>NC_069504.1:32597215-32687215 GCF_027579735.1 Bombina bombina
ATCCGCTCCACGCCGGATGGATGAAGATAGAAGATGCCGTCTGGATGAAGACTTCTGCCCGTCTGGAGGACCTCTCCTGCCCGGCTTGGATGGAGACTTCTGCCCGTCTGGAGGACCACTTTGCCCAGCTTCGTTGAGGACTTCGGCCCGGGTGGGTGAAGACTTCTCAAGCGATAGAGAGATATAATAATAGCGCTAGAAGTCTAAAGAGATTCCCAAGCCTCTCTCTGACCACTTCTCCACATGGCCACAATGTTAGATAAAAAAACACAAAATGGGGGTGAGAGGGCGCTAAAAAAGCCAGGAAAATATACCGCACTTAATCTGTAAATACTATAAAAAAATCAATCAACAAGATAGTATGTATTTGAAAGACTTTACTACAATAAAACACATAAAATATATAAGGGACGTCTCCCTTTCACAAATAGTATATACTTAAAATGCAGAAATAATAAATGTATAGATAACTGCTAGAATACCACCCTAAAAATTGATATGTAAAAAAAGTTAATATCCAAAAATGAGGGCAGACGATATAACCAAAAGTCCTTTGTTAAAAAACAATTGATCATCAGATAATGGTTAAAAGTTCATTATATAAAAACAGTGAAAATGTCCAAAGAATGATAAAGTTGATGTCCAGATAAAGTTAATGTAATTTTTAATTGATATAATATTTGGTATTTGTAAATACTACTCCGTTATCTTCACTCTTGTAAATTGCAACTTTGTTGCTGACGAAAATTGTACTTTGTAATTTGCAACTTTGTTGCTTGACGACAACACCTACACTGCCGCCACTATATTAAATTTATTAACCCCTAATCTGCCCCCCCACACCGCCGCCACAATATTAAATTTATTAACCCCTAAACCTAAGTCTAACCCTAACACCCCCTGACTTAAATATAATTTAAATAAATCTAAATAAATATTGCTAGCATTAAATAAATTATTCCTATTTAAAACTAAATACTTACCTATAAAATAAACCCTAAAATAGATACAATATAACTAATAGTTACATTGTATCTATTTTAGGGTTTATTTTTATTTTACAGGCAAGTAGTGATGTCGCAAACTTAAAATTTTCCGTTCGCGAACGGCGGACTCTAACTTCCGCAACTGTTCGCGAACGGGCGAACCGCCATTGACTTCAATAGGCAGGCGAATTTTAAAACCCACAGGGACTCTTTCTGGCCACAATAGTGATGGAAAAGTTGTTTCAAGGGGACTAACACCTGGACTGTGGCATGCCGGAGGGGGATCCATGGCAAAACTCCCACGGAAAATTACATAGTTGATGCAGAGTCTGTTTTTAATCCATAAAGGGCATAAATCACATAACATTCCTAAATTGTTTGGAACAACGTGCTTTAAAACATCAGGTATGATGTTGTATTCATCAGGTAGAGTAAGGGTTACGCCCGCTTCACAGTGACAGACCAAACTCCCTGTTTAACGCACCGCAAACAACCGCAAACAGTCCATTTGCACAACCACGAGATCGATATATTTGATAGATACATAGATTACATAGATCAATAGATGCAATATACATTTGATAGATACCAATTACATAGATCAAAAGATGCAATATACATTTGATAGATACGAATTACATAGATCAAAAGATGCAATTTACATTTGATAGATACGAATTACATGGATCAAAAGATGCAATATACATTTGATAGATACGAATTACATGGATCAAAAGATGCAATATACATTTGATAGATACAAATTACATGGATCAATAGATGCAACATACATTTGATAGATACGAATTCCATAGATCAATAGATGCAATATACATTTGATAGATACAAATTGCATAGATCAATAGATGCAATATACATTTGATAGATACGAATTGCATAGATCAATAGATGCAATAAACATTTGATAGATACGATTGATAGTTAGATAGATTTGATAGATAAATAGCTAATTTGAAAGATATATAATTTCCCAGACAGAGAATTACAAAGACATGCGTCCTGGGACCCATGGTAAGGTTACTTCCTTTTGCACAATCGAGTATACCAGTTGCAGAGGTTCTGACCCTGCATTCTGGCTGCACCTCTCCCTGCAAGAGAGATCTGTTACAGAGTCTGTCGGCCTCTATGCAAAAAGCTGGCCTGCCTGAAAGGAGCTGCAAGGCAGATCAAAAGATGCAATATACATTTGATAGGTACGAATAACATAGATCAAAAGATGCAATATACATTTGATCGATACGAATTACAGAGATCAATAGATGCAATATATATTTGATTGATACGATTGATAGTTATATAATTTCCCTGACAGAGTATAACAATAAAACATGCGGTGTGGGACCCATGGAAAGGTTACTTCCTTTTGAACAATCAAGTATACCAATTGCAGAGGTTCTGACCCTGCATTCTGGTTGCACCTCTCCCTGCAAGAGAGATCTGTTACAGAGTCTGTGGGCCTCTATGCAAAGAGCTGGCCTGCCTGAAAGGAGCAGCAAGGCAGATCAAAAGATGCAATATACATTTGATAGGTACGAATAACATAGATCAAAAGTTGCAATATACATTTGATCGATACGAATTACAGAAATCAATAGATGCAATATATATTTGATTGATACGATTGATAGTTATATAATTTCCCTGACAGAGTATAACAATAAAACATGCGGTTTGGGACCCGTGGTGTGTTAAGCACTAAGTAGTACTATTCTTAGCAGTTTAATACCTGTTACTCCCCCTATCGGGGGAGGTCTATATGGCCTTGATTTTCGGAACCGGGAGATGGAAGAAGATGCTTGGTCTGTCCTCCTACTTCAAATTTGGCCAAAACACAAGTTGCTGTCACAAAATAGTCCGGCCACGAGATTGATAGATTTGATAGATAGATCCATAGATTACATAGATCAATAGATGCAATATACATTTGATAGGTACGAATTACATGGATCAAAAGATGCAATATACATTTGATAGGTACGAATTACATCAATAGATGCAATATACATTTGATAGATACAAATTACATAGATCTAAAGATGCAATATACATTTGATAGATATGAATTACAGAGATCAATAGATGCAATATATATTTGATTGATACGATTGATAGTTATATAATTTCCCTGACAGAGTATAACAATAAAACATGCGGTCTGGGACCCATAGTAAGGTTACTTCCTTTTGCACAATCGAGTACAGGTTGGGGTCCAGGATTGCCTTTTTGTGCTGTCTGATTCTTTCAGGTATACCAGTTTTGAGGTTCTGACCCTGCAGTCTGTTACAGAGTCTGTGGGCCTGTATGCAAAGAGCTGGCCTGCCTGAAAGGAGCAGCAAGGCAGAGGGATCGATTCCTGCCTATAAGAAACCAGAGGGCACGCTACCTGCTGGAAGTGTGCAGTGAGGCACAGGGATCTATTCCTGCCTAGAAGCAGACAGGCAGAGGGGACGCTATCTGCCTGGGAGCCCACTGAGACCAGTCCAGATGGGGGAGATACAGCCGCTGACTTGACCCTGGTCTCAGCCACGATAGCCCTGGTCCCACTATTTGGAGGCATAGGGAGCTATTCCTGCCAAGAAGCAGCCTGGCAGGGGGATTTATTCCTGCCTAGAAGCAGACAGGCAGTGGGGACGATACCTGCCAATAAAGAGCTGCAGGGCAGAGAGGAAGCTACCTGACTGGGAGTCCACTGAGACCAGCCCAGCTGGGGGAGATACACTCGCTGGCTTGACCCCCAGTCTCAGCAACTATATCTCTGGTCCAACTATCCGGTGGCCACCCCTGGGTTTGGACAGAGGAAGGGAGACCCCCTAGTGGAGTACCGCTACATCCAGGAGATGGAAAAAGATGTTTGGACACCCAGTACAGGTCGTTCTCCTTCAGCCTTTTTATACTTGGGTCCCCGACTCTCAACAGGCACAACAGCATGAAATACCACATATGCCATCCTTTTGCACAATAGAGTACAGGTATGGCATCGATTTTAGGAGCGCAGAGATAATTTTTAGGAACCGGGAGATGGAAAAAGATGCTTGGACACCCAGTACAGGTCGTTCTCCCTCAGCCTTTTTAAACGAGGGTCCCCGACCCTCAACAGAAACAACAGCATGAAACACCACATATGCCATCCTTTTGAACAATCCAGTACAGGTATGGCATCGATTTTAGGAACCCGGAGATAATTTTTAGGAACCGGGAGATGGAAAAAGATGCTTGGACACCCAGTACAGGTCGTTCTCCTTCAGCCTTTTTATACGAGGGTCCCTGATCCTCAACAGGCACAACAGCATGAAACACCACATATGCCATCCTTTTGCACAATAGAGTACAGGTATGGCATCGATTTTAGGAACCCGGAGATAATTTTTAGGAACCGGGAGATGGAAAAAGATGCTTGGTCGGTCATCCTACTTCAAATTTGGTGCAGTGCGCGTGCAATCTACTGTGCCACCAGATATGAGTGGTGTGTTAAGTAGTACTATTCTTAACAGTTTAATCACTGTTATGTGCCTTTTTTTTGGTTTAGGTTTTGTAGCCACAGTGCATCACCAGAAGCCAGAAAAATTAGGCATTTAAAACTGCCTGAAAAATTAGGTATTGTTGCAGCCGCTGCTGTAGCAGCAGCCAGAAAAATTGATGTTTGTTTGACAGTTAGAAAGTGCCCTAAAACATTGCGGCTTGAACCCTAGTTGTTAGCGGGTAAGTCACGCAAGTCATCCGCCATTCGAAGATAAAATACAGCAGCGTGTGTACCATTTGTAGCCCAAGGCAGCTCAGCAGGCCTTTTTTACTCTAATGTATCGCACAATGTCAGTCCCTTCGGGATCCATCCCTCATTCATTTTAATAAAGGTGAGAGAATCAAGACTTTTTTTGACCTAGGCGACCTCTCTTCTCAGTGACAATACCTCCTGCTGCACTGAAGGTCCTTTCTGACAGGACACTTGAAGCGGGGCAGGCCAGAAGTTCAATTGCAAATTGGGATAGCTCAGGCCACAGGTCAAGCCTGCACACCCAGTAGTCAAGGGGTCCATCGCTCCTCAGAGTGTCAAGATCCGCAGTTAATGCTAGGTAGTCTGCTACCTGTCGGTTGCGTCTTTCTCTGAGGCTGGATCCCGAAGGGCTGTGACGATGCATAGGAGATAAAAAGGTCCGCATGTCCTCTATCAACAACACGTCTGGAAAGCGTCCTGTCCTTGCCGGCGTGGTCGTGGGAGGAGGAGGAGGAGGATTACTTTCATCTCTTCCCCTGTTAGATTCCCGTTGTGCTGTGACATCACCCTTATACGCTGTGTAAAGCATACTTTTTAATTTATTTTGGAACTGCTCCATCCTTTCCGACTTGCGTGAATTTGGTAACATTTCAGTAACTTTATGCTTATACCAGGGGTCTAGTAGCGTGGACACCCAGTACAGGTTGTTCTCCTTCAGCTTTTTTATACAAGGTTCCCTCAACAGGCACAACAGTATGAAAGACCCCATTTGCACAAGGTTGGATGCCGAGCTAATCATGTCCCGTTCCTCGTCCTCACTGATCTCACTGAAGGTATCTTCTTCCCCAGCCACGTACAACACCACAGGTACCAGATAGGTGACAACAACAAGCACCCTGGGATGCCTGTTGTGCTTGGTCTTCCTCCTCCTCCTCAAAGCCACATTCCTCCTCTGACTCCTCTTCCTCACAATCCTCTTCCTGCGTTGCCGCTGGTACAGCAAGCGATGCTGATAAGGCTGTTTCTGGTGGTGATGGAGACCACAACTCTTCCTCTTCACGCTCATCTACGGCCTGATCCAGCACTCTTCGCAGGGCACACTCCAGGAAGAAAACAAATGGTATGATGTCGCTGATGGTGCCTTCGGTGCGACTGACTAGGTTTGTCACTTCCTCAAAAGGACACATAAGCCTACAGGCATTGCGCATGAGCGTCCAGTAATGTGGAAAAAAAATCCCCAGCTCCCCAGAGGCTGTCCTAGCACCCCGGTCATACAAATACTCGTTAACAGCTTTTTCTTGTTGTAGCAGGCAGTCGAACATTAGGAGTGTTGAATTCCACCGTGTCGGGCTGTTGAAAATCAAGGGCCTCACTGGCAGGTTGTTTCGCCGCTGGATATCGGACAAGTGCGCCATGGCCGTGTAGAAACGCCTGAAATGGCCACACACCTTCCTGGCCTGCTTCAGGACGTCCTGTAAGCCTGGGTACTTATGCATAAAGTGTTGTACAATCAGATTACACACATGTGCCATGCACGGCACATGTGTCAACTTGCCCAATTTCAATGCCGCCACCAAATTACTTCCATTGTCAGAAACAACTTTGCCAATCTCCAGTTGGTGCGGAGTCAGCCACTGATCCACCTGTGCGTTCAGGGCGGACAGGAGTGCTGGTGCGGTGTGACTCTCGGCTTTCAGGCAAGTCAACCCCAAGACGGCGTGACACTGCCGTATCCGGGATGTTGAATAGTACCTGGGGAGCTGGGGGGGTGCCGTTGATGTGGAGCAAGACGCAGCAGCAGAAGAGGACTCAGCTGAGGAAGAGGTTATGGAAGAGGATGGCGTAGGAGGAGTAGAGGAGGTAGCAGCAGGCCTGCCTGCAAGTCGTGGCGGTGTCACCAACTCCTCTGCAGAGCCATGCATTCCATGCTTGTCAGCCGTCAGCAGGTTTACCCAATGTGCAGAGTAGGTGATATACCTGCCCTGACCATGCTTTGCAGACAAGCTATCAGTGGTCAGATGGACCCTTGCCCCAACGCTGTGTGCCAGACATGCCATTACTTCCTTTCGCACAATCGAGTACAGGTTGGGATTGCCTTTTGTGAAAGAAATTTCGGCCGGGTACCTTCCACTGTGGTGTCCCAATAGATACAAATTTTTTGAACGCCTCAGACTCCACCAGCTTGTATGGTAAAAGCTGGCGGGCTAAGAGTTCAGACAAGCCAGCTGTCAGACGCCGGGCAAGAGGGTGATTTTGGGAAATTGGCTTCTTACACTCAAACATGTCCTTGACAGACACCTGACTGTGGGCAGATGACCAGGAACTGCTACGTAAGAGAGACTGAGTGGCGGATGGTTGAGAGGGGGCAAGGAGGACAGCAGTGGTGGACGTGGCTGAAGATGCTGGAGCAGGAGGAGGATGGCGGCTTTGAGTTTGTGTGCTGCTTCTACTCATGTGTTCATCCCATCGGCATTTGTGATGTGAGACCATGTGCCTTCGCAAAGCAGTTGTACCTAGGTGGGTGTTGGACTTCCCATGACTCAGTTTCTTTTGGCACAGGTTGCAAATGGCATCGCTGTTGTCAGAGGCAGACACACACAAAAAATTCCACACTGCTGAGCTCTGCGATGACGGCATTCTGGTGGTGGCAACAGCATGCGTTGATTGGCGTGCTGTCTTGCTGACCCCGGGTGCCGATGCATGCTGTCTGACTGTGCCACTAGCTCCTTGCGACGACCTCCCCCTCCTTCCAACTTGTCTCCTCCTCCTCCTCTCTGTCTCCCCATCTGAACTTTCCCCCTCTTCTTCTTCTCTTCTAGCGGGCACCCACGTGACATCCACGGACGCATCATCATCAACCGCTTCACTTGTATCTGACAAATCAACAAAGGAAGCAGCAGCGGGTACAACATCACCATCATCATCACACCGTACGTCCATGTCCGTAATGCTGCCTGACTGAGACATATCACTGTTATCTACATCCTCTGTCAATGATGGTTGCGCATCACTCATTTCTTCCAACTGATGTGTCTATAACTCCTCTGACAGATCAAGTGAAGCGGCTGTGGTGCTAGTGTTGGTGGTGGCAGCAGGCGGGCGAGTGGCACTGGTCACTTGAGAGGTGCCCGCAGCTTAGCTGGAGGTGGATGGTGCGTCAAGGTTAGGAGCGGAAGCTGTAGAAGATTGGGTGTCCTGTGTTAGCCATTCAACTAGGTCCTCCTCAGAACTTTTCGAGTTCATGGCACGTGGCCTCTGAACACTGTGCATAGTTGTAGGGTCTAAGGGAATCACAGCACCACGACCACGACGGCACCTGCGGGGTGGCCTGCCTCTGCCTGTCATTTTTTTTAAAATGTACACTTACACTACTATTAAACAAAATATATGAGTGGTGGCACTGGGCAAGTGGGCACAGTATACGCTGTGAGCCTGACACAAAAAAGCAGACTGATGTTTCACAGTCAAAAATGTTTATTTTTTAAATATTTAAACTACTGTTACAACAAATATGAGTGGTGCCACTAACTTGGCAAGTGGGCCTGGCACACACGCTGGCAGGCAGGCAAATGCAATAAGATTACAATAGCAGACTGATGTTTAACAGTCAAAAAAGTTTTTTTTTTAAATATTTACACTACTGTTACAAAAAATATGAGTGGTGCCACTAACTTGGCAAGTGGTCCTGGCACACACGCTGGCAGGCAGGCAACTTCAATTAGATTACAATAGCAGACTGATGTTTCACAGTCAAAAAAGTTTTTTTATTAAATATTTACACTACTGTTATAACAAATATGAGTGGTGGCACTAGTTGGCAAGTGGGCCTGGCAAACACGCTGGCAGGCAGGCAGGCAACTGCAATTAGATTGCACTAGCTGACTGATGTTTCACAGTCAAAAATATTTTTTTAAATATTTACACTACTGTTACAACAAATATGAGTGGTGGCACTAGTTGGCAAGTGGGCCTGGCAAACACGCTGGCAGGCAGGCAACTGCAATTAGATTACACTAGCTGACTGATGTTTCACAGTCAAATATTTTTTTTTATTTTTTTTTAATATTTACAATACTGTTATAACAAATATGATTGGTGGCACTAGTTGGCAAGTGGGCCTGGCACACACAATGGCAGGCAGGCAGGCAACTGCAATTCAATTGCACTAGCAGACTGATGTTTCACAGTCAAAAAAGTTTTTATTTAAAATATTTACACTACTGTTATAACAAATAGGATTTGTGGCACTAGTTGGAAAGTGGGCCTGGCACACACGCTGGCAGACAGGCAACTGCAATTAAATAACACTTTTTTTTTAAAAAAGTTACACTAATGTTACACCAGATATGAGTAGTGGCACTGAGGATGGAAGTAGGCACAGTATATGCTGGGAACCTGACACACAGGCTGGCACTAGTGGCAGGCTGGCCTGGCAACTAAAATTAAATAACACTAGAAGACTGATGTAAAAGTTTTTTTTTACAAAATTTAAACTAATGTGACACCAGATAGGAGTGGTGGCACTGAGGATGGAAGTAGGCACAGTATATGCTGGGAGCCTGACACACAGGCTGGCACTAGTGGCACGCTGGGCTGGCAACTAAAATTAAATAACAATAGCAGACTGATGTAAAAGTTTTTTTAAAAAACATTTACACTAATGTTACACCAGATATAAGTGGTGGAAAACAGAGCAATTAGGCACAGTATATGCTGTGAGCCTCACACACAGGCCTGATGGAAAAATGAAATTAGATTACACTAGCAAAATGATGTAAAATTTTTTTTTTTTTTTACACTAATGTTCCCTTAGGCCCTTACACAGGCTGGCACTAGTGGCACGCTGGCCTGGCAACTAAAATTAAATAACAATAGCAGACTGATGTAAAAGTTTTTGTTTTTTTTAATTTACACTAATGTTCCCTTAGGCCATTACACAGGCTGGCACTAGTGGCACGCTGGCCTGGCAACTAAAATTAAATAACAATAGCAGACTGATGTAAAAGTTTTTTGTTTTTTTTATTTAAACTAATGTTACGCCAGATATAAGTGGTGGAAAACAGAGCTATTAATCACAGTATATGATGTGGGCCTGACACATAGGCCTGATGGAAAATGAAATTAGATTACACTAGCAAAATGATGTAAAAGTTTTTTTTTCTTAATTTACACTAATGTTAACCAGATATCAGTGGTGGCACAGAAGAATTAATCACAGTATATGCTGTGAGCCTCACACACAGGCTGACAGGCAGACAAATGCAAATAAAATTACCACAACAAAAAAAAGACTGAAGTTCTAGCCCTAAAAAGGGCTTTTTGGGGTGCTGTCCTTACAGCAGAGATTAGATGAGTCCTTCAGGACTGTAGTGGACACTGAATACACTAGCCTAGCTATCTATTTCCCTATAAAATCACCAGCAGCAGCACTAAACCTCCTCTCACTAAGAATGCAGGATAGTAATGAATCTAAAATGGCTGCTGCCCAGGAGCTGGGAGGGTATGGGAGGGAGTGTCTGCTGCTGATTGGCTCAAATGTGTCTGCAGGCTGTGAGATACAGGGTCAAAGTTTCCTCAATGATGACGAATAGGGGGCGGATCGGACATCGCATATGTTTGCCCACCGCGGCGAACACGAACAAGCTAAGATCGCCGGGAACTGTTCTCCGGCGAACAGTTCGCGACATCACTACAGGCAAGTTTGTATTTATTTTAACTAGGTACAATAGTTATTTAATAGTTATTAACTATTTAATAACTACCTAGCTAAAATAAGTACAAATTTACCTGTAAAATAAAACCTAACCTAAGTTACAATTACACCTAACACTACACTATAATTAAATTAATTCCCTAAATTAAATACAATTAAATAAAATTAAATAAAATTATCTAAAGTACAACCCCCACCCCCACTAAATTACAGAAAATAATAAAATAATTACATGATTTTTAAACTAATTACACCTAATCTAATCCCCCTAATAAAATTAAAAAAAAAAAAAAAAAAAAAAAAAAAAGCCCTACCCTACACTAAATTACAAATAGCCCTTAAAAGGGCTTTTTGCGGGGCATTGCCCCAAAGTAATCAGCTCTTTTACCAATCAGCCAATAGGATTGAGCTTGCATTCTATTGGCTGATTCAATCAGCCAATAGGATTGAACTTCAATCCTATTGGCTGATTGCATCAACCAATAGGTTTTTTCCTACCTTAATTCCGATTGGCTGATAGAATTCTATCAGCCAATCGGAATTGAAGGGACGCCATCTTGGATGACATCACTTAAAGGACACATCATTGTTGAAGAAGACATCAGAAGAAGAGGATGCTCCGCATCGGATGTCTTGAAAATGGATCCGCTCCACGCCGGATGGATGAAGATAGAAGATGCCGTCTGGATGAAGACTTCTGCCCGTCTGGAGGACCTCTTCTGCCCGGCTTGGATGGAGACTTCTGCCCGTCTGGAGGACCACTTTGCCCGGCTTCGTTGAGGACTTCGGCCCGGTTGGGTGAAGACTTCTCAAGCGATAGAGAGATATAATAATAGCGCTACAAGTCTAAAGAGATTCCCAAGACTCTCTCTGACCACTTCTCCACATGGTCACAAAGATAAATAAAAAAACACAAAATGGGGATGAGAGGGTGCTAAAAAAAGCCAGGAAAATACACCGCACTTAATCTGTAAATAATATAAAAAAATCAATCAACAAGATAATATGTATTTGAAAGACTTTACTACAATAAAACACATAAAATATATAAGGGACGTCTCCCTTTCACAAATAGTATATACTTAAAATGCAGAAATAATAAATGTATAGATAACTGCTAGAATACCACCCTAAAAATTGATATGTAAAAAAGTTAATATCCAAAAATGAGGGCAGAAGATATAACCAAAAGTCCTTTGTTAAAAAACAATTGATCATCAGATAATGGTTAAAAGTTCATAATATAAAAACAGTGATAATGTCCAAAGAATGATTAAGTTGATGTCCAGATAAAGTTAATGTAATTTTTAATTGATATAATGTTTGGTATTTGTAAATACTACTCCGTTATCTTCACTCTTGTAAATTGCAACTTTGTTGCTGACGAAAATTGTACTTTGTAATTTGCAACTTTGTTGCTTGACATCAAGGTACTTTATAAACAAAGTTAAATGTACCACCTTATAACGTAAGTTTGTAGAAACACTCTATTGGAAAACAGTCTTTAGTGTGTGAGCCACTGGTATAATCAGATGACAGCACTCCGTGGTGCCCTGCCAGATTATTCTTAGGCAGATATAAACTGTGTGATATGGCTCACCTCGTAAACAGATGATGGCGGTGGATCCAATTAGTGTCCTGCAGCCTTAGTTCGTAACTAAGCTAACACACTCACCGCTTCGAAAATTAATCCAATGTTTGCGTCTCTTTGAATTCTCGCCGCTCCTATCGTCTCTCGTGCAAACAGGAGACCGGATGCAGCAGAAGTCAAATTTTGCCTGTGAAGACCCGCACTTAGCGTGTGACACGCGCGGGCAGTGAACTAGGTACCTAGTAAAGATTGCTCTTGCAGGGAAAACAACTTCCTTCCTCCTACGCATTTCACCCAATATAGGGCTTTATCAAGGAGACGTCCCTTATACATTTTATGTGTTTTATTGTAGTAAAGTCTTTCAAATACATATTATCTTTTTGATTGATTTTTTATAGTATTTTCAGATTAAGTGCGGTGTATTTTCCTGGCTTTTTTAGCGCCCTCTCATCCCCATTTTGTGAAGACTTCTCAAGGTAAGGTGATCTTCAAGGGGTTAGTGTTAGTTTTTTTTAAGGGGGTATTGGGTGGGTTTTAGAGTAGGGTTGTGTGTGTGGGTGGTGGATTTTAATGTTGGGGGGTATTGTACTTTTTTTTTCAGGTAAAAGAGCTGATTACTTTGGGGCAAAGCCCCGCAAAAAAGCCCTTTTAAGGGCTATTTGTAATTTATTGTAGGGTAGGGCTTTTTTATTTTGGGGGGGATTTTTTATTTTGTTAGGGGGATAAGATTAGGTGTAATTAGTTTAAAAATCTTGTAATTATTTTATTATTTTCTGTAATTTAGTGTTTGTTTGTTTTTGTAATTTAGATAATTTTATTTAATTTTATTTAATTTTATCTAATTGTAGTTAATTTAGGGATTTAATTTAATTTAATTATAGTGTAGTGTTAGGTATAATTGTAACTTAGGTTAGGTTTTATTTTACAGGTATTTTTGTATTTATTTTAACTAGGTAGTTATTAAATATTTAATAACTATTTAATAACTATTGTACCTAGTTAAAATAAATACAAAATTGCCTGTAAAATAAAAATAAACCCTAAGCTAGCTACAATGTAACTATTAGTTATATTGTAGCTATTTTAGGGTTTATTTTACAGGTATTTAAACAGGAATAATTTAGTTAATTATAGAAATATTTATTTAGATTTATTTAAATTATATTTAAGTTAGGGGGTGTTAGGGTTAGACTTAGGTTTAGGGCTTATTAAATATAGTATAGGGTCGGCGGTGTAGGGGGGGCAGATTAGGGGTTAATAGATATAATGTAGGTGGCGGCGGTGTGGGGGGGGCAGATTAGGGGTTAATAGATATAATGTAGGTTGCGGTGGGCTCTGGGAGCGGTGGTTTAGGGGTTAAACACTTTATTTAGTTGCGGCGGGGTCCATGAGCATCGGTTTAGGGGTTAATAAGTTTATTAGAGTGGCAGTGGGCTCCGGGAGCGGCGGTTTAGGGGTTAATAAGTATAATGTAGGTGGCGGCAGAGTGTGGGGGGCAGATTAGGGGTGTTTAGACTCGGGGTACATGTTAGGGTGTTAGGTGTAGACGTTCCCATAGGAATCAATGGGATATCAGGCAGCAGCGAACATGAGCTTTTGCTGCTTTCAGAATCCCATTGATTCCTATGGCATCCGCGGCCTCCAGGGCGACGGATTGAAAACCAGGTACGCTGGGCCGGAATAGTGCCAAGCGTACCTGATAGTTATTTGATAACTAGCTAAAGTAGTCAGATAGTGCCAAACTTGCATTCGGAACATCTGGAGTGACGTAAACATCGATCTGTAATGGACTGAGTACGGCGGATCGTATGTTACGTCCCTAAATTCTACTTTTGCCGGTCTGTAGGGTTTGATAAATAAGGGGAATCAGGCTCGCCACAAATATGCTGCGGAATTTCAGCGTATTTGCGGTTGACGGCTTGATAAATAGATGCCGATGTATAAAGCAGTTGTATATAAAACTAATAACTCTACAAAGCAACATCATTGTCTGTTACACTCAGGTACAGCTGATGTATAAAGCAGTTGTATATAAATCTAATAACTCTACATAGCAACATCATTGTCTGTTACCCTCAGGTACAGCTGATGTATAAAGCAGTTGTATATAAAACTAATAACTCTATATAACAACATCATTGTCTGTTACACTCAGGTACAGCTGATGTATAAAGCAGTTGTATATAAAACTAATAACTCTATATAACAACATAATTGTCTGTTACACTCAGGTACAGCTGATGTATAAAGCAGTTGTATATAAAACTAATAACTCTTCACAGCAACATCATTGTCTGTTACACTCAGGTATAGCAGATGTATAAAGTAGTTGTATATAAAACTAATAACTCTACATAACATCATTGTCTGTTACACTCAGGTACAGCTGATGTATAAAGCAGTTGTATATAAAACTAATAACTCTACATAACAACATCATTGTCTGTTACACTCAGGTACAGCTGATGTATAAAGCAGTTGTATATAAATCTAATAACTCTACATAACAACATCATTGTCTGTTACACTCAGGTACAGCAGATGTATAAAGCAGTTGTATATAAAACTAATAACTCTACATAACAACATTATTGTCTGTTACCCTCAGGTACAGCTGATGTATAAAGCAGTTGTATATAAAACTAATAACTCTACATAGCAACATCATTGTCTGTTACACTCAGGTACAGCTGATGTATAAAGCAGTTGTATATAAAACTAATAACTCTACATAACAACATCATTGTCTGTTACACTCAGGTACAGCTGATGTATAAAGCAGTTGTATATAAATCTAATAACTCAACAAAGCAACATCATTGTCTGTTACACTCAGGAGTCAGGTACAGCTGATGTATATAGCAGTTGTATATAAAACTAATAACTCTACATAACAATATCATTGTCTGTTAAACTCAGGTACAGCTGATGTATAAAGCAGTTGTATATAAAACTAATAACTCTACATAACAACATCATTGTCTGTTACACTCAGGTACAGCTGATGTATAAAGCAGTTGTATATAAAACTAATAACTCTACATAACAACATCATTGTCTGTTACACTCAGGTAGAGCTGATGTATAAAGCAGTTGTATATAAAATTAAAAACTCTACATAACAACATCATTGTCTGTTACACTCAGGTACAGCTGATGTATAAAGCAGTTGTATATAAAACTAATAACTCTACATAACAACATCATTGTCTGTTACACTCAGGTACAGCTGATGTATAAAGCAGTTGTATATAAAACTAATAACTCTACATTACAACATCATTGTCTGTTACACTCAGGTACAGCTGATGTATAAAGCAGTTGTATATAAAACTAATAACTCTATATAACAACATAATTGTCTGTTACACTCAGGTACAGCTGATGTATAAAGCAGTTGTATATAAAACTAATAACTCTTCACAGCAACATCATTGTCTGTTACACTCAGGTATAGCAGATGTATAAAGTAGTTGTATATAAAACTAATAACTCTACATAACATCATTGTCTGTTACACTCAGGTACAGCTGATGTATAAAGCAGTTGTATATAAAACTAATAACTCTACATAACAACATCATTGTCTGTTACACTCAGGTACAGCTGATGTATAAAGCAGTTGTATATAAATCTAATAACTCTACATAACATCATTGTCTGTTACACTCAGGTACAGCAGATGTATAAAGCAGTTGTATATAAAACTAATAACTCTACATAACAACATTATTGTCTGTTACCCTCAGGTACAGCTGATGTATAAAGCAGTTGTATATAAAACTAATAACTCTACATAACAACATCATTGTCTGTTAAACTCAGGTACAGCTGATGTATAAAGCAGTTGTATATAAAACTAATAACTCTAAATAACAACATTATTGTCTGTTACCCTCAGGTACAGCTGATGTATAAAGCAGTTGTATATAAAACTAATAACTCTATATAACAACATAATTGTCTGTTACACTCAGGTACAGCTGATGTATAAAGCAGTTGTATATAAAACTAATAACTCTTCACAGCAACATCATTGTCTGTTACACTCAGGTATAGCAGATGTATAAAGTAGTTGTATATAAAACTAATAACTCTACATAACATCATTGTCTGTTACACTCAGGTACAGCTGATGTATAAAGCAGTTGTATATAAAACTAATAACTCTACATAACAACATCATTGTCTGTTACACTCAGGTACAGCTGATGTATAAAGCAGTTGTATATAAATCTAATAACTCTACATAACAACATCATTGTCTGTTACACTCAGGTACAGCAGATGTATAAAGCAGTTGTATATAAAACTAATAACTCTACATAACAACATTATTGTCTGTTACCCTCAGGTACAGCTGATGTATAAAGCAGTTGTATATAAAACTAATAACTCTACATAGCAACATCATTGTCTGTTACACTCAGGTACAGCTGATGTATAAAGCAGTTGTATATAAAACTAATAACTCTACATAACAACATCATTGTCTGTTACACTCAGGTACAGCTGATGTATAAAGCAGTTGTATATAAATCTAATAACTCAACAAAGCAACATCATTGTCTGTTACACTCAGGAGTCAGGTACAGCTGATGTATATAGCAGTTGTATATAAAACTAATAACTCTACATAACAACATCATTGTCTGTTAAACTCAGGTACAGCTGATGTATAAAGCAGTTGTATATAAAACTAATAACTCTACATAACAACATCATTGTCTGTTACACTCAGGTACAGCTGATGTATAAAGCAGTTGTATATAAAACTAATAACTCTACATAACAACATCATTGTCTGTTACACTCAGGTAGAGCTGATGTATAAAGCAGTTGTATATAAAATTAAAAACTCTACATAACAACATCATTGTCTGTTACACTCAGGTACAGCTGATGTATAAAGCAGTTGTATATAAAACTAATAACTCTACATAACAACATCATTGTCTGTTACACTCAGGTACAGCTGATGTATAAAGCAGTTGTATATAAAACTAATAACTCTACATTACAACATCATTGTCTGTTACACTCAGGTACAGCTGATGTATAAAGCAGTTGTATATAAAACTAATAACTCTATATAACAACATAATTGTCTGTTACACTCAGGTACAGCTGATGTATAAAGCAGTTGTATATAAAACTAATAACTCTTCACAGCAACATCATTGTCTGTTACACTCAGGTATAGCAGATGTATAAAGTAGTTGTATATAAAACTAATAACTCTACATAACATCATTGTCTGTTACACTCAGGTACAGCTGATGTATAAAGCAGTTGTATATAAAACTAATAACTCTACATAACAACATCATTGTCTGTTACACTCAGGTACAGCTGATGTATAAAGCAGTTGTATATAAATCTAATAACTCTACATAACATCATTGTCTGTTACACTCAGGTACAGCAGATGTATAAAGCAGTTGTATATAAAACTAATAACTCTACATAACAACATTATTGTCTGTTACCCTCAGGTACAGCTGATGTATAAAGCAGTTGTATATAAAACTAATAACTCTACATAACAACATCATTGTCTGTTAAACTCAGGTACAGCTGATGTATAAAGCAGTTGTATATAAATCTAATAACTCTACATAACAACATCATTGTCTGTTACACTCAGGTACAGCTGATGTATAAAGCAGTTGTATATAAAACTAATAACTCTACATAACAACATCATTGTCTGTTACACTCAGGTACAGCTGATGTATAAAGCAGTTGTATATAAAACTAATAACTCTACATAACAACATCATTGTCTGTTACACTCAGGTACAGCTGATGTATAAAGCAGTTGTATATAAAACTAATAACTCTACATAACAACATCATTGTCTGTTACACTCAGGTACAGCAGATGTATAAAGCAGTTGTATATAAAACTGATAACTCTACATAACAACATCATTGTCTGTTACACTCAGGTACAGCTGATGTATAAAGCAGTTGTATATAAAACTAATAACTCTACATAACAACATCATTGTCTGTTACACTCAGGTACAGCTGATGTATAAAGCAGTTGTATATAAATCTAATAACTCTACATAACAACATCATTGTCTGTTACACTCAGGTACAGCAGATGTATAAAGCAGTTGTATATAAAACTAATAACTCTACATAGCAACATCATTGTCTGTTACACTCAGGTACAGTTGATGTATAAAGCAGTTGTATATAAAACTAATAACTCTACATAACAACATCATTGTCTGTTACACTCAGGTACAGCTGATGTATAAAGCAGTTGTATATAAAACTAATAACTCTACATAACAACATCATTGTCTGTTACACTCAGGTACAGCTGATGTATAAAGCAGTTGTATATAAAACTAATAACTCTACATAACAACATCATTGTCTGTTACACTCAGGTACAGATGTTGTATAAAGCAGTTGTATATAAAACTAATAACTCTGCATAACAACATCATTGTCTGTTACACTCAGGTACAGCTGATGTATAAAGCAGTTGTATATAAATCTAATAACTCTACATAACAACATCATTGTCTGTTACACTCAGGTACAGCAGATGTATAAAGCAGTTGTATATAAAACTAATAACTCTACATAACAACATCATTGTCTGTTACACTCAGGTACAGCTGATGTATAAAGCAGTTGTATATAAATCTAATAACTCTACATAGCAACATCATTGTCTGTTACCCTCAGGTACAGCTGATGTATAAAGCAGTTGTATATAAAACTAATAACTCTACATAACAACATAATTGTCTGTTACACTCAGGTACAGCTGATGTATAAAGCAGTTGTATATAAAACTAATAACTCTTCACAGCAACATCATTGTCTGTTACACTCAGGTATAGCAGATGTATAAAGTAGTTGTATATAAAACTAATAACTCTACATAACATCATTGTCTGTTACACTCAGGTACAGCTGATGTATAAAGCAGTTGTATATAAAACTAATAACTCTACATAACAACATTATTGTCTGTTACCCTCAGGTACAGCTGATGTATAAAGCAGTTGTATAGAAAACTAATAACTCTACATAACAACATTATTGTCTGTTACCCTCAGGTACAGCTGATGTATAAAGCAGTTGTATATAAAACTAATAACTCTACATAGCAACATCATTGTCTGTTACACTCAGGTACAGCTGATGTATAAAGCAGTTGTATATAAAACTAATAACTCTACATAACAACATCATTGTCTGTTACACTCAGGTACAGCTGATGTATAAAGCAGTTGTATATAAATCTAATAACTCAACAAAGCAACATCATTGTCTGTTACACTCAGGAGTCAGGTACAGCTGATGTATATAGCAGTTGTATATAAAACTAATAACTCTACATAACAACATCATTGTCTGTTAAACTCAGGTACAGCTGATGTATAAAGCAGTTGTATATAAAACTAATAACTCTACATAACAACATCATTGTCTGTTACACTCAGGTACAGCTGATGTATAAAGCAGTTGTATAGAAAACTAATAACTCTACATAACAACATCATTGTCTGTTACACTCAGGTAGAGCTGATGTATAAAGCAGTTGTATATAAAACTAATAACTCTGCATAACAACATCATTGTCTGTTACACTCAGGTACAGCTGATGTATAAAGCAGTTGTATATAAAACTAATAACTCTGCATAACAACATCATTGTCTGTTACACTCAGGTACAGCTGATGTATAAAGCAGTTGTATATAAAACTAATAACTCTACATAACAACATCATTGTCTGTTACACTCAGGTACAGCTGATGTATAAAGCAGTTGTATATAAAACTAATAACACTACATAACAACATCATTGTCTGTTACACTCAGGTACAGCTGATGTATAAAGCAGTTGTATATAAAACTAATAACTCTATATAACAACATAATTGTCTGTTACACTCAGGTACAGCTGATGTATAAAGCAGTTGTATATAAAACTAATAACTCTTCACAGCAACATCATTGTCTGTTACACTCAGGTACAGCTGATGTATAAAGCAGTTGTATATAAAACTAATAACTCTACATAACAACATCATTGTCTGTTACACTCAGGTACAGCAGATGTATAAAGCAGTTGTATATAAAACTAATAACTCTACATAGCAACATCATTGTCTGTTACACTCAGGTACAGTTGATGTATAAAGCAGTTGTATATAAAACTAATAACTCTACATAACAACATGATTGTCTGTTACACTCAGGTACAGCTGATGTATAAAGCAGTTGTATATAAAACTAATAACTCTACATAACAACATCATTGTCTGTTACACTCAGGTACAGCTGATGTATAAAGCAGTTGTATATAAAACTAATAACTCTACATAACAACATCATTGTCTGTTACACTCAGGTACAGTTGATGTATAAAGCAGTTGTATATAAAACTAATAACTCTACATAACAACATCATTGTCTGTTACACTCAGGTACAGATGTTGTATAAAGCAGTTGTATATAAAACTAATAACTCTGCATAACAACATAATTGTCTGTTACACTCAGGTACAGCTGATGTATAAAGCAGTTGTATATAAAACTAATAACTCTACATAACAACATCATTGTCTGTTACATTCAGGTACAGCTGATGTATAAAACAGTTGTATATAAAACTAATAACTCTACATAACAACATCATTGTCTGTTACACTCAGGTACAGATGTTGTATAAAGCAGTTGTATATAAAACTAATAACTCTGCATAACAACATCATTGTCTGTTACACTCAGGTACAGCTGATGTATAAAACAGTTGTATATAAAACTAATAACTCTACATAACAACATCATTGTCTGTTACACTCAGGTACAGCTGATGTATAAAGCAGTTGTATATAAAACTAATAACTCTACATAACAACATCATTGTCTGTTACATTCAGGTACAGCTGATGTATAAAACAGTTGTATATAAATCTAATAACTCTACATAACAACATCATTGTCTGTTACACTCAGGTACAGCAGATGTATAAAGCAGTTGTATATAAAACTAATAACTCTACATAACAACATCATTGTCTGTTACACTCAGGTACAGCTGATGTATAAAGCAGTTGTATATAAAACTAATAACTCTACATAACAACATCATTGTCTGTTACACTCAGGTACAGCAGATGTATAAAGCAGTTGTATATAAAACTAATAACTCTACATAACAACATCATTGTCTGTTACACTCAGGTACAGCAGATGTATAAAGCAGTTGTATATAAAACTAATAACTCTACATAACAACATCATTGTCTGTTACACTCAGGTACAGCAGATGTATAAAGCAGTTGTATATAAAACTAATAACTCTACATAGCAACATCATTGTCTGTTACACTCAGGTACAGCTGATGTATAAAGCAGTTGTATATAAAACTAATAACTCTACATAACAACATCATTGTCTGTTACACTCAGGTACAGCTGATGTATAAAGCAGTTGTATATAAAACTAATAACTCTACATAGCAACATCATTGTCTGTTACACTCAGGTACAGATGTTGTATAAAGCAGTTGTATATAAAACTGATAACTCTACATAGCAACATCATTGTCTGTTACACTCAGGTACAGATGTTGTATAAAGCAGTTGTATATAAAACTGATAACTCTGCCAAGCAACGTTATTAATACTCTGCCACACAGTGACAGGAAAACAACAGCTATACTGACCAATGTTTTCTTACGTGTCATTATAATGTATTTCCTCTATATATAGTATTATTATATATTTTATCTTTTTAAGCAGCTGTCATGGGTCATTCGTGATCAGCTGCTATTGTTGATTTTAACTTACACATGTGGCTCCTTCAACGTTCATTATTGTTGTTAGTAAGGGACTTTTAAAACATAGCGTCTATATCATATGTGTTTTTTTTATGTACCCATCTTTCTGACAGGTGGATGGGCGTTTATTAGTGATCTACCGGATCATAATACAATAAACCATGTTGCTATGGCAACGCACGTCCTCCCGTAATCCACGCTGATGACGCAATTTTCGGTAATGCAACATCCGGTCATGCTGCACACGGGCCGCCGGTGCGGCTCGGCGTTGTTAGGCGCCATTTGGGGGTATTTAAGGTGAAGGGGTAATGTATGGATCATACTGCTTTTTGTTCTATTCAAAATGTTTGTATCACGCATTTGATAAAGGAGGTGTAATACCTCCGAAACGTCATGCATTTTAAACTTTCTTATTAAAGGCTAAATTTTACTTTTCCCAGCGAGTGCCTTTTTTTCTACCTATGGATGCTTGACTTTGTAAGTGCACCCTGGAGGATGTTACAATACATGGAGTGCCTCTTCCAAAAGACTTTGTAATATATATATATATATATATATATATATATATACATACATACAGTCACTGGCCACTTTATTAGGTACACCTGTTCAATTGCTTGGTAACACAAATTGCTAATCAGCCAATCACATGGTAGAAACAATGCATTTAGGCGTCTAGACTTGGTGAAGACGACTTGCTGAAGTTCAAACCGAGCATCAGAATGGGGAAAAAAGGGGATTTAAGTGACTTTGAACATGGCATGGTTATTGGGGCCAGACGGGCTGGTCTGAGTATTTAAAAAAACTGCTAATCTCCTGGGATTTTCACGCTCAACCATCTCTAGGATTTACAGAGAATGATCTGAAAAAGAGAAAATATCCAGTGAGCGGCAGTTGTGTGGATGAAAATGCCTTGTGGATGTCAGATGTCAGAGGAAAATGGGCAGACTTGTTCGAGATGATAGAAATGAAACAGTAACTCAAATAACCACTCGTTACAACCAAGGTATGCAGAATACCATCTCTGAATGCACAACACATCGAACCTTGAAGCAGATGGGCTACAGCAGCAGAAGACCACACCGGGTCCCACTCCTGTCAGCTATGAACAGGAAACTGAGGCTACAATTCACACAGGCTCACCAAACTTGGAAGATAGAATATTGGAAAAACGTTCTGATGAGTCTCGATTACAGCGGCAACATTCAGATAGTAGGGTCAGAATTTGGCATAAACAACATGAAAGCACGGATCCATCCTGCCTTGTATCAATGGTTCAGGTTAATGGCTGCTTCCAGTAGGATAATGTACCTTGTCACAAAGCTCAAATCATCTCAAACTGGTTTCTTGAACATGACAATGAGTTCACTGTACTTCAATGGCCTCCACAGTCACCGGATCTCAATCCAATAGAGCACCTTTGGGATGTGGTAGAACGGGAGATTTGCATCATGGATGTACAGCCGACAAAGCTGCAGAAACTGAGTGATGTTATCATGTCAATATGGACCAAAATCTCTGAGGAATGTTTCCAACACCTTGTTACATCTATGCCATGAAGAATTAAGGCAGTTCTGAAGGCAAAAGGGGGTCCAACCCGGTACTAGCAAGGTGATATTAAAGCAGCAGCTAAAACTGGATGCACAACCAAGATATAAGACAGTACCGTACAAAAAAAATACCTCTATAACAGTGTAAAGGCTTCTAAACAATGAAAATATAATGTTAGGTTTAAAGGAATGCGGACACTATAATAAATCAATTTTGTCTCACCTCAGAGGAAATTTGGCTTATTGTAAGGAAAGCCGGAGTGTAAAACAAAGATCATGACACCTTTTACAATGCTAAGGTGGCCCTCTAGTGGTCATAATCTGAACTGAATAAAAGGCAAATTATGAGAGATTGTGAAGTGAATATAAATAAAAGTTTAAACACAGTAATATAAATAAAAAATATCATTCCTGTAAGTAAGCTATAAATTGCTGGGATGGGTTATTTAGGCTTGAGCATGTCTAGATACAGGAAAGTGGGCAATCTCACAAATTAAAGGTGATATGATGACAGCTCCGGCCGCTAGCTGCCCTGTGAAAATAATTTCTGTAAGAAAACCCATTTTGTAATAAAACCCATGAACTACGCTATAGTGAACGCAGGAGAGTCATAATAAAATCTAAAAATAGAAACATTTGAATATGGGCAATTTCCAAGTTGTAAGGTTCTTCTGTCTAGGAGAAGTTTCTCAGATCTGTAATATCCCAGACTCTGAAAGAATATGTGGTAATACATTATCGCATCTCCAGAACCCAGAGAAAAAGCTATTACACATCAAAGAAAGTGCCAAGAAACCAACTATCCCTGCAATTTGGTGTAGTGTTATACCTAGAGCCTTTACTATAGCAGTTAGCTCTAACGTGTGATCCTATGTACATGAGTCTGTTCAAACCACGATCCTATATAAAATCAGAAAGGGGAATATTTAGGGCGCGATCCGATATAGATCGTAGTTTGCAGCACGAAGGAACCCCCGCCGCCCGTAGTTTCAGCTCGCAACTCGAGCTATCCAATATACCCCGCCGTCAAATGCTAAAGTGCCGTAAGTCGGATAAACCAGCGATGTCCAGAAATCTGCGTAAGTACAAATTTCTGGAGTCGCCAGTGACTTACGGCACTTTAGAAACTGCCGAGCTCGCATTCTATTGGCTGTTCCAATCAGCCAATAGAAAGCAAGCTCAATCTGATTGTCTGATTGGATCAGCCAATCGGATTGAACTTGAATCTGATTGGCTGATTGAATCAGCCAATCAGATTATCTTACCTTAATTCCGATTGGCTGATAGAATCCTATCAGCCAATCGGAATGCGAGGGACGCCATCTTGGATGACATCATTTAAAGGAAACTTCATTCGTCTTTCAGTCGTCGGGCCAGCTGGATGTTCCGCGTCGGAGGTCCGAAGAAAGAAGATTGAAGATGCCGCTTGGAGGAAAACTTCGCCCCGATGGAGGACCTCTTCTTTGCCGCTTGTATGAAGACATCACCGGATGGAAGACTTCTTCTTTGCCGCTTGGATGAAGACATCGCTGGATGGAAGACTTCTTCTTTGCCGCTTGGATGAAGACACCGCCCGGATTGGATGAAGAGTTTGGCCCGGCTGGGTGAAGACGACTCAAGGTAGGGAGATCTTCTGGGGCTTAGTGTTAGGTTTTTTTAAGGGGGGTTTGGGTGGATTTAGAGTAGGGGTATGTGGGTGGTGGGTTGCAATGTTGGGGGGTGGTATTGTGTTTTTTTACAGGCAAAAGAGCTGATTACTTTGGGGCATGCCCCGCAAAAAGCCCTTTTTAGGGCTGGTAATAGAGCTGTTAACTTTTGTAATTTAGATTAGGGTAGGGAATTTTTTTTTATTTTGGGGGGCTTTATTTTATTAGGGGGCTTAGAATAGGTGTAATTAGCTTAAAATTCTTGCAATCTTTTTTTATTTTTTGTAATTTAGTGTTTGTTTTTGTAATTTAGTTTAGTTTATTTAATTGTATTTTAGTTTGATATTTGTAGTTTATTTAATTTATTGATAGTGTAGGTGTATTTGTAACTTAGATTAGGATTTATTTTACAGGTAAATTGGTAATTATTTTAAAAAGGTAGCTATTAAATAGTTATAAACTATTTAATAGCTATTGTACATAGTTAAAATAAATACCAAGTTACCTGTAAAATAAATATAAACCCTAAAATAGCTACAATGTAATTATTAATTACATTGTAGCTATCTTAGGGTTTATTTTATAGGTAAGTATTTAGATTTAAATAGGAATATTTTAATTAATAATATTAATATTAATTAGATTTATTTTAATAAGAATTTAGTTAGGGGTTTTAGAGTTAGATAGGGTTATTATACTTAATATATATATAATATAATAACTATATTAACTATATTAACCCTAATATAATTAGGGTTAATATAGTTATTATTTATAAAATATTTTACCAGTAAGATACATTGAGATTTCTCTCGTTTTCAAGTATGTCCTGGGTACACAAAACATTGCATTGATACAATGGGTACAATAAAATAAAAAACAATAATAATACATGATATATGCACAAAAAATTAACATAGAACAGGTAGGAAATATATAATCAACAATAACAGGTGCATTCTGTTTTGAGATATGTAGAGAGGGATCTCTTAAAGGATATTAGGCATGGGGAAGGTTTGAAAGTGTGCGGGAGGTCGTTCCATAATTGTGGTGCTCTGTAGGAAAAGGAGGATCGAGCTGCTTTCTTTTTGTATTGAGGCAAGCTAAATAATGTGCTGGTACTGGATCGGAGGTTATAGGAGGTGGGAATAACCGGTGAGAGCATACTGCTCAGGTAGGGTGGGAGCTTCCCAGAAAAGCTTTTAAACACAAGGCAGGAAAGATGGAGGGTGCGTCTGGATTCCAGCGACAGCCAGTTTAGTTCTTTTAGCATGTCACAATGGTGAGTCCTGTAGTTACATTGTAGCACAAAGCGGCAGAATGAGTTATACAATATATTAAGTTTATTAAGGTGAGTTTGCGGTGCAGGTGCATATACTACATCCCCATAATCCACGATTGGCATCAGCATTTGCTGTACAATCTTTTCCTTTACAGTAGGGCTGAGGCAGGATTTGTTTCTGTACAGGGCACCTATTTTTGGATAAAGTTTAGATGCCAGTTTTTCTATATGGAGGCCAAAAGATAGATTGGGGTCTAACAACGTACCCAAGTATTTAAAAGAGTGGACTGCAGTCAGTGTGCAATTTGATTTTGTTTTGATGCATAGATGGGAATTTTGTAATTTGTGTAATTTTGGCCTTGTTCCAAAGATCATTGTGACAGTTTTGTCAGTGTTTAGGAAGAGTTTGTTTTTTGAGATCCACTTTTCTACCTCTGTGAACTGGTCTTGGAGCACTGCTTCAAGCTGCGGTAGATCGGAATTGTTTGCATAGATTACCGTGTCATCTGCATACATGTGTACAGATGAGGATTTGCAGACATTAGGCAGATCATTTTTAAATAATGTGAATAGCAGGGGGCCGAGAATGGAACCTTCGGGAACACCACACGTGACTGGGAGAGGGAGGGAGTCGCTGTCAGAAATGGAGACATATTGTGATCGATCCGATACATATAATCGAAACCAGGTTAGCGGACGATCACCAATACCTGAGTTTTTTAGTTTGAGCAGTTGTATGTCGTGGTCTACTGTGTCAAAGGCCTTTGCAAAATCAAGGAAAATAGCTCCAGTTAGGTCTCCTTGTTCCATTCCAGTTTGGATGACGTTGCAAACTTTTAGGAGGGCAGTTGTAGTGGAGTGATTTGTACGAAAACCTGATTGATCAGGGGTCAGATTGTTAGATTGTTGGTAATATTCACATAATTGTGTATGGACGCATTTTTATAAGATTTTTGACAATACTGGTAGCAATGATATTGGGCGATAGTTAGAAACCAAGGTTATCTCCCCACTTTTATGGATAGGCACTACTCTTGCAGTCTTCCAGAGTTTGGGTATGTATCCAGACACCAAGGATTCGTTAATTAGGGTTGTGACAGGTTTAGCAATTGCTGGCGCACTAAGCTTCAACAGCATTGCTGGGATTTGATCAGGTCCAGACTGGTTTTTCATTTTTAGGTTATTAAGGTGTTTCTTAATGACATTGATGGGTACAGGTCTAAAATAATATAATAACTATATTAACTATATTAACCCTAATATAATTAGGGTTAATATAGTTAATATATATAATATAATAACTATATTAACTATATTAACCCTAATATAATTAGGGTTAATATAGTTAATATAGGTGGCGGCGGTGTAGGGGGGTCAGATTAGGGGTTAATAAATTTAATATAGGTGGCGGCGGTGTAGGGGGATTCAATTAGGGGGTAATACATTTATTATAGTTGGCGGCGGTATAGGGGGATTAGATTAGGGGGTAATACATTTATTATAGATGGCAGCGGTATAGGGAGATTTAGATTATAGGCAAAAGAGCTGATTACTTTGTGACAATGCCCCGCCAAAAGCCCTATTAAGGGCTGGTAAAAGAGCTGATTACTTTGGGGAAAAGCCCCGCAAAAAGCCCTTTTAAGGGCTGGCAATAGAGCTGTTTACTTTGGGGTAATGCCACGCAAAAAGCCCTTTTCAGGGCTATTTGTAGGGTTAGACTTAGGTTTAGTGGTAAGGATAGTTTAGTATTTTAGGGGTTAATTAATTTAATATAGGTGGCGGCGGTTAAGTGAGATTAGATTAGGGGTTAATAATTTTAATATAGCTGGCGGCAGGGTAGGAGCTCACATTAGGGGGTAGTTAATGTAGGTGGCGGCGGTATAAGGGGCTCACATTAGGGGGTAGTTAATGTAGGTGGTGGTTGTGTAAGGGGCTCACATTAGGGGGTAGGTAATGTAGATGGCGGCGGTGTAGGGGCTCACATTAGGGGGTTATACATTTAATGTAGGTGGCGGCGGGGTCCGGGAGCGGCGATTTAAGGGTTAAATACTTTATTAGGGATTGCGGCGGGGGATCGCTGTTGACAGGTAGATAGACATTGCGCATGCGTTAGGTGTTAGGTTTTATTTTGCAGGTAGTTTAGGGAGTTACGGGGCTCCAATAGACAGCGTAAGGCTTACTACGCCTGCAATTTGTGGCGAGGTGAAAATGGAGTAGGATTTCTCCATTTTCGTCACGTAAGTCCTTACGCTGTATATTGGATACCAAACTGCGCTGGTTTGGTATACCTGTCTATGGGCCAAAAAACTACGGCCGAAGGCAGAAATATACGAGCGTAACTTCTAGGTTACGCTGTATATAGTATACCAAACCAGCTCAAAATTTGGCGTCGCCGGCTTTTGCAGGCAACGCTGCATATCGGATCGGGCCCTCAGTATACAATTTGTTTAAAAGTTTGGGTCATCAAATGAACTGTGACAGCTAAATTAACCTTTACAATGACAAAAGCACAATCCCCACAGCAATTATAGAGTGCATACATGGTCCTGATATCGTATGTAGTATACCGAGTGATTAGGTAAACTAGTGCTCAGTCTCTAACCTTCTCCAGTCCCCTCGATCCTGTGTATGACGTTTCGTATGCCAATCAGAGGCATATGTGAGTAGGTCATGAGGAAGCAGTTGGAATCTGAGGGCACAGTATGAATGCTGGGCAAACCGGCAAGATAAAATATGTGATCAAATCACTGCTGGTTGTATACATCCGTTATGTTATGTTGATATAAATAAATGGAGAGTATTTGCAAAAGATACACATAGCTAAGGGCAGAGGTATTAGGTAGTAATTTCTGGATTGTGCTGTCCCAAGTCAGTTTAGTTATTGCTGAGGATAGGTGTATGATCCCCCTTCCCATAAGGACCTGTAAATCTACTCTACATGTAGTTTAAGATGGCGTCTGTGTTCTGCTGATGCTTACTGCTATAAGAGATCTAATAGCACCAATTCTGTTCTGGTATGGTTGCTCCAGTTTGTTAGAAAGATCTGCAGCTTGAGGAGTATACCCCCAGGAAGATGAGCTGCATGGCCAGGCAGTGTCAGTGAGGGTAAAAGTGAGATACATGGCCAGGCAGTGTCAGTGAGGGTAATAGTTTATGGCAAACATTTGGTTTTGGAGCGCTGGGATCAGCAGCTTGCCAAACTGTTTGTCCTCTCCACGATATGGAGCCGATCTTGTCTGTACATTCTGGTAGGTCTGCATTGGAGATATTGGTCTTAAGACCGCTGCTCCTTAACTGGTCTGCCGCCTCAGAGCGGCGGAAAGCAATACACTCGATCAGATACGATCCGGTGGATCACTCCTTGCTAGCAGCCAATTGGCCACAAATCTGCAGGGGGCAACATTGCACAAGCAGTTCACCAGAACTGCTTGTGCAATGCTAAATTCTGATATTGTATTCAGCGATGTCTGTCGGACATTGTCAGGTTCCGGTGTATATGCGCTCAGGACACAGACCCTCGGGGCAGTGGTAGGGAATTGGAGACACCGACCCCTGACCTGGGGAAGAGTATCCTGGACGTGGATAGATGATATTCTGTGGTTCATAGTTGCAAGAAGTTATTGTAGAAATCATAGAGAGTAAAGCATATGAATATTATATATTGTGACTTCAATGGAAACATAAATTGATACTGTGACTAATGGTTATTGATTAATAGGAGTAGCTGCAGAATTCATGAGATAATATAGCAATGTAAGATGTTCAGGCTTCAGAGTAAACTGGTAAAAGATTATGACTCATGGATACAAAGACTTACTGCAGGTTCATAGTACTTAATAGTATTTAGAACTGTAAGCAGAGTTGCACAGGTGATAGACAAATTGCAAGTTTAAGGCAATAAATACTGATTGTGCATATATTGGAAAATCACAGGAGAACTGTTTAACTGAACACATAGATGCAGAGTTCTGAATAGATTAACATGCTTGCAGGAGGATATTTCTACTATGATAACTTGTAGCAGAGAAAAGTTGTAAAGTTTTTAGTATGATGCTGTTGTAGCAATTTAAGAGATTATAACCAATGCATTGTTGTAATTTTGAAATAGTTCAGAGATTGTTAAGTATCAGAGTCCAGGAAACAAAAGGAATTATATGGATACTTGCGATTAGATAATTGTAAGCATAGCTTGAAGGAAAGGCTGTAGTTTGTATATGCTGGCAAAATCCGTAATGGAAACAGTCACAGACCTCTGTTGTTTCTGGAACAAAACTTCAATACTAATACAATACACATTGGGCCTGAGATGATTTAAAAGGAGGCTGATGGAATCAGGTGCATGAATGATTAGTTAATTTGGCAGGTAAGTTGAATGCAGATACTGCCCACACAGTTTGAATGTCAGTAGCAAGGAAGGCAGTCTTAAAGGGACAGGCATATGTTACAGAGCCCCCACCTTAAAGGCGACCTCCCGGGCACCCAATGCAATCCAAATGGAGACAGAACAACAATGACTTGGAAGGCCGGTAGTAGCTGCATGGAGGTAGTGAGTCCAATCCAAAATCAAGAAAGGAGGGTTGGAGATCTCTTGAAAAAGCAAAGACAATGCGAAGGCCATGGATTTCAAGTATCATAAGATCTTGAAAATGATGAGAGCAAAACTTGAAGTCATCTTTCTTGTAGTCATGAGAATGCTTGAACGTAGGATACAATGAGCTTCCAACCCCGGAATCATCCTCAGGGTTGATTGGCGAATGTACTTCATGACAGATGACCATGTACACAGCCAATGAAAAGGCACCCAGTCCTAGACATACAAATAGGCTTTCCTAAACTTCAGAAATAGAGATTCAGCATTCCAGATTATCCACTTTTGGATCAGAGATTTGAGTTCCCTCAGAATTAAACTATTGGCTGAGGATTAGATATACTCCAAAAGAAAAAGCTACAGCCACTTCTAGCCACATAGCAGGGATTTCTTCAAAGTAGGAGATAGGAGTGTAGAATGCAAGATTTGACCAGTTCTTGCCATCTTCTGGTTTAATATCAAAGGTCTCATCACTAAGATTAGGTAAAGAAATGCCCACACCAGGGCAAGGTTCAGGAATACCCACATTAGGGCAAGGTTTAGGAATATCCTCAGTAGGATCAGGTAAAGGAATGCCCATGCCAGGGCAAGGTTAAGGAATATCCTCAGTAGGATCAGGTAAAGGAATGATCATGCCAGGGCAAGGTTAAGGAATAACACAACATTCTTAGGAGGAAAGACTGGGACCCAGGACTCAAAGCTTGGTGCAAAGGTTTAATCAGCAGCGTTGCTCATTACAAGGTGAGTAACCAAGAGAAATCTGATGCGTTTCGTGCATGCGCATATGTGCTTCATCAGAGGTTAAGGACTCTGAGCAGTGGCTAAGACTTTAAGCAGACCAGCAGCCAATCGGCGTGTGAGAAACAACTTCAATGAGTTATCAACTGGTTGAATACACCTGAATGTGTTGCTGGTGTGCAAAAAGGCAATAATATCTTATATCAATCTCAAAAATAACAGTGGCAATTATTCAAAAACATATATGTACAATTATCAAAAAATCAATAAACAAATCAACCTTATTATTAGCAAAAAAAGGATATATGTACAATTTACTGTACCTCTATATATATTTAAGAGGCAATTAATAAAGACATAATTAATCACGAATTTGAGATGTCAGGACTGGAGGCAAGAGGTTTAAATTAACCAAAAAATTGACTAGTGCGACCACAAGAAATCTCAAATAGGGCAACATAATAAATATACACAAATAAAAAAGAATAAAAAACTATATATATATATATATACTAAAAAATAAAGAATAATATTTTTGAATGTTATACATGAACTACAAATATGGAACAAAAATTGGGGATTGAAATCTCCAAGAGAATGTACACTTGATTAGCACTCTAATTCCCTAATATGGAATTGTTTACTGAGTTTCAGGAATACGGATCAGTGAATTAAATTAAAACATAACTTTTATTGGACTATATATTAAAATTAAATGGAACGGACAATACATTAAAAACCCAGGAATAATTCAACTTTGATGGGAATATGTACCATGAACAAACGTAAAAGGAAAGATTTTTTAGAAGGGGACAGTTTAAACTCAGACCCACCAGAAGATGTGGGAGGATCAAACAAAAGGATATCTCGAGCCAGACACAACAAAGACAAAAAACAAATGACGAAGCCCTACAAAAGAACACCCAGCCCCTTCTCCAAAATGAGAATGAAGACCTAAAAATTATAAATTTATCTACAAAAATTCTTTCAGAAGATCATGTAAAAGTATTATCTAAAGGCATGTCATTCTGCCCTAGTACAAGCCTGAATAAATTTGAAATCATAAAAGATGTTCATCTGTTTCTGAGAAAACTACTTCTCAAGAAACAATTTAATATAACTGACAATTCAGTAGAAAACCAGAATTTAGGCAATTTAACAACAGAAGAGAGAATGACCTTACAAGATCTAGAAGATCTATTGTCTGAAAATGAATCCACAACTTCTAGTAACTGGCGTAAACAACTGAACTACAAATCAAATTATTTACCAAAACTATCAAATGCGCCATGTATACAAATCTTTAATGAAGTGGTATGCACTGAAATTGCGGAATTAAAGGTACACCCCCCAAAGACAAATCTCTCCAAAAAAGAAAAACAGGCCTTAGCAGAAATTAAAGACTGGGACGATGTGGTAATCCGCCAAGCGGACAAAGGTGGAAATATAGTCATCTGGCCTAATGAAATGTACATGCAAGAAGTGGAAAAACAATTAAAGGATACCACCTGTTATAAAAAACTTTGGAATTGTCCACTTGAAGATTTCAAAGACAAATATTCTAATCTAATAATGAATGCGAGAGTACATGGTGTCATTACAGCAAAGGAAAAGAAATTTCTAATGGTCAATATGCCCAAGATTTCCACAAAATACATAAAAATAAAGAACATGCACCCGGACGTCCGATTGTATCGGGAATAGACAATCTCACGGAAAAAGCCAGTAAATATGTGGACAGCAGACTAAGAGAATTTCTAACACAAATCCCTTCATATATTAAAGACACCACAGAAGCTCTGCAACAGCTACAGGATATCTGGTTAAATGACAACACATGGCTAGTGACAGCCGATGTAGAGGCCTTATACACCAGCATAAGCCACAAACTTGGTCTCCAAGCAGTTAAATACTACTTAGACATGTCCTCAGAAGAAAATTCAAATCACAATGAGTTCATTTTGAAACTACTTGAATTTGTACTGACTAAAAACTTCTTTGTGTTCAATAATAGGTACTACCTCCAAACCCAAGGAACAGCAATGGGTACAGCATGCGCACCAACCTATGCGAATTTATTCCTAGGTTGGTGGGAGCAAACAATAGTATTTTCTGACAAATATGATATGTATACAAAATTCATCCCCTGTTGGCTTAGATTTATAGATGATATTCTATTCATCTGGGAGGGCACCAAAGAGAAACTTGATGAGTTCTTGACAGAACTAAAAATCAATCAACTCAATATAAAATTAACATATCACACAAGTCAAAAGGAAGTGCCCTTTTTGGATTTGTTAATATTCAAGAAACCTAATGGCCAGATAGGGACAGATCTTTACAGAAAATCCACAGCAACAAATACATTATTATTTAGCACAAGTGATCATGCACCAAATATCATTAAATCACTTCCAATTGAAGAGTTCCTGAGAACTAAAAGAAATTGCTCAGAAGAATTTATGTTCAACAAAAGAGCACAAGAGCTGGATGAAAGATTACAAAAACGAGGTTATAGTAAAACATCTATCAGAAAGGCCAAAAAGAGAGCCCGTTCAACCAATAGAAATGAATTATTACAATCAAAAAGAAAAAAATCTGACGGCAAAACAAGGCTAATTATGACTTATAACTCAAATAGTAAACAAGTCATTGATGTGATAAATAAACACTGGAAAATTTTGCAATCAGACTCCATATTAAAACAGCATTTGGGAAATAGAGTTGATGTGAGCTACAGAAGAAGCAAAAATCTGAAAGATATGATAAGCCCAAGTCATTTTTTGGAAAAAAGGAAAACTATCAAGAAAACTACTGTGCAAGGATCATACCCTTGTGGTACATGCAGTAGTTGCAAACACATGAAAAAAACTCACAGAATAAAAGATAGATTTGGCAAATCTCATGATATAAAAACATATATCAGTTGCAACTCATCAGGGGTCATTTACATGATCAAATGCGGATGCCCAAAAATATACATAGGCATGACGACACGCAAGTTACGAACCCGCTTACAAGAACATCTTCGAAATATAAAAAATGCGGCGAAAGACCTACATGACAAGAAAAACCTCACGTCAGTGGCCTATCATTTTCTAAAGTACCATAAAGGGAAAAACACCTCACTTACCTGTGCAGGAATCCAGAAGATCAGTTTAGGTATAAGAGGAGGTGATTTATCTAAAAATCTTCTACAACATGAAAGTAGATGGATTTTCTTAATGAACTCAGTCCAACCAGAAGGACTAAATGAACACAATAATTACTTTACATACCTATAATTATAGAAACAAACAGTCGTTACAAAATAAATACAATTACACTGATAATTATTAAGATCCTGGCCTGAATACATGGGATGATTAGTCCATAAAGGAGGTATTCCTAGTTATCACATCTCTAAAACAGAACCATTCGGATGCAAATACGATCACAACAATATTGTTCACTTTGAAAATATTTCTTTAAAGAGGAAAAATAACCCCTTTCCTCTTCCTTTTTTCACCAAAAATTTTTTTAAAAAAAAACTTTTATTAATACACAACTTTTTTACTTTATTTCTCACATTATTTTTATTTATTAATAATCTTATTTTAGATAATATTACCTAAGATCAATACTTTCATAGTACTCTAACACTAATTATCAAACATAGGCACTTTTTCTTCGTAACAAAGTATATTCACTTTATGACAACACATTTTATTTAATTTCTAAGCACTATATATATTAAATGGTCATGAAGCCAATAATCACAGTTTTTATTATTTATTATACATTATATAGTTATAAAATGCATTATATCACCATTATATAAACAACCTTGTTCTGTAAATAGAATTGATGTGTTCAAAACAGCTTTTAGTGATACCTGAAATAATGCCATGTGTATAAGTAAGCACAAATAATAATTAGCTATAGGCTTAAATAACATCAACATTCGTTTCTTATACACTAGTGCATCTATTCATATAGATATACCATAGTACTTTCCCTAACAAACTTATTTCAAGGCAAAGAAAAATATATATATATGTATATAGATATATATATATATATATACATCGGTATCTACATTATGCTAGGCAATAGCTGTAACAATACAATCTCATGCCATAAGTGTTACATAAATTCACTAATATATCAATATAATGACAATCTTCTGTAGAAATATATGTATATAATCTCACACAACATTGTTTCAAACACACAAGATTCGATTGCAAATTACTGATCTCAAAAATGAAAGAAATGTTCGTGATTTCATATTGCACGCTGACGTGGGCAAAAGTAAATACACACACCCCCACTCTTGATTTGCTAAAAAAAAATAAAAAAAAAAAAATTATGACATGCTAACGATAGGCGGAGTCAGTGGGTTGAAATACCCGCCAAGTTTTCACCTCCGTAAAACCCTTTGAGAAAGCCGAATTGTTCGGCGAAACATGTCAGGGGTAGGGATGGGCGAATGTTTCGCAACATTCGAAAAACGGCACAAATTTTAACACATTCGTTCGTTCGAATCGAATTTCGAATGTTTACATAACATTCTAACATTCGATTTTCGAATATTCGGTTTCGAATTTTACGATTACATTCGAAAATATTCTAATTCGAAAAATTCGAATTTAGATTGTAATAGTATTTCTAATGCTTTTTCTTTAAATGTAATATTCGAATTATGCAATATTCGAATTCGAAAAATTCGAATTTAGATTGTAATAGTATTTCTAATGCTTTTTCTTTAAATGTAATATTCGAATTATTCAATATTCGAATTCGAAAAATTCGAATTTAGATTGTAATAGTATTTCTAATGCTTTTTCTTTAAATGTAATATTCGAATTATGCAATACGTGTATTCGAATTCGAAAAATTCGAATTTAGATTGTAATAGTATTTCTAATGCTTTTTCTTTAAATGTAATATTCGAATTATGCAATATTCGAATTCGAAAAATTCGAATTTTGATTGTAATAGTATTTCTAATGCTTTTTCTTTAAATGTAATATTCGAATTATGCAATACGTGTATTCGAATTTGAAAAATTCGAATTTAGATTGTAATAGTATTTCTAATGCTTTTAAATGTAATATTCGAATTATGCAATATTCGAATTCGAAAAATTCGAATTTATATTCGAATTCAAAAAATTTGAATTTATATTCAAATTCGAAAAAATTTGAATTTATATTCGAATTCGAAAAAATTCGAATTTATATTCAAAAACTGTAAATAACATTCGATTTTCGAATTTTTAAGAATATTCGTTCTTATCGACATTCGAATTTAGAATTCGAATTTCGGTAATAACATTCGTTCTACATTCGAAATTCGAAAATTTGCACATTCGCCCATCCCTAGTCAGGGGAGGTTGGGAGTTAAATGGGCTCCTTATAGTGGTAAAAAAATTTGTTTTAAATATCAGGAAAAACTTTGATTTAGTGATATAATTGGTAACCAGTTTTAACAAAAATAATTGCAGCGTAATATCGGTGCTTTATTCAGTGGTACAGTTAATACTTAAAATAACAAGTCATACTTAATGGCTTATATTTAGTACTTATAATGGCAGATATCTCTATATATATACACCGATATTAAGCATTAATGTGGGAGACTGAACTTGGCTATAAACAAACAGCTTAAAAGGTGGTTACAATATTACCGCTAGTAGTCACAGACATAACATTGACTGTCAATTACTGTTAGTTTACTATCTGCGGTGAACCGGCTGCAATATAATCACTGAGTGTCCTCAGCGACACGTTTATAGTAATACTTTTTAGATGCTAAGTGGTCAACAAACATAAAAACTGTGATTCTGATGTTGCTAAGTTACCGGTGATAGATCTGTACTCATTTGCAGTGCAATAATGGTGCTGTAGTAAGTGGCTCCTATACCATTGGATTAATAAGTCACATATATTGAGCTAGATAACATTATACATTTACTAGCAGACTTTATATAAGGTCCACATATATTGAGTACTACAGTTGGACTAACGGCTGAAACTTACTTGATTCATACTTAGCTTCTTATAATCCAAAGTACTAACAGAGCTCTGGTAAATAATTGTATACTACCTTTAGCTCCATAAACAAGCCATATCAGCAAACCCTTATGCTATGTTATAACAGCTGCAGTTAAAATCTAATGGTTTGCCTACAGTAGGAATAATTCAGAGAGCAAATTAATCAGAAATATATTGTAGCAATTTGGATACTAGCCTAAATCAAGAATATCTAGACTTAGCTACAAATACACTGATGAGACCCATATAATGGTGTTTATAAATATATGACAAATTCACTAATTCAGTGTCATTTATTAGCTAACTGAATAACGTTATCCAATACTAATCTTTTAAAAGAAAATATAGACGTACTGCTATTGAGATATTGATATCAGTATTATGGTGAAACAATAGTTAGCTTATTACACCCCAAAGGAGATAATATTGTAAAAGCAACTAAAATACACTGAACTTTATATTTAAGTACATGGTATACCACAAGATACCATAATCACTACTCTACATAATCTGATATTTGTTCCAGTGAACTAACTGGAATTATGAATATTCTAACATTCTTTTGGGTTAATTCCCACTTTTATTAGAAATGGATAACTCATAGATTTGGCAGAATCCCAGCCGAAAAATATATATATATATATATATTTGCTATTCATTTTATAGCAGCTACCTAATTGGTTTATTATAGCTCTGTTCTATATTCCCATCAAAGTTAAATTATTCCTGGGTTTTTAATGTATTGTCCGTTCCATTTAATTTTAATATATAGTCCAATAAAAGTTATGTTTTAATTTAATTCACTGATCCGTATTCCTGAAACTCCGTAAACAATTCCATATTAGGGAATTAGAGTGCTAATCAAGTGTACATTCTCTTGGAGATTTCAATCCCCAATTTTTGTTCCTAGTTCATTAGTACACAGCACCTAACAATGATACTATAAATACAATAAGTGGAATTTAAGATTGTCATCTTCCACCTAATATAATCATCATATAAGTATCAATAACTATATTCCTTATTTACAACCAGTGGTGCCATTGGGCCCTCTTCCCTTTTCCATGAACTACAAATATATAATACATAATAAAAGGAGAAAAATAAAACAGATTAATAAACAGATGTATATAGGAACATTCTCAGTCCAAAGAAAACTATAAGTGTGACTGTTTTACTAGTATATTTTAAGCAAATCAAAGGTGGGACAATTCTGTAAACAAATCTACATCCATTCTTTTATTCATACCTTCTGGAATTCTGGTATGTAACTTGACTATCCAAAAAATTTCTTTTCTGCGGAGACTCTTTTCTCTATCGCCCCCCCTAGGGTGTTTTTTAATAATATCAATACCGATACATGAAAAATGTTTAGACCCTATGCCATGTAGTCTAAAATGTTTCGCTACAGGGGTTTTAGGTTCTTTTTCCTCCAGGGATAGTAAATGTTCACGGATTCTGTCCTTAAGCGGACGAGTCGTGATTCCTACATATTGTTGGGAACAATAGAGGCAATTTACCAAATAAATGACAAATTGTGAAGTACAGTCAATTCTATCCCTAATGTAAAACAGCTGTTTTGTAACATGAGAGGAAAAAGTATCAGTAACAGTGATACAGGTGCATGCTTTACAAGGGACATGGCCACATTTAAAGCAGCCTGTTTTTGGACTGAGCCAGTTGGGATTCACAATGTTAATGATAGATTTTCCTGCCAGATTCTTCTTGCTTACATCAGCAATTGTGGGTGCCTTCCTAGCTACACATTTTACCCCCTTCGTTAAAATTTCCGATAGAGAATCATCACCCTTCAAAATGGTCAAGTTCTTCTTTAATATATTGCATATTTGTTGATATTGTGTACTGTATTCTGTAATGAATAATATATTCTGATCCGTGGTATCTTTTTGTCCACCAGTAAATGAATACATTTTATTCTTACTTGATATAAACAGCTCCTTCCTATCAATTTGGGCAATCTAAATTTCTAATTTCTTGAGTGATGCTCTATGGTATCCCCTCTCAACTAGTCTAGAGGTCAATCTTGAGCTTGTATATGGTATTTACCAACTTCAGAGCAATTCCTACATAATTGTAGGTATTGTGCTTTGGGTATGCCTCTCTTAGGGTGGGGAACATGGCAAGAGTCAGCACGCAAAATGGTATTGCATGCCAACGGCTTGCAAAAAGTAGAGATGATGATTTTGTCTGATCTAGTTTCAATCAATAGATCCAAAAAGTGAATACTAATGGGGTTCGACTCAGCAGTGAAGGTCAAATTATATTCATTGTCATTCATGAACTCCACAAATGAGTCAACCGCATTGCCATTCTGTCTGTCCCAAACAACAACAATGTCATCAATGAAGCGCCCATATAAGATGACATTATCAGTATACGGGAAATTATCTGCAAAGATGCGGTTGAGCTCAAGCCAGCCCATATAGATGTTCACATAGGCGGGGGGCAAATTTAGCCCCCATTGCCGTACCGCATCTCTGCAGATAGTAATCACCCTGAAACATGAAAAAGTTGTGTTGTAGCAGAAATTCTGTTACTTGGACTATAAAAGAGATGAAATTGTCACTATAGTTAGAGTGTCTATGTAGCATTTGGTCAATCGCTTGGAGCATGAGGTATATTAGAATATAAAGATGTCACATCTATAGTGGCCCAAGTATATGTATCTCGCCATGCTATATCTTGAAGTTGTAAAATTAAATGGGCGCTGTCTCCTATTATGCTAGCCAGGTAAGGCTAGCATAATAGGTTGTAAAATGTGATCTAGCCATCATCCCAGTCAGGGTTCACAAACAAGAACCATACTTGCTTCTGAGCAGAGGGCAAGGCTTTCGTCAGGGTTCACAAATTAAGAACTTACAAGATTCACTTTTAAACCAAGAACCATACTCATTTCTGAGCAGAGGGCATGGCTATCTTCAGGATCAAGTATTATTACACCCATTTCTGGGTTAAACAAAGGAATACCCATACCAGGGTCAAAAACAGGAGAGTCCATCTTGATGCCAGGTTTAGTAGTATCATGAGGCAAGAGAGGATCTGGCACAACAGAAACTGAAACAGGAGATTCAGGCTGAGTTTCCTCTTTACACTTCTGATTTTCTGTAGGCAGAAATATTTTCTTTTTCTTTTCTTTAGACAGCTTAGATAACTGAGATTTCTTCCCAATATGAGGCTTCTTAGGGTGGTGCGACTGTGGCCTGGAGTACCCTCTTCATCACAGGATGCATAATTCTGAGATAAAAAATCAGCATAGTTCTTGAGGGGACCATTTCTCCAAAAAGCAGTCTGTAAACAAGATGTCTCTTCTTCCAGCTCTGAATCTGTCCAATCTACAGAATCCCTGGGAATATCAGAAATAGGAAGATCAGTATTTCCATGAGAGGTTTCATGATGGGAGCTGTCTGCAGCATCTATATTGTAAATATAACATCCAAGGATGTCATTATAGCCAATAGGTTGAGGTTTTGTCTGAGTTTGTGGCGAATTAAAGTTGCGCTCGTACCAGTCTAATGCAAGTTCAGCTGGATCTGTGAAGTCATCCTCCTCGTTGACATATTCAGACTCATGGGAATCACAAACAGGAGTAGATGGTATTCTGGAACAGTAGTCCTGTCTCTTTAAATCTTTAAAGATCTAATTTTTTTTCTTCTGAATCTATGGATACATTCTCTTCAGTTACATAATCAGACTCAGAATCAGTTTCACTAAAATGGAAATCACGAACATGAGGAGTAGATGAAATTCTAGAAAAGTGGTTCTGTCTCTTAAAATCATTAAAGATCTGAAATTTTTCTGCTGAATCTATGGATACATTCTCTTCATTTTCATAGTCAGATTCAGAATCAGTTTCACCAAAATAGGCACCACGAACATGAGTAGAAGATACTCTAGAATGGGAGTACTGTGTCTTTAAATTTTTTCAAGTATGAAAATCTTCTGTTTTTCCTTTAGGGATAGCTTGGGTCTGAGATAGCTTGTAATTTTTTATTTTACTTCCAGGGTCGGTGCATCCTCTACCACTGCGGAGTCCTTTTTTAGGCATTAGTATTCTGTCAGGTTCCGGTGTATATGCGCTCAGGACACAGACCCTCTGGGCAGTGGTAGGGAATTGGAGACACCGACCCCTCACCCAGGGAAGAGTATCCTGGATGTGGATAGATGATATTCTGTGGTTCATAGTTGCAAGAAGTTATTGTAGAAATCTTAGAGAGTAAAGCATATGAATATAATATATTGTGAATTCAATGGAAACATAAATTGATACTGTGACTAATGGTTAATAGGAGTAGCTGCAGCATTCATGAGAGTTCTGAATAGATTAACATGCTTGCAGGAAGATATTTCAACTATAATAACTTTTAGCAGAGAAAAGTTGTAAAGTTTTGAGTATGATGCTGTAGTAGCAATTTGAAAGATTGTAACTAATGCATTGTTGTAATTTAGAAATAGTCCAGAGATTAAGTAGCAGAGTCCAGGAAACAAAAGGAATTATATGGATACTTGCGATTAGATGATTTTAAGCATAGCTTGAAGGAAAGGCTGTAGTTTGTATATGCTGGTAAAATCCATAATGGAAACAGTCACAGACCTCTGGTGTTTCTGGAACAAAACATCAATACTAATGCAATGCACATTGGGCCTGGGATGATTTAAAAGGAGGCTGAGGGAATCCGGTGCATGAATGATTAGTTAATTTGGCAGGTAAGTTAAATGCAGATACTGCCCACACAGTTTGAGTGTCAGTAGCAGGGAAGGCAGTCTTAAAGGGACAGGCATATGTTACAGAGCCCCCACCTTAAAGGCTACCTCCGGGCGCCCAATGCAATCCAAAAGGAGAGAGAACAACAATGACCTGGAAGGCCGGTAGTAGCTGCATGGAGGTAGTGAGTCCAATCCAAAATCAAGAAAGGAGTGTTGGAGATCTCTTGAAAAAGCAAAGACAATGCGAAGGCCATGGATTTCAAGTATCAAAAGATCTTGAAAATGATGAGAGCAAAACTTGAAGTCATCTTTCTTGTAGTCATGAGAATGCTTGAACTTAGGATACAATGAGCTTCCAACCCCGGAATCATCCTCAGGGTTGATTGGCGAATGTACTTCATGACAGATGACCATGTACACAGCCAATGAAAAGGCACCCAGTCCTAGACATACAAATAGGCTTTCCTAAACTTCAGAAATAGAGATTCAGCATTCCAGATTATCCACTTTTGGATCAGAGATTTGAGTTCCCTCAGAATTAAACTATTGGCTGAGGATTAGATATACTCCAAAAGAAAAAGCTATAGCCACTTCTAGCCACATAGAAGGGCTTTCTTCAAAGTTCTTGCCATCTTCTGGTTCAATATCAAAGGTCTCATCACTAAGATCAGGTAATGAAATGCCCACACCAGGGCAAGGTTCAGGAATACCCACATTAGGGCAAGGTTCAGGAATATCCTCAGTAGGATCAGGTAAAGGAATGCCCATGCCAGGGCAAGGTTCAGGAATATCCTCAGTAGGATCAGGTAAAGGAATGATCATGCCAGGGCAAGGTTAAGGAATAACACAACATTCTTAGGAGGAAAGACTGAGACCCAGGACTCAAAGCTTGGTGCAAAGGTTTAATCAGCAGCGTTGCTCATTACAAGGTGAGTAACCAAGAGAAACCTGACACGTTTCGCGCATGCGCATATGCGCTTCATCAGAGGTTAAGGACTCTGAGCAGTGGCTAAGACTTTAAGCAGACCAGCAGCCAATCGGCGTGTGAGAAACAACTTCAATGAGTTATCAACTAGTTGAATACACCTGAATGTGTTGCTGGTGTGCAAAAAGGCAATAATATCTTATATCAATCTCAAAAATAACAATGGCAATTATTCAAAAACATATATGTACAATTATTGAAAAATCAATAAACAAATCAACCTTATTATTAGCAAAAAAGGATATATGTACAATTTACTGTACCTCTATATATATTTAAGAGGCAATTAATAAAGTCATAATTAATCACGAATTTGAGATGTCAGGACTGGAGGCAAGAGGTTTAAATTAACCAAAAAATCGACTAGTGCGACCACAAGAAATCTCAAATACGGCAACATAATAAATATACACAAATAAAAAAGAATAAAAAACGATATATATATATATATATATACTAAAAAATAAAGAATAATATTTTTGAATGTTATACATGAACTACAAATATATATTACGGATGTAAAGATACTCAGACATAATAAAAGGAGAAAAATAAAACAGATTAATAAACAGATGTATATAGGAACATTCTCAGTCCAAAGAAAACTATAAGTGTGACTGTTTTACTAGTATATTTTAAGCAAATCAAAGGTGGGACTATTCTGTAAACAAATCTACATCCATTCTTATATTCATACCTTCTGGAATTCTGGTATGTAACTTGACTATCCAAAATATTTCTTTTCTGCAGAGACTCTTTTCTCTATCGCCCCCCCTAGGGTGTTTTTTAATAATATCAATACCTATACATGAAAAATGTTTAGACCCTATGCCATGTAGTCTAAAATGTTTCGCTACAGGGGTTTTAGGTTCTTTTTCCTCCAGGGATAGTAAATGTTCATGGATTCTGTCCTTAAGCGGACGAGTCGTGATTCCTACATATTGTTGGGAACAATAGAGGCAATTTACCAAATAAATGACAAATTGTGAAGTACAGTCAATTCTATCCCTAATGTGAAACAGCTGTTTTGTAACATGAGAGGAAAAAGTATCAGTAACAGTGATACAGGTGCATGCTTTACAGGGGACATGGCCACATTTAAAGCAGCCTGTTTTTGGACTGAGCCATTTGGGATTCACAATGTTACTGATAGATTTTCCTGCCAGATTCTTCTTGGTTATATCAGCAATTGTGGGTGCCTTCCTAGCTACACATTTTACCCCCTTCGTTAAAATTTCCGATAGAGAATCATCATCCTTCAAAATGGTCAAGTTCTTCTTTACTATATTGCATATTTGTTGATATTGTGTACTGTATTCTGTAATGAATAACATATTCTGATCCGTGGTATCTTTTTGTCCACCAGTAGATGAATACATTTTATTCTTACTTGTTATAAACAGCTCCTTCCTATCAATTTGGGCAATCTAAGTTTCTAATTTCTTGAGTGATGCTCTATGGTATCCCCTCTCAACTAGTCTAGAGGTTAATCTTGAGCTTGTATATGGTATTTACCAACTTCAGAGCAATTCCTACATAATCGTAGGTATTGTGCTTTGGGTATGCCTCTCTTAAGGTGGGGAACATGGCAAGAGTCAGCACGCAAAATGGTATTGCATGCCAACGGCTTGAAAAAAGTAGAGGTGATGATTTTGTCTGATCTAGTTTCAATCATTAGATCCAAAAAGTGAATACTAATGGGGTTCGACTCAGCAGTGAAGGTCAAATTATATTCATTGTCATTCATGAACTCCACAAACGAGTCAACCGCATGGCCATTCTGTCTGTCCCAAACAACAACAATGTCATCAATGAAGCGCCCATATAAGATGACATTATCAGTATACAGGAAATTATCTGCAAAGATACAGTTGAGCTCAAGCCAGCCCATATAGATGTTCGCATAGGCGGGGGCAAATTTAGCCCCCATTGCCGTACCGCATCTCTGCAGATAGTAATCACCCTGAAACATGAAAAAGTTGTGTTGTAGCAGAAATTCTGTTACTTGGACTATAAAAGAGATGAAATTGTCACTATAGTTAGAGTGTCTATGTAGCATTTGGTCAATCGCTTGGAGCCCCAGAGCATGAGGTATATTAGAATATAAAGATGTCACATCTATAGTGGCCCAAGTATATGTATCTTGCCATGCTAGATCTTGAAGTTGTAAAATTAAATGGGTGCTGTCTCTAATATAGCCAGGTAAGGCTAGCATAATAGGTTGTAAAATGTGATCTAGCCAGCATCCCAGTCTCTCACAAAGTGACCCATTACTGGCCACTATGGGTAGGAGATAGGAGTGTAGAATGCAACATTTGACCAGTTCTTGCCATCTTCTGGTTCAATATCAAAGGTCTCATCACTAAGATCAGGTAAAGAAATGCCCACACCAAGGCAAGGTTCAGGAATACCCACATTAGGGCAAGGTTCAGGAATATCCTCAGTAGGATCAGGTAAAGGAATGCCCATGCCAGGGCAAGGTTCAGGAATATCCTCAGTAGGATCAGGTAAAGGAATGCCCATGCCAGGGCAAGGTTAAGGAATATCCTCAGTAGGATCAGGTAAAGGAATGACCATGCCAGGGCAAGGTTCGAGGACAGAAGAGCTGAGGACAGGTGTGTCAATGTCAAGGCTTTGTTCATGGACAAGAGGCTTGAATACTGGTATGCCCTCATTAGGGTTAGAAACATGAGTGTCCAAATTTGGGACAGTTGCAGAGATACCTGTACTGGGATCAGGTTCAATTATAGAAAAAGAAAAAGAACCCACTTTAGAGCCAGGGACCATACTCTCTTCTGAGCAGAGGGCAAGGCTTTCTTCAGGGTTCACAAACAAAGAATTTACAAGAACCAATTTTGAGCCAAGAACCATACTTGCTTCTGAGCAGAGGGCAAGGCTTTCTTCAGGGTTCACAAATGAAGAACTTACAAGATTCACTTTTGAGCCAAGAACCATACTCGTTTCTGAGCAGAGGGCATGGCTATTTTCAGGATTAAGTATTATTACACCCATTTCTGGGTTAAACAAAGGAATACCCATACCAGGGTCAAAAACAGGAGAGTCCATCTTGATGCCAGGTTTAGTAGTATCATGAGGCAAGAGAGGATCTGGCACTACAAAAACTGAAACAGGAGATTCAGGCCGAGTTTCCTCTTTACACTTCTGATTTTCTGTAGGCAGAAAGATTTTCTTTTTCTTTTCTTTAGACAGCTTAGATAACTGAGATTCCTTCCTAATATGAGGCTTCTTAGGGTGGTGCGACTGTGGCCTGGAGTACCTTATATCAGTTTGAGAACAGAAATCCTCTTCATCAAAGGATGCATAATTCTGAGATAAAAAATCAGCATAGTTCTTGAGGGGACCATTTCTCCAAACAGCAGTCTGTAAACAAGATGTCTCTTCTTCCAGCTCTGAATCTGTCCAATCTACAGAATCCCTGGGAATATCATAAATAGGAAGATCAGTATTTCCATGAGAGGTTTCATGATGGGAGCTGTCTGCAGCATCTATATTGTAAATATAACATCCAAGGATGTCATTATAGCCAATAGGTTGAGGTTTTGTCTGAGTTTGTGGCGAATTAAAGTTGCGCTCGTACCAGTCTAATGCCAGTTCAGCTGGATCTGTGAAGTCATCCTCCTCGTTGACATATTCAGACACATGGGAATCACAAACAGGAGTAGATGGTATTCTGGAACAGTAGTCCTGTCTCTTTAAATCTTTAAAGATCTGAATTTTTTTCTGCTGAATCTATGGATACATTCTCTTCAGTTACATAATCAGACTCAGAATCAGTTTCACTAAAATGGAAATCACGAACATGAGGAGTAGATGAAATTCTAGAAAAGTGGTTCTGTCTCTTAAAATCATTAAAGATCTGAAATTTTTCTGCTGAATCTATGAATACATTCTCTTCATTTTCATAGTCAGATTCAGAATCAGTTTCACCAAAATAGGCACCACGAACATGAGTAGAAGATACTCTAGAATGGGAGTACTGTGTCTTTAAATTTTTTAAAGTATGAAAATCTTCTGTTTTTCCTTTAGGAATAGCTTGGGTCTGAGATAGCTTGTAATTTTTTATTTTACTTCCAGGGTCGGTGCATCCTCTACCACTGCAGAGTCCTTTTTTAGGCATTAGTATTCTGTCAGGTTCTGGTGTATATGCGCTCAGGACACAGACCCTTGGGGCAGTGGTAGGGAATTGGAGACACCGACCCCTCACCCAGGGAAGAGTATCCTGGATGTGGATAGATGATATTCTGTGGTTCATAGTTGCAAGAAGTTATTGTAGAAATCTTAGAGAGTAAAGCATATGAATATAATATATTGTGACTTCAATGGAAACATAAATTGATACTGTGACTAATGGTTAATAGGAGTAGCTGCAGCATTCATGAGAGTTCTGAATAGATTAACATGCTTGCAGGAAGATATTTCAACTATGATAACTTTTAGCAGAGAAAAGTTGTAAAGTTTTGAGTATGATTCTGTAGCAATTTGAGAGATTGTTGTAACTAATGCATTGTTGTAATTTAGAAATAGTCCAGAGATTAAGTAGCAGAGTCCAGGAAACAAAAGGAATTATATGGATACTTGCGATTAGATGATTTTAAGCATAGCTTGAAGGAAAGGCTGTAGTTTGTATATGCTGGTAAAATCCATAATGGAAACAGTCACAGACCTCTGGTGTTTCTGGAACAAAACATCAATACTAATGCAATGCACATTGGGCCTGAGATGATTTAAAAGGAGGCTGAGGGAATCCGGTGCATGAATGATTAGTTAATTTGGCAGGTAAGTTGAATGCGGATACTGCCCACACAGTTTCAGTAGCAGGGAAGGCAGTCTTAAAGAGACAGTGATATCAGGCAGGCATATGTTACAGGAATGATCCGCTGAGCGAATCATGTCAGACAAACATTTAATAAATTGTCCCCTTTGTAATGTTTGCAGGCATCAGACTTTTAATATATGAGTTTAATTTGTGCTCTGAGGGTGATCTATCAGCCATAGATTGCATTAGAGCTTCAAACTTTATAAATTGACAATCCAGCTTCTCAAGAAAATAGTTGTTCCCCAAGGCTGTAATGATTTTCGATTATATTGTTAGAGATGCCAGTGTAAAAGCTGATGGGTGGTGTGAGGTTAATAAAGTAAATAAAGCTTGTCAAAATGTAATTTCGAGGTGTGCATAGAACTATAGGTGAGTCCAACTCTGGCTGATTTGGGGGGGACGGGGGGACATGGGGGGGGTGCTGCGGTTTTGTCACGACCGCTACAGGCTTCAGATGTCCAATTCTGGCTCTGGAATCACTAATACAGCAGTTTAGATATAGATATCGTTTGCTGATAATGGTAAGCACAATGATAGTGTAGCCCCTCCTGTTTAACATTTTCCTGTTGAACTTTTGCACCTGTATACAGTCTGCAGGAGAAGTTGCCTAGGTAACAATCAGACTGGTTGGTCATGTGATTAATTGAGCCTATAGGGAAGATCCTGATGTTGAAACGTAGGAGAAGAGTGTAAGACACAGAAGGAAGCAGACATGTCAGAGCAGTGAAGGAGTGTGTGAGGCCTGGCTGTAAGAGGAGCTGCAAAGAGACTCCATCCTGTGTAAAGTAACAGCATTCCTCTGATCTGCTGATTTAGTGTATGCTGCCAGCTGCAGTCTGACCCTGTGAGAGAGCTGTAGAGAAGGATCCAGACAAAGTAGTTGTAACTGTTTAATTGCATCTGGATTACCAACATTTCTGTGCACCGACTGGTACCCATCAGCCATTAGAGTGAAGCCTGAGGGTGGGTTCGCAGGCGGTTTGGGAGGGTGTTGGGCCTGGTTAGACAGAGTTGGTGTGTTAGCCACTGTATTACTTGCCTTACTTTTATTTGCCATAATCCTTTAATACATGTTCATACTGTTTTATTGTTATTACTGTGTGTGTTGTAGTTATTTATTATGTTGCTGTCTGGGAAACCCATTCTTGCCCTGGATGCCCAGTCAGGTGGAGGCATTGCCACAGTCATGTACCCCAACTCCCAGTTAGTGGAGACTCAGGATCGGCCTGCAGAGCACATGGAGGTAGCTGGGGTAAAGACCCACAGGGTGTAATGCTCGGGGGATATTCCACTATCAGACCAAACTCGGCCAGTAGTCTTCTTATCCCGGTATCGAGCCGGAATGATAGGGAATATCCCAGAGCAGAGAAAGTTCACAAGATGAGGTAAGCGGCACTCACCAACAGGCAGGATAGTCTTTGGTGGCAACAGGCAGGGAATCAGAGAAAGGCAGTTCAAAGGTAAACCACTAGAATGGTCAAGCAGGCAGGGTTAGGCAATGGTAATGTAGTCCAGTGGTAAACCACTAGGATGTTCAGGCAGGCAGGGTTTTGCAACAGTAAAGCAGTCCAGAGCTAAACCACTAGGATGGTCATGCTGGCAGGGTTTGGCAACAGAGAGGCAATCCAGAGCAATAGGGGTTAATAATAGTTCAGTAGCAGTATATCAATCGAGCAGTTTAGGGGTTAACAGGCAGAATGGTCAGACAAGCAGAGTTCAGCAGCAGTATATCAATCCAGCAGTTTAGGGATTAACAGGCAGAGTGGTCAGACAAGCAGAGGTCAGCAACAATATAACAGTCCAGCATCCAACAATAACACCCAGGAGAACACTAAGAAACACCTATATTTGGGCAGAGAATATAAGTGAAGCAAGTACTTACATAGCTGCCGATTTGCGCCAAGAACTCAAGGACCCTGCTTCAGAGAGAAGGAGATGTGCAGCGATGACGTCATCGCCGCACACACAGAGAAACCGCCGGATCCCTGGCAACCTCCAGAGCATCCTAGACAACGAGCAGAGAGGAAGTGGTGTGTCCCTGGGAACAGTCAGGGCGGAGTGACACAGGGGTTATTGTGGGCCTAGGCCAAACCCTGTTACATTTGGAGGTCCCACTGCTGAGATAAATTGGGGTACACCCAATTTAGTGTGACAGATTGGGCCCAGCAACAGAAGGTACCATTGCATCATGCACTGATGATATGCCAAGTACCCAATTTTTTCAGTCATTTGTACATTCCTAATTTTTCTGGCCTCTGCTGCAGCTCTGTGGGTACAAAACTCAAATAAAAAAAAAAAAGGCACATAACACTAGTGATTAAACTGTTACGAATTGTACAACTTAGCACACCACTCATATCTGGTGGACCATTAAATTGAACGCAAAATGCCACAAATTTGAAGGAGGAGGACCGACCAAGCATCTTTATCCGTCTCTTGGTTGCTCTAAATTATCTCCGTGTTCCATCTATGCCATACCTGTACTCTATTGTGCAAAAGGGTGGCATATGTGGTGTTTCATGCTGTTGTGCCTGTTGAGGGTCGTGGCCCATGGTATAAAAAGGCTGAAGGAGAACGACCTGTAATGGGTGCCCTATCAAATTTTTAGAAAAATGTTCCTGGTTCCTCTCAATTATCTCTGGGTTTCTAAAATGGATGCCATACCTGTACTCGCTTGTGCAAAAGGATGGCATATGTGGTGGTGTTTCCTGCAGTTGTTTCTGTTGAGGGTGCTGGACCCTCTTATAAAAAAGCTGAAGGAGAACGACCTGGAGTGGGACTCCAAGCATGGTTTTTGGGGCTATTTCACTTTTCCAAACAATTATTTGTGGGTTTCTAAAATCAATGCCGTACCAGTACTCTATTGTTCAAAAGGATGCCATATGTTCTCTTTCATGCTGGTATTTTCTTTGAGGGTCCTGGACCCTCTTATAAAAAGGCCTAAGGAGAAAGAGGTGTACTGGGTGTCCACTCAATTTTTTTTTCTATTTCACATTTGACCAAAATTATCTCTGGGTTTGTAAAATCAATGCTGTACCTGTACTCTATTGTTCAAAAGGATGCCATACGTCCTCTTTCCTGCTGGTGTTTTTTTTGAGGGTCCTGGACCCTCTTATAAAAAGGCCGAAGGAGAAAGAAGTGTACTGGGTGTCCATCCAATCATTTGTTTGATTCAAATTCCCGGTTGCAACAAATTATCTCCGGGTTTCTAAAATCAATGCCTTTCCTGTAATCTAATTTTCAAAAGGATGCCATATGTCCTCTTTCCTGCTGCTGGTTTTGTTGAGGGTCCTGGAGCGTCTGCTAAAAAAAGGCCTAAGGATAAATAAATGTACTGGGTGCCCAATCAAGGTTTTTTTCTATTTCACGGTTCATATAAATGATCTCTGGGATTCAAAAATCAATGCCTTAACTGTAATCAATTGTTCACAAGGATGCCATATGTCCTCTTTCATGCTGTTGTTTCTGTTGAGGCTCTGGGAGCCTCTTATAAAAAGGCCTAAGGATAAAGAAATGTACTGGGTGTCCAATCAATGTTTTTTTCTATTTCACGGTTCATATAAATGATCTCTGGGATTCTAAAATCAATGCCTTAACTGTAATCAATTGTTCACAAGGATGCCATATGTCCTCTTTCATGCTGTTGTTTCTGTTGAGGCTCTGGGAGCCTCTTATAAAAAAGGCCTAAGGATAAAGAAGTGTACTGGGTGTCTAATCTATGTTTTTTTAGATTTCACGGTTGAAACAAATTATCCCCGGGGTTTCTAAAATCAATGCCTTTCCTGTAATCTATTATTCACAAGGATGCCATATGTCCTCTTTCATGCTGTTGTTTCTGTTGAGGCTCCGGGAGCCTCTTATAAAAAGGCCTAAGGATAAAGAAATGTACTGGGTGCCCAATCAAGGTTTTTTTCTATTTCACGGTTCATATAAATGATCTCTGGGATTCAAAAATCAATGCCTTAACTGTAATCAATTGTTCACAAGGATGCCATATGTCCTCTTTCATGCTGTTGTTTCTGTTGAGGCTCTGGGAGCCTCTTATAAAAAAGGCCTAAGGATAAAGAAGTGTACTGGGTGTCTAATCTATGTTTTTTTAGATTTCACGGTTGAAACAAATTATCCCCGGGGTTTCTAAAATCAATGCCTTTCCTGTAATCTATTATTCACAAGGATGCCATATGTCCTCTTTCATGCTGTTGTTTCTGTTGAGGCTCCGGGAGCCTCTGATAAAAAGGCCTAAGGATAAAGAAATGTACTGTGTGTCCAATCAAGGTTTTTTTCTATTTCACGGTTCATATAAATGATCTCTGGGATTCAAAAATCAATGCCTTAACTGTAATCAATTGTTCACAAGGATGCCATATGTCCTCTTTCATGCTGTTGTTTCTGTTGAGGCTCTGGGAGCCTCTTATAAAAAGGCCTAAGGATAAAGAAATGTACTGGGTGTCCAATCAATGTTTTTTTCTATTTCACGGTTCATATAAATGATCTCTGGGATTCTAAAATCAATGCCTTAACTGTAATCAATTGTTCACAAGGATGCCATATGTCCTCTTTCATGCTGTTGTTTCTGTTGAGGCTCCTGGAGCCTCTTATAAAAAGGCCTAAGGATAAAGAAGTGTGCTGGGTGTCCAATCAATGTTTTTTTTTATTTCACAGTTGCCAAAAAAATTATCTATGGCTTTGTAAAATCTATGCCTTACCTGTCATCTATTGTTCAAAAGGATGCCATATGTCCTCTTTCCTGCTGTTGTTTTTGTTGGGGGTCCGGAACACTATTCTAAAAAGGTCGAAGGAGAATGACCTGTACTGTACTGGGTGTCCAATCATGTTTTTGTTTTCAATTTCACGGTTCATAATAAATATCGCCGTGTAACTAAAATCAATGCCATACCTGTACTCTGTTGTTCAAAAGGATGGCATATGTGGTGTTTCATTCTGTTGTGGTTGTTGAGGGTCGTGGCCGTGGGACAGCGTATAAAACAGCTGAAGGAGAACAACCTGTACAGACTTGCTCCTCTTTTTAGGCAGGCCAGCTCTTTGCATACATGCCCACAGACTCTGTAACGCATGCCTCTTTTAGGGAGAGGTGCAGCCATAATGCAGGGTCAGAACCTCTGCCTGCAACTATTATACTCGATTTTGTGAAAGGAAGTAACCTTACCATGGTTACCTGCACGCATGTATTGTTGTTATATTTTGGTGAGGGTAATCATGATGGCCATGTAGACCACCACCACTGAGAGTCCTGGAAGTAACAGGGATGAGATGAAAGAGCTAAGAATAGTAGAACTTGAAACAACAGAGTTAGCCATGGGTGTTAGTGCAAGACCGCTTGGCTTTTTTTTGGCTTTGGGTGCGGCTATTCATGCAGGCCATATAGAGCTGCCACCATTCGGTGTTGTATCAGGTATTAAACTAATAAGAACAGTACTACCAAAATACAGCCAATGAAGGGCCTTATGAAGACTGAGCCTAGGTTGGATTGTAGTATTTGGTAAGGCTAATCATGATGGCCATGTAGACCACCACCGAGAGTCCTGGAAGTAACAGGGATGATGAGATGAAAGTGCTAAGAATAGTACTACTTGAAACAACAGAGTTAGCCATGGGTGTTAATCCAAGACCGCTTGGATTTATTTTTGTATTGGGTGCGGCTAATCATGCAGGCCATATAGAGCTGCCACCATTCAGTGTTGTATCAGCTATAAAAATAATAAGAACTGTACTATCAAAATACAGCCAATGAAGGGCCTATGAAGACTGAGCAAAGGTTGGATTGTAGTGTTTTGTTCGGCTAATCATGATGGCCATGTAGACCACCCGTAACAGGGATGAAAGTGCTAAGAATAGTACAAATTGAAACAACCGAGTTAGCCATGGGTGTTAGTCTAAGACCACTCGGCTTTTTTTTGGGTTTGGGTGCAGCTAATCATGAAGGCCAGATAAACCTGCCACCAATTGGTGTTGTAACTGGTATTAAACTGCAAATAACAGTACTACTTTAAACAACCTACTTACCATGGGTCCCAGAGCATATGTTTGGTTATTATATTTTGTAAGGGTAATCATGCAGGCCATATAGACCTCCACCGATAGGGTGAGTATGAGTAACAGCTATTAAAAAAAATGCGAAGGACATTACTAATTAACACAACATAGTTACCATGGGTCGCAGACCAAGAGCAGATGTCTTATTATTATATTTTGTATGGGTAATCATCCAGGCCGTATAGACCTCACCAAATAGGGGGAGTTACAGAGATTAAAGTGCTAAGAATGGTAGTACTTAAAACACAACCTAGTTAAAATGGGTACCAGACCGCATGTCTTATTATTATATTTTTTCAGGGTAATCGGGCAGGCCATATAGAACTCCCCCGATAGGGGGGGGGGGGGGGGGAACAGGGATTAAAGTGCTAAGAAAAGTACTAAGTAATTAACACAAGCTAGTTATCATGGGTCCAACACCGTGTGTCTTGACGTTATACTTTGTCAGGGTAATCATTCAGGCCATATAGACCTCCCTTGATAGGGGGAGTAACAGGGATTACAGTTATAAGAATAGTACTACTTAAACACAACCTAATTACCATGGGTCCAAGACGAGATGTTTTATTATTATACTTTGTCAGGCTAATCATGCAGGCCATATAGAGCTCCAACAAAAGGGGGGGTAAGAGGGATTCAAGTGATAAGAAAAGTTTTACTTAACACAACAAAATTACCATGGGTCCCAGACCGCGTGTCTTGTTGTTATACTTTGTCAGGGTAATCATAACCGCCATATAGACCTCCACCAATAGGGGGAGTTACAGGGCTCAAAGTGCGAAGAACAGTACTACTTAACACAACCTAGTTGGGTCCAAGAACGCATGTTTAATTATTAGACTTATCAGGGTAATTATATATCTAACAAATCTATCTATTTCTCTTCTATCGATGCTATCTAACTATCAATCTATGTATATCTATCTATCCTATCTATCAATCTATCTTCTGTCCGGGATGTTTTGAGACAGCCACTTTGGGAATGTTAGTTGATTTAGGCCCATTATGGCTTAAAAGCAGACTCTGCATAAACTATGTAATTTTCCATGGGAGTTTTGCCAGGGATCCCCCTCCAGCATGCGACAGTCCAGGTGTTAGTACCCTTGAAACAACTTTTCCATCACTATTGTGGGCAGAAAGAGTCCTTGTAGGTTTTAAAGTCCGCCTGCCTATTGAATTCAATGGCGGTTCGCGGGTTCGCGAACAATACCGGAAGTTCAAGTCCGCCGTTCGCAAACTGAAAATTTTAGGTTCGCGACATCACTACCCACAGCTACCGTAAGCTGAAAGTGTTTTCTGGGAATCAGCCTGTTCCTGTCATGGAGGAACCCTTTAAGGCCTGGAAGGATAATGCTGTACAATTATTGGAAGAATGGCCTTGTACGGATAACATAAAAAACAACGGATAATGGAGAGTCTTCGTTTCCCAGCTATGAATATGATAAGGCTGTTTAGGGGAGTGAAGGAACAAGCTACAGCACAAGATTACCTGAAAGTTTTGCAGGATGCGTATGGAAAATCAGAGTTCCTAGCCACTAAACAGAAGGAACATGAGAAAGCTTCAGACTATATAAATTGATTATAATTGTCACTAGGAAAACTGTTTCATAATGGAGCAGTCACTGCATCTGAGTTGGATACTTGACTATCCAAACAAATTCAGAAGGGAGGCCTTAGCAATGATCCAGTCATGATCAAGTTAAGAGTTAAGTTGGATGATAAAGTCTTGTCCTATTCCATACTGATCCGAAAGCAAAAATACTGGAGAGACAAATGTCCCCATCTCTTCCACGAAAAGTAAATTCTTTTAAAGCAGCAGAGAAAGAGGATATGGAACTGTCCATCCTTAAAAAGAAGGTAGCTGAATTAGAATTATTGTCTAAGCCATCGCCAAGAAGAACAGATTATTCTCCTACCAGGAGGCAGCACCGCAGGGAAACCACAGGAATGTTGTTCCCAGAGGAACAGTCCCCTGTGGGAACTGTTTTAAGTGCGGAAAATCAGGGCATTTCAAGCGGGAGTGTCCCACTAATTCATCAGAGATAGGAGTGGAAGTGCTAGCTTTTGAGCTGGAGGAGGCCCAAGTTACCAGTCCTTTCAGGAAAAGAGAACGAAAAACACGCACCCATGTTATCTGTGGGGGCCAAGATAGGACCCAAATCTCTGATACAGTTACAAGTAGAAGGTATTCACGCCTCAGCCTCAGCCTTGTTAGACACTGGATCCCAGGTCGCCATCATTAATAGAGACTTCTATGACCATCACCTAAAACATATTCCCCTGGAGCCAGGAGAGTTGCAGTTGTGGGAGTGGGCTCTCAGGCCCAGCCTGTAGAGGGATGTATAAGAGTGACAATAACCATCCCACAGTTAAACACAGGAATAATCTGCCCTATGGAACTGGAAGCTCTTGTATGTCCCATGAAGAAAAAAATGTGCGCCCCAATAATTTTGGGTACCAATGCAAGAATGTTCAGGGCCTACCTAACTGAAGTGGGGGATGTATCTCTAACCCGACTGATGGAAGTCAGCCCTGTTCTAGGGAAAGAGTGCCATTGACTAGCCCTACAAGCTAGACCAGGGTCATGCCACTACTCAGGGAAAGAACCTGTATTTGTAAAGCCTGGAGAGACTAAGACTCTACAAGCCATATCATCTATGCACCATGAAATATCAGGAGGAACCAGGCAATACCTCTTTGAGTCCTTGCCTGAGGAGGATGCAACAAAAGAGTGGACTCTCATACCTGAGGTGAAAGACTGGCGGAATCACTGGTGTAAAGATTTAATGATAAGAAATTTAACACCCACAGAGATAAGAATTGATTGTCACCAGAAGATTGGTGTGATTCACTTGTTAGACCAAGTTTCTTCAGTAATGTCTGTAAAGGCAGAACAGGGGGGTGACCTTGAAGGACCCATAGTTTTTGATCTGGAAGATTCTCCTCTACCACAAAAGTGGAGAGATAGCCTCCAATCCAAATTAGTTACTCAAGAGAAAGTCTTCTCCAGGAAAGAAATAGATGTGGGATGTGCACTGAGTGCCAAACATGCTATCAGACTTTCTGACCCAGGTCCTTTCAGAGAAATATCAAGGAGAATACCCCCTCGAGATGTGGAAGATGTTCAGGATATACTCCAACAGATGGAAGAATCTGGCATTATTAAAGAGTCCAGAAGTCCATATGCCTCACCCATAGTGGTAGTTAGGAAAAAGAATGGCACAGTCCGGCTCTGCATAGACTATAAGACTTTAAACAAAAGGACTGTGCCAGATCAATATACGCTTCCACGGATAGAAGATCTGCTAGATGCCCTTTCTGGAAGCCAGTGGTTCAGCATCCTGGACTTGAGGGCTGGGTATTATCAGGTACCCATGAAAAAGGAGGATCAGTAAAAGACAGCTTTTATCTGTTCCTTGGGATTCTACGAGTTTACCAGGATGCCCCAAGGGGTCACTGGAGCTCCCGCCACCTTTCAAAGGCTGATGGAGAAGACTATGGGGGATATGAATCCCAAAGAGTGCCTAGTCTATCTAGATGATCTTATAGTGTTCGGAAGGACCCCAGAAGAGCATGAACAGCGATTGCTGAAGGTGTTGGATTGACTCGAAACAGAGGTTCTGAAATTATCAATAGACAAATGTGGGTTTTCCCAGAACTCTGTTACATATGTAGGTCACATTGTTTCCGCACAAGGTGTGACAACTGACCCAACCAAAATCTAGGCGGTGATGAACTGGCCCAGGCCAGATAACATCAGTGAGTTGTGCTCATTCCTTGGATTCTGCGGTTACTACTGAAGGTTTGTGAAAGACTACTCAAAAATTGCTTGAGAGCTACACAACCTGTTAAAGACTACCTCCGATATAGAGGGTGTTAAGACGCCAAGTCCTAAAGACTCCTTTGGAAAGAAATGGACCTCAGGATGCAAAAAAAGCCTTCTTAATCTTGAAGAAAAGACTCACAGAAGCTCCTGTATTGGCGTATGCAGATCCTGAGAAACCATATGTGCTCCATGTTGATGCGAGTATGGAATGCCTAGGGGGCGTACTGCTTCAAAGCTACCCAGAAGGGTTAAGACCAGTGGCCTTCATAAGTAGAAGTCTAACTGGTGCAGAGAAAAACTATCCGGTCCATAAGCTAGAATTCTTGGCACTCAAGTGGGCAACTGTGGACAAGTTACATGACTATATATATGGAGCAACATTCGAGGTAAGGACGGATAACAATCTGCTTACTTATATTCAAACAACAGCTAAGCTGGATGCCACAGGACATAGGTGGCTGGCAGCATTGTCAAACTATAGCTTCAGCCTTAAATACAAGCCAGGCCCTAAGAATGCCAATGCAAATGCTCTATCCCGCAGACGTGGACTTCCTCCTCATGAAGAAAAGGAGGAATAGGATGAAATCCATGTGCCTGGGGTAGGAGCCCTTTGCCAAACATATGTAGTGGCCGAGAGGCAGGATGAGTTCTCTGAACTCAGAGGAATAGACTCCATAAGTCACTCCCCAGAAGCCGTACCAGAGGTATTCTGTGCTCCAGCCATGCTCCAACAGTGGTCTCACATAACCACTGAAGACATGAAGAAAGCCCAGTCACAGGACTGGTATATAGGGACAGTCCTCAAGGCAATGAGAGCCAAGAACCCTAAATTACTGAGCTCCCTCCCTATTGGACAAAGAGATTTGTACCAGAGAGAATGGAGTAAACTACATCTAGAAGATGGAATCCTTTATAGAATTATAAAATACCATGACCACCCTGCTTGAAAACCGCTAGTGTTACCTCATAGATATCGGGGAATGGTCCTGAGAGCCCTCCATGATCAACATGTCCTATTTAAAACTAAATACTTACCTGTCAATTAAAACCTAAGCTAGCTACAATATAACTAATAGTTATATTGTAGCTAGCTTAGGTTTTTTTTTTATTTCACAGATAAATTTGTATTTATTTTAACTAGGTAGACTAGTAAGTAAATTGTTATTAACTACCTAGTTAAAATAAATACAAACTTACCTGTGAAATAAAACCTAAGCTGCCTTTAACTAACATTACATAAAGTAAAAAACTAACAATACAAAAAATAACAAACACTAAAATTACAAAAAATAAAAAAAACTACCATTACAAAAAGTAACAAACGGAATTATCTAAAACAATAAATTATAAAAAATATTCTTATTCTAATACCCTTTAAAAAAAAGTTATAGAATGCGAGATCAATTCTATTGGCTCATCCAATCAGCCAATCGGATTGAACTTCAATCCGATTGGCTGATTAAATCAACCAATCGGATTTTTCCTACCTTAATTCCGACTGGCTGATAGAATGCTAAGATGGCTCCGCTCCGCTCCGGTTGATTGAAGATCGAAGATGCCGCTTGGATGAAGACATCTGCCGCTTGGAGGACCTCTTCTGCCCCGATCAGATAAAGACTTCTGCCGCTCCGGATGTCCACTTCTGGCCCATCGGTGGCCGGCTGGCTGAAGACGGCTCAAGGTAGAGTGATGTTCAGGGGGGTAGAGTTACGTTTTTTTAAGGGGGGGTCGGGTGGTTTTAGAGTAGGGGTGTGTGGGTGGTGGGTTGTAATGGCGGGGGGTTCTTTTTTTTACAGGTAAAAGAGCTGATTACTTTGGGGCAATGCCCCGCAAAAAGCCCTTTTAAGGGCTGGTAAAAGAGCTGATTACTTTGTAATTTAGTATAGGGTAGGGCATTTTATTATTTTGGGGGGCTTATTTATTTTATTAAGGGGTTTAGATTAGGTGTAATTAGATTAAAATTCTTGTAATATTTATTTTTTGTAATGTAGTGGGGGGTTTTTGTATTATAGTTTAGTTTATTGAATTGTATTTTAGTTTTGATAATTGTAGTTAATTTATTTAATTAATTTATTGATAGTGTCGTGTTAGGTGTATTTGTAACTTAGGTTAGGATTTAATTTACAGGTAATTTTGAAATTATTTTAAATAGGTAGCTATTAAAGGGACAGTCTAGTATACATTAAACTTTCATTGTTCAGATAGGACTTTTAATTTTAATCAACTTTCCAATTAACTTTTATTATCAAATTTTCTTTTTTCTCTTGGTAGTCTTAGTTTAAACTAAACATAGGTTTAGTACACGTGGGCCATATAGATAGCACTATGTTCAGGCACAGGGGGTTATTTAAGATTTAGCACAACACAATGCTAAATTTAAGACAATAGATAATAAACAGTCACAGTCATGTGATCAGGGGGCTGGAAGAAGGTTCCTAGATACAAGGTAATCACAGAGGTAAAAAGTGTATTAATATAACTGTGTTGGTTATGCTAAACTGGGGAATGGGTAATAAAAGTGATTATCTATCTTTTAATTATTTTAACTAGGTAGCTATTAAATAGTTATTAACTATTTAATAGCTATTGTACCTAGTTAAAATAAATACAAAGTTGCCTGTAAAATAAATATAAATTCCCAAAATAGCTACAATGTAACTAATAGTTATATTGTAGCTATATTAGGGTTTATTTTATAGATAAGTATTTAGTTTTAAATAGGATTCATTTATTTAATGATAGTAATTTTAGTTCGTTTTATTTAAATTATATTTAACTTAGGGGGGTTTTAGGGTTAGGGTTAGACTTAGGTTTAGGGGTTAATAACTTTATTATAGTAGCGGTGACGTTGGGGGCGGGAGATAAACCCTAAATCTAAACTCCCCTAATCTGCCACCCCGACATCGCCGACACCAAAATAAAGTTATTCACCCCTAATCTGCCGCTCCCGATATCACAGCCACCAAAATAAATCTATTAACCCCTAATCTGACGCTCCCGATATCGCCTCCACTATACTAGTTATTAACCCCTATTCCCCTGCACCCCAACATCGTCCAGACTATAATTAAGATATTAACCCCTATTCCGCCGCTCCCCATCGCCACCACTAAATAAAGTTATTAACCCCTAAACCTCTGGCCTCCCACATCACTACCACCAAATAAACCTATTAAACCCTAAACCGTCAGCCCCCCACATCACAACAACCCAAATTAAACTATTTTAACCCCTAAACCTAACCCTAAACCTTACCGTAACTGTTACCCTAAGCCTAAACCTAACCCCCCCCCTAAGTTTAACATAATTAAAATAGACCTAAATTAAAGTTATAATTATTAACTAAATAATACCTATTTAAAACTAAAAACAAACTTACCTGTGTAATAAAAATAAAACCTAAGCTAGCTACAATATAACCATTAGTTAGATTGTAGCTAGCTTAGGTTTTTATTTCACAGGTAAGTTTGTATTTATTTTAACTAGGTAGACTAGTTAATATATAGTTATTAACTATTTACTAACTACCTAGTTAAGATAAATACAAACTTACATGTGAAATAAAACCTAAGCTGCCTTACACTAAAACCTAACATTACAAAAAAAAACAACTAACATTACAAAAAATAAAAAACGAAATTATCCAAAACAATTAAAATTATTCCTATTCTAATACCCTGTTTATAAAAAAAAAAAAAGCCCACCAAAAAAACCTTAAAAAAAACACTAACCCCTCTTTAGGTACTCACAGTTGCTGGAGTCCGGCTTGAACTATCTTCATCCCAGCGGCTCCATCTTCATCCATCGAGGGACCGGCATCTTCTTCATCCCAGCGTAGGCGGAGCAGTCGATGCACGGAGGCGGAGGTCCAGGTGGAGGTCCAAGGTGGAGGTCCAGGCGGAGGTCTATTGATCCGGTCCTCTTCATGCGATCCTCTGCCGCACACTGAGGATTCAAATGCAAGGTACCCCTTTTATACTGGGGGTACCATTGCATTCCCATTGGCTGAAAATTTTAAATCAGCCAATAGGAATTAGGGCTGCTAAAATCCTATTGGCTGTTAAAATCAGCCAATAGGATTTAAGCTGCTCTCATTCCTATTGGTTGATTCAAATCTGCCTGGATGAAGACAGAGCCGCTGGGATGAAGATCATTCAAGCCGGACATCAGCAACTGTGAGTACCTAAAGAGGGGTTAGTGTTAGGTTTTTTTAAGGTTTCTTTGGGTATTTTTTTTTTTTAGATTAGGGTTTGGGCCTGTCTTAAAAGAGCTGAATGCCCTTTAAAGGGCAATGGGTAGCTTAGTTTTTTTTTAGAATTAGTTTTTTTATTTTGGGGGGTTGGTTGGGTGGTGAGTTTTACTGTTGGGGGGATTTTGTATTTTTTTTCAGGAAACAAGCTGATTTCTTTAGGGCAATGCCCTACAAAAGGCCCTTTTGAGGGCTATTGGTAGTTTATTGTTGGCTAGGGGTTTTGCTGGGCTTTTTTATTTTCATAGGGCTATTACATTAGGTGTAATTGTTTTTATTTTGGATAATTTTGTTTCTTATTTTTTGTAATTTAGTATATTTTTATTTTTTTGTAATTTAGTATTTTAAACATTTTTTAAATGTAGATATAATTTTTTTTTAGTAGTGTTAGTAATTTAATTTATTTAATTGATAGTTATTTTAATTTTAGTATGATAGTAATGTTAGTTTAATTTATAGTTTAAACTTAGGTTTTTTTAATTTCCCAGGTAGGTTTTTATTTATTTTAAGATAGGGATCTTGTAATTTTAATTTAAAGTTAGGGGTTGTTAGGTTTAGGGGTTAATAGTTTAATTTAGTTTTTGGCAATGTGGGGGGCTGGCGGTTTAGGGGTTAATAGGTTTTTTGGAGGTAGTGATGTGCGAGGCCAGAGGATTAGGGGTTAATAGGTTTATTTAGTGGCGGCAATGTCGGGGAGCGGCAGAATAGGGGTTAATATATTTATTATAGTGTGGGCGATGTTGGGGTGCAGGGGAATAGGGGTTAATAACTTTAGTATAGTGGCAACAATGTCGGGGAGCGGCAAAATAGGAGTTAATAAACACTATTAGTGGTGGCGATGTTGGGAACGGCAGATTAGTGGTTAATAGGATTAATATAGTTTTTGCGATGCAGGAGGGCGGTGGTTTAGAGGTTAATAGGTAGTTTATGGGTGTTAGTGTACTTTGTAACACTTAAGTTATGACTTTTGTGTAACAGTTTTGTTGCGTACAACTCATAACTACTGCTCTCAGATGGCGGTACAGATCGTGTCGGTATAGGCTGTAACGCAAGGTTTTTAGCCTCACCGCACAACTCGTAATGGCAGCGCTATGGGAATCCCATGAAAAAACTTAATTTTTTTGAGTGCGGGACTGACGTTGCGTTACTACAGCTATACCGACAAGACTTGTAATGGCTGCATTGCTGTTTTAACGCTGAAATTACCATTTTTTCAGCTTTAAAACATGAACGCAAAACTCGTAATCTACCTGTATGTGTACTAAAGTAAACTGAGAAAAAAAATCCCTGCAAAACAGTCAAGGGCTAAAACAAATATGAGACCAAAGGCCCCATTTATTAAGCAACAAAAGCTGCTTCGGAGAATCCTTGTTTCAGGTCCACCTGAAATGGAAGTTAGGAAGTAGCGATCATAAGCGTATGTTGTCAACATTTAGCGAGGTCGAGCGGACATGATTCACTACATCAAATCATGTCCGCTCGCCTCTTGTTAAATTTACACCCGAAGGGGCCCATTCAACAAGCTCTGTATGGAGCTTGTGGGTCTGTGTTTCTGGCGAGTCTTCAGACTCGCCAGAAACAGCAGTTATGAAGCAGCGGCCCATTGGCCGTGAGTCTGCAGGGGGCGGCGTTGCCCCAGCAGCTCTTGTGAGCTGCTGGTGCAATGCTGAATACGGAGAGTGTATTGCTCAGGTCAGGTCCGCAAGACCTTTCATAAATAGGGGCCATAGGCCTCTAGTTAACAAGGTCTGGCGGAGCTGATCCGACACTGCTGATAAGGTCCGCCAGACCTCGCTGAATATGGCGAGCAATACGCTTGCCGTATTCAGCATTGCACCTGCAGCTCACAAGAGCTGCTGGTGCAACGCCGCCCCCTGCAGACTCGCGGCCAATAGGCCGCCAGCAGGGGGGTGTCAATCAACCCGATCGTACTCGACCAGGTTGATTTCCGGCGATGTCTGTCCGCCTGCTCAGAGCAGTCTTTGTGACCGCTGCTTCATAACTGCTGTTTCTGGCGAGCATTCGGAGCTTGATACATATGCCCTATAGTCACTAATCTACTCTTCTAATAAACCAAAATCTAGAGAGAATAATGAAATATGAAATAAAATAATATTCTTTATTTAAGACAATTCTTTCCTCACAAACAGTGATCCAGCATCTTACACAGGAACTATGCAGAGAGGGTTTATATACTGGACACAGGACCAGAGAGAATGCTGTCAGATGACCTAAATTGCAGCATTGGTATTGGTTAATGACATGAACAAAAATGAATGTTGTGTTAATTAATTTCGGTCGTCATGTTTGTTTATTTGTTATTAAACAAAAGCAAAAGTTAAAATAAAAGTAATAATAAAAGTAAAATAAAAGTAATAATAAAAGTTAAAATAAAAGTTAAAATAAAAGTAATAATAAAAGTAAAAATAAAAGTAATAATAAAAGTAATAATAAAAGTAATAATAAAAGTAATAATAAAAGTTAAAATAAAAGTAATAATAAAAGTAATAATAAAAGTAATAATAAAAGTAATAATAAAAGTTAAAATAAAAGTAATAATAAAAGTTAAAATAAAAGTAATAATAAAAGTAATAATAAAAGTAATAATAAAAGTAATAATAAAAGTAATAATAAAAGTTAAAATAAAAGTAATAATAAAAGTTAAAATAAAAGTAATAATAAAAGTAATAATAAAAGTAATAATAAAAGTTAAAATAAAAGTAATAATAAAAGTAATAATAAAAGTAATAATAAAAGTAATAATAAAAGTAATAATAAAAGTTAAAATAAAAGTAATAATAAAAGTAATAATAAAAGTTAAAATAAAAGTAATAATAAAAGTATATGCATATGAGGAGAAGAATAAAACGGAGCAAGATTATACAGTTACCTTTGATATCCTCCTAATCCACACCTCCAGCTGGATGTCTGCCTGTCCCCAGCGTGCAACCTCTCTGCATTCACAGCACTCAGGCTCATAGTATAAGCGTCATAATTCAAAGACTATGAGCCTGAGTGCCGTTTTCTTCTTCTCCTCATATGCATATACTTTTATTTTAGCTATTGCTTTTGTGGCTGCTCTGTTTTGTATAGCATAGTAACATGAGGGATGTTAGTCATATAGATACATAGTTATATAAGTGTTTTGTCACATTATCCCACACATATGATGTGGGTCATATTATTTATACACGGATATATTAGAGAAGTGCATTATTTGCATACCGAGATATGCTCTGATATTATCATTGTTTTTATTGTTGTGGTTTAGCGATTGACACTACTTGTTTTGGAATGTTGCCATGACTACAGTTTTGGCGCATTTTTCACTTCACTGGGAGGGGCCTATAAGGTTTAAATGGATTCTTGTAATTTGTGTTTGCTTGTCTGAGGAAGGGGAGTGTGTCCCCGAAATGTCACCTTTTTTCTATTAAAGTACACTTTGGAAAGACCAGTGAGGGCCGTCCTTTACTTGTAATATTCAACCGCTGGCACCCTGGCAGTTGCTACAGTGGTGAGAGTGCTCTTTTTTGGAACTTTATATATATATATATATATATAGCAGGTAAAGTCAGATATTCAGTAATCCTAGCATTACCCGGGTAAACCTGACACCCAAGCGGCTGTGGGTAAAGCCCGATGTAACATAATAAATAAATCCTCCTCAGATTGCAACCAGTCACTGCATCAAACATATATACGATGCACTGAAATTCACACATCTTCACTATCTTTTTTGCCTCCACCTGAGGGATTCAAGGGGGGCCCCCTTGTAAACCTCATTCCCAAGGTTCACTTGGGGTGGATGCCAAATGATCTGTGGGGCACTTTCCTTAAACCCACCAGGCGGAGACAAAATAAATAGTGTAGATGGGGGAATTACACTACATCATATATATATTTATTTATATATATATATATCCATACACTGTAATTGTTTTGTTATTACATAATAAATCTGAGTAACTCTCAGGAACTTACCTTCTACTAAGAGCTCAGCATATTTAGTGACATAACCGGTTTTCTCCGTAATAATAGTATTGCAGGTGTAATTCCCAGTATCTGCATAAGACAGGTTCCTCAGTAACAGAGAGGCGTTGCCCTCAGGAAGCTGATCATAAAATATCTGTGTCCGGCCTCGGTAGCGTTTATCTTCATACTGTGACTGACTGGCGTTATAGTGGAAGCTGTGAACCACAGTATCATCTTCTGTGCGCTGCCAATTAATCACAAGTGCATTGTAGTCAAATTCACCACTGTAGGTTACAATACACGGCAGGAGAACGTCTCTGTGTAGCCGACCTACAACTACTGAGCACTGACAGTCTGGAAAACAGAAAGAAAATGTGTTTCTATGTAAATTTTGTTGATGGTTAGACTGACATATATTTATAATCTCTCTCTCTATATTTGATATATTTCTCTAATTCTCAACCAGACCAGCATATGCAGGGCAGCAGATGATCAGCTAGACAAGTCAAGAATACTTTATTAGCATGACATTATTACATGTGTTGCCAAAGTTATATGTTACAATAAAACAGATCAATAACAATTTATAAAGTAGGAGTATAGTGGGTAACTATGGTAACAGTTAATTTAATCTGATTAGGGGTTCTGGTCATGTGATAGTCTACTACATATTTTGCTACTATCCTTGTAGCTTTGTTGTTTTCTCCTAAGATTACACATATAGGCCCCTATTTATCAAAGGTCTTGCTAACCTGATCTGACAGTGCGGACCTCGCTGAATGCGGAGAGCAATACTCTCTCCATATTCAGCATTGCACCAGCAGCTCACAAGAGCCGCTGGTGCAACGCCGCCCCCTGCAGACTCGCGGCCAATGGGCCGCCAGCAGGGAGGTGTCAATCAACCCGATCATACTCAATCGGGTTGAATTGTGGCGATTCCTGTCCGCCTGCTCAGAGCAGGCGGACAGGGTTATGGAGCAGCAGTTTTAGACCGCTGCTTCATAACTGGTGTTTCTGGTGAGTCTGAAGACTCGCCAGAAACACGGCCCTCAAGCTCCATTCAGAGCTTGATAAATGGGCCTCTCAGTCTTTCTTGTTCAGACATCTGTGGGAAGTCTTATTTCTTTCATTATTTTTAGGAAGTATTTATCCCGTAAAGGGACAGTAAAGTCAAAACTAAACGTTCATGATTCAGATAGGGCAGCAATTTTAAACAATTTTCCAATTTACTTTTATCATCAAATTTGCTTTGTTCCCTTAGTGGTATTTTTGAAAAGTTAAACCTAGCTAGGCTCAAACTGATTTCTAAACCGTTGAAAACCCCCTCTTAGTTCATAGCACTTTGAAAGTTTTTCACAGTTAGACAGTGTTAGTTCATGTGTGTCATATATATATATATAAATAAAACATTGTGCTCACTCCCGTGAAGTTATTTAGGAGTCTTCACTGATTGACTACACTGCATGTCTATCAAAAGCACTTAGATAAGGAGGCTGTCTGCAGAGGCTTAGATACAAGGAAATCACAGAGGTAAAACGTATATTAATATAACTGTGTTGGTTATGCAAAACTGGGGAATGGGTAATAAAGGTATTATCTATCTTTTTAAATAAGAACATTTTTTGTGTAGACTGTCCCTTTAAGGGTTTGTATCTTGTACAGTACAGGAGGAAGTGCACTTCAGTCTCTATGTCCCGATGTCACACAGTGCACATTGTCTGGCTGCCCTGGGTCTCCATTTTGTCTGATATCTGCCAGTCTCTATTTCCAGCTGGTGGTCAGAGATTCTGTATTTAGTGAGTATCTGTCTGTGCTTTGGGTTGGTGACACTTGTGAGATACTCAGCTAGTTTGTACTCTTTCTGTAGCGACCTGTAACACTCCAGCTTGTTCTGTTGCCCTATCTGTTCCTCCCAGTGACCAGTGTACCTCTCCTTCAGAGCTGTTTGTAAGCAGGGCCGGTGCTAGGATTTTTGGCCACAAAGGCGAGGATACATTTTTCCGCCCCCCCCCCCCCCCGATTACATACCATCCCATTGCTAGTTAAAGGGATATGTAGCCCAAATTTTTATATCATGATTCAGATAGAGCATGGCATTTTAATCAGCTTTCAAATGAACTCCTTTTATCAATTTTATTTGTTCTCTTGGTATCTGTATTTACACTACCACACAGTCACAGACAATACACACACAGTCACAGACAATACACGCACATACACACACTAACACACAGTCACATACACTAATACACATGTACAGACACACACTAACACACAGTCACAGACACTAATACACATATACAGACACACACACACTTACACTGTCAGACACCACTAATACATATATACAGACACACACACTAACACAGTCACAGACACTAATACACATATACACACACTAACACAGACACTAACACACACACACTAACACAGTAACAGATAATACACACACAGTCACAGACAATACACACACACACACAGTCACAGACAATACACACACATACACACACTAACACACAGTCACATACACTAATACACATGTACAGACACACACTAACACACAGTCACAGACACTAATACACATATACACACACACACGCACTTAAACACAGTCACAGAAACTAATATACATATACAGACACACACACTTACATACATTCACAGACACTAATATACATATACAGACACACACACAATTACACAGTCACAGACACCACTAATACATATATACAGACACATACACTAATACACATATACAGACATACACTAACACACAGTCACAGACACTAATACACATATATACACACACACACACAAACTTAAACACAGTCACAGACACTAATATACATATACGGACACACACACACTAACACACAGTCACAGACGCTAATACACATATACAGACACACACTAACACACAGTCACAGACACTAATACACATATACAGACACACTCTAACACAAAAACGTGCTGCTGCACTGCAAATATTTAAATGACTACATAAAGAGTATGTAGTAAGATAGCAGAGAGAGCCAGGCCAGCGTTGCATGCATGTAACCAATATGACTAGATTTTCAGATGTAAGGGAAGCCACAAAACCCACAATGCATTGTACATGCCCCTAAATAACCCCAAATATGTAATGCATTTGGACAATACCATGTAAACATTTAAAAGCTGCCTAGAGTACATAGGGCTCAGCGAAAGTAATTCTTTTAGACCCCCCTCTTCCCACACTCAAAGATAAGAGAAGTGTCTACTTGTTCAGCACTAACCTTTGTGGCTCCTAAGACCTATCTGCCTCTTATCAGTATCAAATAGCCTAGCCTGACAATAATATAACAACTTCCTTTTCACAGGGCTAGTCCTTTTATTACCGGTGGTGGTTTATTTTCTATGTCACACACACTCACAGGCACTCCATGTAATATGGCCACCTGATTCCTGAAGAGCAGCCAGCACCTATACAAGGATCTGTGTCTCCTGTGTCTGTGTGACACTCACTCACACAAATGCAATTATATTTTGAGGATGTATCAGGTGACCGGTCCGGTCCGTGCTGGGATCTGGCTGCTTGCTTCAGCCTTCAGGTCAGCCGTCAAGATGGCATGACATTCTATATATAAAATATATTTATAAGGAACTGGGCCCCACCCCACCATTCATTGCTACTACTAGTATAAATGCCCACTCCAGCCTCCAGCCGGACCCCTCCTCAGAGCTCCCCCCCTTTCCTAAATGCCTCCGGATCCCTCCTCAGAGACGCCCACCAGCCCAGGCCACCACAGTGCCACGCACCTTTCCTACCTGCTCCAGTCCTCACTCGTCTTCTTCACTCGTCGTCTGCGAGACTGTGGTGGGCTGCGGGCAGGCTCACTCAGTCACCACCTCACTCACGTGGCTGAGGGCTCAGCCTCAGGTGGCGGTGCTGCTGCTGCACGATTTCTCCCGCTCTCCCTCTCAGGCTGAGTGATGTCACTACTAGGTAGACAGACAGTCAGCCACTGGCAGCGGCAGGAAGGCAGGCAGCGCAGCAGCTGCGCAAGACAAGTGAGCTCCGCCTTGTCGCCTCCAGTCCACTGTCCTCCGCTCCTCTCCACTATGACTCTGAGAGCCTGTGATACAGACACACGTCACACACTGTGACTCCACACACTGAAAATAATTTTAGTTGCGGCAGGCGCAGGACCACCACGCAAAAAGCTATATTCAAAATGAAAAAATATATATATTTTTTTTAAATCATAGTAGGCAGTCGGCACCGCTCTTAGCGCCCCCCTGCTGATGCGCCCTAAGGCGGGTGCCTAAGCTGCCTAATACAAAATGCCGGCCCTGTTTGTAAGGTGTTTGGTGACACTCTCTCATGGGCTGTGCTTTCACTGATGTGGTTTTGCAGGCCTGATATATATTCTCTAAATGCTTTTGATGCTGGGTCACAGAGTGCTTGGTGGTAAAGTGTGCTTGTGTCACTATTTGTGAGGTGACACCAGAATTTTTAAACCCTTTTTTGCATTGGTAGCAGCAATGGGAATCTTCCCAGCTCTGCTCTGCACCCATTGTTAGGGGCGCTTCTGTGTACCCGCAGTGCATATTTACAGAATTGGAGATGTGCAATTTCTGTGAGAGTTTTGTCCCATTCTCGTTAGTTCTGGGTCAGTGTTGGGCCCCAGACCTCACAGCCATACAGCAGGATTGGTACAATGGTGCTTTCAAATACCTTAAGTAACAGTTCTGTAGGAGGGTTTAGACTGGCTAGCAGCTTCTTTATTGCATGGAAGGCTCTAAGGGCTTTTTCTTGCAGTGTTTTGATGCCCAGTTTAAAGCTTCCTGATGCACTCAGTGTAAGCCCAAGATAGGTATAATTTAATGAGTGCTCTACCTTTACTTTACTTTAGAGAACAATAGGAATTTTAGTTTTTAATCAGCTAGACATACAGGGCAGCAGGGCATACAGACATACAAGGCAGCAGAGGAACAGCTAGACATACAGGGCAGTGGAGGATCAGATAGACATACAGGGCAGTGGAGGATCAGATAGACATACAGATTAGCAGATACGCAGCTAGACATACTGGGCAGCAGACGAGCAGTTAGACATACAGGTCAGCACAGGAGCAGCTAGAAATGCAGGGTAGCAGAGTTGCAGATAGACATACAGGGCAGCAAAGGAGCAGCTACACATACTGAGCAGCAGAAGAGCAGCTAGACATACAGAGCAGCAGATGAGCAGCTAGACAAACAGGGCAGCAGAGGAGCAGATTGACATAGAGAGCAGAAGAGATACAGCAAGACATGCAGGGCAGTAGAGGAGCAGCTAGACATACAGAATAGCAGAGGATAAGCTAGACAAACAGAGCAGCAGAGGAGCAGTTAGACATAGAGGGCAGCAGAGGAGCAGCTAGACATACAGAGCAGCAGAGGAGCAGCTAGACATACAGGTCAGCAGAGAAGCATCTAGATATGCAGGGCAGCAGAGGAGAAGCTAGACAAACAGAGCAGCAGATGAGCAGCTAGACATATAGGGCAGCAGAGTAGCAGCTAGACATACAGGTCAGCAGAGTAGCAGCTAGACATACAGGTCAGCAGAGGAGCAGCTAGACATACAGGTCAGCAGAGGAGCAGCTAGACATACAGGTCAGCAGAGATGCAGCTAGACATACAGGTCAGCAGAGGAGCAGCTAGACATACAGGTCAGCAGAGGAGCAGCTAGACATACAGGTCAACAGAGGAGCAGCTAGACATACAGGTCAGCAGAGGAGCAGCTAGACATAAAGATCAGCAAAGGAGCAGCTAGACATAAAGATCAGCAGAGGAGCAGCTAGACATACAGGTCAGCAGAGGAGCAGCTAGACATACAGGTCAACAGAGGAGCAGCTAGACATACAGGTCAGCAGAGGAGCAGCTAGACATAAAGATCAGCAAAGGAGCAGCTAGACATAAAGATCAGCAGAGGAGCAGCTAGACACACAGGTCAGCAGAGGAGCAGCTAGACATACAGGTCAGCAGAGGAGCAGCTAGACATACAGATCAGCAGAGGAGCAACTAGACATACAGGTCGGCAGAGGAGCAGCTAGACATACAGAGCAGCAGAGAAGCAGCTAGACATACAGGTCAGCAGAGGAGCAACTAGAAATAAAGGTCAGTAGAGGAGCAGCTAGATATACAGGGCAGCAGAGGAACAGCTAGACATGCAGTTAAGCAGAAGAGCAGCTAGACATGCAAGTCAGCAGAGGAGCAGCTAGACATACAGGTCAGCAGAGGAGCAGCTAGATATACAGGTCAGCAGAGGAGCAGCTAGATATACAGAGCAGCAGAGGAGCAGCTAAACATACACTGCAGCAGAGGAGCAGCTAGATATACAGAGCAGCAGAGGAGCAGCTAAACATACACTGCAGCAGAGGAGCAGCTAGACATGCAGGGCAGCAGAGGAGCAGCTAGATATACAGAGCAGCAGAGGAGCAGCTAAACATACACTGCAGCAGAGGAGCAGCTAAACATACACTGCAGCAGAGGAGCAGCTAGACATACAGAGCAGCAGAGGAGCAGCTAAACATACAGTGCAGCAGAGGAGCAGCTAGACATACAGGTCAGCAGAGGAGCAGCTAGACATACAGGCCACAGAGGAACAGCTAGACATACAGGTCAGCAGAGGAGCAGCTAGACATACAGGGCAGCAGAGGAGCAGCTAGACATACAGGTCAGCAGAGGAGCAGCTAGACATACAGGGCAGCAGAGGAGCAGCTAGACATACAGGTCAGCAGAGGAGCAGCTAGACATGCAGGGCAGCAGAGGAGCAGCTAGACATACAGGTCAGCAGAGGAGCAGCTAGACATACAGGCCACAGAGGAACAGCTAGACATACAGGTCAGCAGAGGAGCAGCTAGACATACAGGGCAGCAGAGGAGCAGCTAGACATACAGGTCAGCAGAGGAGCAGCTAGACATACAGGGCAGCAGAGGAGCAACTAGACATACAGGGAAGCAGAGGAGCAGCTAGGCATACAGGGCAGCAGAGAAGCAGCTAGGCATACAGGGCAGCAGAGGAGCAGCTAGACATGCAGGGAAGCAGAGGAGCAGCTAGACATACAGGGAAGCAGAGGAGCAGCTAGACATACAGGGAAGCAGAGGAGCAGCTAGACATACAGGGAAGCAGAGGAGCAGCTAGGCATACAGGGCAGCAGAGGAGCAGCTAGACATGCAGGGAAGCAGAGGAGCAGCTAGACATGCAGGGAAGCAGAGGAGCAGCTAGACATACAGGGAAGCAGAGGAGCAGCTAGACATGCAGGTCAGCAGAGGAGCAGCTAGACATACAGATCAGCAGAGGAGCAGCTAGACATACAGGGCAGCAGAGAAGCAGCTAGACATACAGGTCAGCAGAAGAACAGCTAGACATACAGGGCAGCAGAGAAGCAGCTAGACATACAGGGCAGCAGAGGAGCAGCTAGACATAAAGGTCAGCAGAGGATCAGCTAGACATAAAGGTCAGCAGAGGATCAGCTAGACATACAGGTCAGCAGAGGAGCAGTTAGAAATACAGAGGAGCAGCTAGACATACAGAGCAGCAGAGGAGCAGCTAAACATACAGTGCAGCAGAGGAGCAGCTAGACATGCAGGGCAGCAGCACAGGAGCTATGAGCATTAGTGGTACATGCAGTAAAGTATATAGTTTGAAAACTTAGATCAGTAGCACATGTGGGTAAAAGGACAGGCAGACTAGGCACCCAGGGGCAGCAGCACAGGTTCTATGAGCATAAGTAGTACAAAGAGTAAGAGTATAGTATATATTTTGTCAACTGGGAGCAGCAGCAGAGGTGGGTAGAAAGACAGGCAGGCCAGGCAATCAGGGGCAGCAGCACTGGAGCTATGGGCATTAGTGGTACATACAGTAAAAGTAAAGTATATATTTAGACAACTGGGAGCAGCAGGCAGGTTGGACATGCAGGACTACAGCACAGGTGGGCAGAAGGGCAGATATGCAGGCACCCAGGGGCAGCAGCACAGGTGCTGTGGTATATAGAGTAAGTTTATTTATTTTGAAAACATGGAGCAGAAGAACAGACAGGCATTGAGGATAAGCTCTCAGTCAGGACAGACTGGGTCTTGTACTTGGCAGCAGGCAGGACACGCTCTCAGTCAGGAAAGACTGTGTCTTGTGGGTGGCCACAAGTCTAAGTCAAAGGCGGTAATCATAGCCAAACTGATGGAGGATGATCAGGCTAATGAGCCGGCTGGTGGGTCGGATAGTGACCAAAGGAGTGGGTGGCCCAGTACAGCCTCAACCCAGGACACTATGGAGTCTGATTTCCAGAGACAGGTCCAGTGGCGACTGGCTCTCTATGGACCTAACCCACCCGAGGAGATCATTACTCGGGTAATTACCAAAGTCACCAGAGTACATATGCTGGAGCTTCAGAAGTCTATGGAGGGAGTCATGTCGTATCCCCTGGACCCCTCTTCCTGGTCCAAGAAACGACCTCATGAGGCTTTTTGAGCTTTCAAGGACAATGAGGGAGAGGATATCGACTGCTACCTCCAGCTATTTGAGACCCAGTGCTGGTTGCAGGGTGTTGCCACTGCCGATCAAGTTACTATTCTGATTGAGAAACTGTCCCGTAGGGCCTTGGAGGCTTTCCACACTATCCCCTCCGGAGACCAAATCCACTTTGACCGGTTGAAGGAGCGTATCCTTGCCTGCTATGGACTCACACCGGAGGCTCACCGGCTGAAATTCAGGGTACTTCAAAAGCAAGAGGGGCAGCCGTATACAGAGTGGATCCACCGGTTAGCCCAATTCTTTTGGAGCAGTTCTACAACCGCACCCTGACGGAGATACATGACTGGGTGAAAGACAAAGGACCCACAACAGCTGACCAAGCAGCCACCCTGGCAGATCAGTATGTGGATGCCCAGCGCCAGGCTGACCTGTATGTCTAACTGCTGTTTTACTGACCTTTATTTCTAGCTGGGTGAAAGACAAAGGACCCACAACAGCTGACCAAGCAGCCGCCCTGGCAGATCAGTATGTGGATGCCCAGCACCAGGCTGCCCCAGAACCCCAGCCAGCAACCTGCTCCGCTTCAACCCCTGCTCGCCTCCCCAGCAACCCCAGGCCCAACCAGCCCCTGTTCCCCCAGCCGGGGCCAATAACCCCCAAAAGGTGTTATGCGTGAAGGCAACCCGGCCACATCCGTCTGCACTGCCCAGCGCAGTCCTCAAGAAACCCTCCTGCACAGCCACCAAGAAATCCCCCATTGGCAGAGTGGGTAAGAGCTCCGGTCGGGAGCTATCAAGCTACGGACCACTGCCTGTATGCGGAGGGCCCTGCCCACTATGTTGACTGGGCAGAAGAAGAAATTGGGGTTTTGCAGAAGGTGCACACAGCGACTGGAGATAACCACCAGCACCATCGCCTGGACTTCTGGTTCAATGGGCAGGTGGCCCAGGGATTAAGAGACACTGGAGCCACAGTTACCTTGATCCAGCCCCACCTGGCCCCTACCTCTAGCCACACTGGGAGGTCCCTTGCTGTTCGGGTGGCTGGAGGTGCTGTGTTACAGATCCCCACAGCACAGGTGCACCTGAATTGGGGTGCCGGCTCCCGTACTGTAGAGGTGGACATCATGCCCCGACTGCCTGCCGAGGTCCTTTTCGGGAATAACCTCGGCCACCTTTCTTCAGCCTTTGTGGGGAAAATCTCCCCGGATACTTGTCCATTGACCACCCGCCATCAGGCCAGACACCAAGCCACTGCTCTGGATCTGGGGACCCAGGTAAGACCTTCTGCCCGACTCCTACCCTACCCCCTGACTTTGCCTCCCTGGCATCCCCTACTGACTTCGCCCAGGAGACCATAAGCAACCCTACCCTAGCCCCTTACCATGACCGAGTAGGGACTGACCCCCAGGGCTCCAGAGAGGAACATTTCCAGTGGGAGAAAGGGCTACTTTACTGGATCGCCAAAAGTAGAAAAGGGCCAGTGCCCAAACATCAGCTGGTAGTACCAAAGAAGTATCGGTGTGACCTAATACAGATATGGCATGATATCCCCCTAGCAGGACACTTAGGAAAGTCCAGGACCCACCACCGCATAACCCAGACCTTCTTCTGGCTAGGGATTACAGTGGATATTAGGAAATACTGTCAGACCTGTGTGTGCCAGAGAGTCAGGAAGACAGGGCATCATTCTAAAGCCCCCCTGCCCCCTCTCTTCATTATTGAAAAACCCTTTAGCCGGGTCGCCATAGTTATAATTGGTCCTTTGGCCCGACCTAGCCCCAAAGGGAAGAAATACACACTCGCTGTGGTTGACTATGCCACTCGGTATCCGGAGGCAATCCCCTTGGCGAATATCCAAGCAGAGACAGTGGCAGATGCAATGCTCCGGATCTTCACCAGGGTAGGCTTCCCCCGGGAAGTGATTTCAGACTAGGGAATACAGTTCACTGCGGAGATCACCAGACAGTTATGGAAATTGTGCGGGATCAAACCCCTGCACAGTGCTCCATACCACCCCCAGACTAATGGGATGTGTGAGTGGTTTAACAGGACCCTGAAGCAGTTGCTTAGGACATTCTCAACCACTCAAAGGGAGGTGCCCCAGAAATCCACAGGTTTCTCCCCCTTTGAATTGGTGTATGGCTGGAAGATAAAGGGGGCCCCTAGACTTAGTGAGAACCCACTGGGAGGGGACCATGGAAGGGGAAGGACAATTCGTTGTGGAGTATGTTCTCTAACTCAGGAACCGACTGAAGGACCTTGCCGAACAGGTGTGAGAGAACCTTCAGATTGCTCAAGGCAGACAGAAGCAGTGGTACAACTCGAATGCCTGTAATCGGACCCTGACAATGGTGCAGAAGGATCTTAGTCCTGGAGCCTGTCAAAACTGATAAGCTACAGGCATCCTGGCAAGGACCCTACCGGGTGGTGGAGCAGTTAAATGACACCACCTACCTAGTGGCCAAATGTTTAGATGACCGGGTCCGCCAGACCTTTCATGTGAACATGCTCAAGGCATACTTAGAAAGGGCCAGAGATGTGGCCGCCATCTGTGCTTTGGCTGGGACTCTGAGAGTATTCCCATGCCGGAGCTTCGCAGGCAAACTGAGATCCCCCAAGGAGCAGCCAACATAACCTTTGATGAGAGGTTAGAGGCTAGCCAGAGGGAGCAGGTCCGGCAACTATTAGAAGACAGACAAGAGATGTTCTCTACTGTCCCTGGGTTCACCATGGAGGCAATACACTGAGTGGAGACCCCAGTCTGGCGCCCCTACGACAGGCAGCATACCGGGTCCTGGAGGCAGTCAGAGATAGTATGCACCGGGAACGGGCCTCCCCGGTGGTGCTAGTACCCAAGCGGGATGGGTCCATCTGGTTCTGCATAGATTACCGCAGGCTCAATGACAGGACTATGACCGACGACTAAACCATGCCCCGAGTTGATGACCTCTGAGACAGAATTGCCCACAGCCACTTCCTGACCACCCTCGACCTCTGCAAGGGATACTGGCAGATTCCCTTAGACCCAGAGTCCATCCCTAAGTCCTCCTTCATCACCCCCTTTGGCCTCTACCAGTTCAAGGTCATGCCGTTTGAAATGAAGAAAGCTCCGGCCACCTTCCAGAGGATGGTGCATCACCTCCTTGATGGTCTCCAGGATTATGCCTGCGTCTATCTGGATGACATCGCCATCTATAGCAACACCTGGGAGGACCATTTGATTCACCTGGGGGTCATCCTAGATCACATCAGGGCCGCGGGTCTGACCTTAAAACCCGACAAATGCACCATTGAATGCTCGGAGGTCCAGTACCTGGCCAAAGTTGAGGCAGTGGCCAACTGGCCAACTCCCAAGACCAAAACCCAAGTCCTAGCCTTCTTAGGAACCACCTGGTACTATCAGAAATTTGTCCCTAACTAAAGTGCCCTGGCCAAACCCCTGACTGACCTAACCCGTAAACGACTCCCCCGACAAGTCCTGCAGTCCCCAGAATGTGAAAATGACTTCCAGAGCCTTAGGGCTGACTTAATCTCTACCTCTGTCCTGGCCGCTCCTGACCCAACTAAACAATTTTGTGTCCACACAGATGCCTCCACCTTTGGGTTGGGAGCAGTATTAAGCCAGGTGGATGAAGGAGGACAAGACCACCCCGTAGCCTACATCAACAGGAAGCTGTTACCCAGGGAAGTAGGCTACATGGCAGTAGAGAAAGAGTGTCTGGCCCCTTAAGAAACTACAACCTTACCTCTATGGGAGACCCTTCACCGTCTTCACAGACCACAACCCCCTAGTCTGGCTAAACCGAGTCTCTGGGGACAATGGAAGACTGCTGTGGTGGAGTTTAGCCCTGCAGCCCTTTAACTTTGACATTCAGTACAGGCCATGAAAAAGCAATGGAAACGCTGACGGGCTTTCCCGGGAAAGACTGAAGTGGCATAAACTCCTCAGACAGACCCATGCTGACCCGTGTGTGGATATAGCCGGGTCTGCCGAACTTGAAGAGGGGAGTTGTTACAAATACCTGTCTGCAAGGGTTAGACCTCTACCCCCCTACTACCTCACTCCTCCTGTTTTTCCCCAGATTTGGACAATAGGAGGCATACGCGATTTCCCAGATCTTCTGTTTGCTTGATTTTTGTGTATGAACTTCATCTTGAGAGACCTGGTCTCTGACCGTCATATCCCTCCTCCGGCCAGCCGGGCTCCTGGAACTACCGGCCAGCTGCCTCATGCTGCATCCGCTCTCTTGGGGATTGTAACCCCTTGGGGAGGGCCAGATGTGGGCCAATTACCGGAGGTGAGCTCCCTGTGAAACTGGGGATTCTGAGCCCTATTCACCTGAACCCCTTCGGCTGACCGGACCCCTGGAACTGCTGGTTGGCCACATCAGCTCAGATTCCCACTGTCCTTTATCCCAGGTCACTCCAGCGGTCCTTTGCCCCAGAGCTCAGCTCTTTTGGGAATTAATACCTCTTAATACCTCTTGTTTCGGACTCCCCTTCATCACCTATTTCCCAGTGGCCTTCCCGGTGTACGGTTGGTCGCCCTTTGCTCCGGCCCCCAGCCATGGACCAGGGCGCTTTTTAGACTGTAACAGCTGGGGACCAAGGGCTTTCCAACTACACCCTGGAAGTGCCGCCGCTCCCCCGGGATCACCCAAGCGCACTATTCCTGTACCGCTGGACACTGGGGGATATTGGAATCTATAGAGGTGCCAGCCTGTCTGGAGGGGTGGGAATGGCTGGAGATTTGAGGGACTGATAAGGCTCTTATCAAGATGAGTTTGTGTATAAATGTTGTGTTTTTTTCCCAATAATATGTACTTCGTGTTTTCACCTGAATGCTAGTCTGTCTATTTATTTGGGTGGGCTTTCCTAAAATTTCACCCAAATGATAATAATAATATATATATGATGAAGCACATGTGTGAATGCGCGAACCGCTTCAGGGGCCTGATCCGATAAAAATCATCGCCCGCAAAAGCTGGCGACGCCAATATTTGCGCTGGTTTGGTATCCTATATACAGCGTAACTTAGAAGTTACGCGCGTATGTTTCTGCCGTCGCCCGTAGTTTTTTGGGCCATAGGCAGGTATACCAAACCAGCGCAGTTTGGTATCCAATATACAGCGTAAGGACTTACGTGGCGAAAATGGAGAAATCTTACTCCATTTTCACCTCGCCACAAAAAGCAGCCGTAAGAAGCCTTACGCTGACTATTGGAGCCCCGTAACTCCCTAAACTACCTGCTAAATAAAACCTAACACCTAATGCATGCGAAATGTCTATCTAGCTGTCACCGCGATCTGCTAAATAAAACCTAACACATGCGCAATTCTATCTACCTGTCAACCGCGATCCCCCGCCGCAATCCCTAATAAAGTTATTAACCCCTAAACCGCCGCTCCTGGACCCCGCCGCCATCTACATAAACTAACCCCCTACTGTGAGCCCCTAAAACCGCCACCATCTAACTGATCTATCCCCTAATGTGAACCCCTTACACCGCCGCCATCTACCTTATCTATCCCCTAATCTGACCCCTTACACCGCCGCCACCTATATAAAAATTATTAACCCCTAATCTAATCCCCCTATACCGCCGCTAGCTATATTAATATTATTAACCCCTAATCTAATCCCCCTAAAGAAATAAGCTCTATTACCAGCCCTTAAAAGGGCCTTTTGTGGGGCTTTACCCCAAAGTAAACAGCTCTTTTGCCCTATAACCTGCCCTCCCTACACCGCCGCCACCTATATTAATAGTATTAACCCCTAATGTAAGCCCCTTACACCGCCGCCATCTATATTAAAATGATTAACCCTTAGTTTAAGCTACCTACCCCGCCGCCAGCTATATTATCTATATTAACCCTAAGTATATTATAGTTAATATAGTTATTACATTATATATATTAACTATATTAACCCTAATTATATTAGGGTTAATATAGTTAATATAGTTACTATAGTATTTATATTAACTCTATCTAACCCTAACACCCCTACCTAAATTCTTATTAAATAAATCTAATTCATATTATAAACTAAAATATTCCTATTTAAATCTAAATACTTACCTATAAAATAAACCTTAAGATAGCTACAATATAATTAATAATTACATTGTAGCTATGTTAGGGTTTATATTTATTTTACAGGTAAATTGTTAATTATTTTAACTAGGTATAATAGCTATTAAATAGTTATTAACTATTTAATAGCTACCTAGTTAAAATAATTACCCAATTACCTGTAAAATAAATCCTAACCTAAGTTACAAATACACCTACACTATCAATAAATTAAATAAACTACAAATATCTAAACTAAAATACAATTAAATACACTAAACTAAATTACAAAAAAAACAAACACTAAATTACATAAAATAAAAAAAAGATTACAAGATTTTTAAGCTAATTACACCTATTCTAAGCTCCCTAATAAAATAATAAACCCCCAAAATAAAAAAATGCCCTACCCTATTCTAAATTAAACAAGTTCAAAGCTCTTTTACCTTACCAGCCCTTAAAAGGGCCTTTTGCGGGGCATGCCCCAAAGTTAACAGCTCTTTTGACTGAAAAAAAAACACAATACCACCCCCCAACATTACAACCCACCACCCACATACCCCTAATGTAACCCAAACCCCCCTTAAAAAAACCTAACACTACCCCCCTGAAGATCTCCCTACCTTGTCTTCACCCAACCGGGCCGAACTCCTCATCCGATCCGGGCGATGTCTTTATCCAAGCGGCAAAGAAGAAATCTTCATCCCGGCGATGTCTTTATCCAAGCGGCAAAGAAGAAGTCTTCATCCCGGCGATGTCTTTATCCAAGCGGCAGCATCAAGCATCTTCCATCAAGCGGCATCTTCAATCTTCTTTCTTCGCTCCGCCGACGCGGAGCATCCATCCAGGCCGACGACTGAACGACGAATGAGGTACCTTTAAATGACGTCATCCAAGATGGCGTCCGTTGAATTCCGATTGGCTGATAGGATTCTATCAGCCAATCGGAATTAAGGTAGAAAAATCTGATTGGCTGATTGAATCAGCCAATCAGACTCAAGTTCAATCCGATTGGCTGAACCAATCAGTCGGCGGAGCGAAGAAAGAAGATTGAAGATGCCGCTTGATGGAAAATGCTGCCGGATGGAAGAAGACTTTGCTGCCGCTTGGATAAAAACATCGCCGGGATGAAGACTTCTTTTTTGCCGCTTGGATAAAGACATCGCCGGGATGAAGATTTCTTCTTTGCCGCTTGGATAAAGACATCGCCCGGATCGGATGAGGAGTTCGGCCCGGTTGGGTGAAGACAAGGTAGGGAGATCTTCAGGGGGGTAGTGTTAGGTTTTTTTAAGGGGGGTTTGGGTTAGATTAGGGGTATGTGGGTGGTGGGTTATAATGTTGGGGGGTGGTATTGTGTTTTTTTTTTTCAGGCAAAAGAGCTGTTAACTTTGGGGCATGCCCCGCAAAAGGCCCTTTTAAGGGCTGGTAAGGTAAAAGAGCGTTGAACTTGTTTAATTTAGAATAGGGTAGGGCATTTTTTTATTTTGGGGGTTTAATATTTTATTAGGGGGCTTAGAATAGGTGTAATTATCTTAAAAATCTTGTAATCTTTTTTTTTATTTTTTGTAATTTAGTGTTTGTTTGTTTTTTGTAATTTAGTTTAGTGTATTTAATTGTATTTTAGTTTAGATATTTGTAGTTTATTTAATTTATTGATAGTGTAGGTGTATTTGTAACTTAGGTTAGGATTTATTTTACAGGTAATTGGGTAATTATTTTAACTAGGTAGCTATTAAATAGTTATTAACTATTTAATAGCTATTGTACCTAGTTAAAATAAATACCAAGTTACCTGTAAAATAAATATAAACCCTAACATAGCTACAATGTAATTATTAATTACATTGTAGCTATCTTAGGGTTTATTTTATAGGTAAGTATTTAGATTTAAATAGGAATATTTTCATTAATAATATTAATATTAGATTTATTTTAATAAGAGTTTAGTTAGGGATGTTAGAGTTAGATAGGGTTATTATACTTAATATATATATAATATAATAATGATATTAACTATATTAACCCTAATATAATTAGGGTTAATATAGTTAATATATATAATATATATATTATATTAACTATATTTACCCTAATATAATTAGGGTTAATATAGTTAATATAGCTGGCGGCGGTGTAGGGGGATTAGATTAGGGGTTAATGTGTTTAATATAGCTGGCGGCGGTGTAGGGGGATTAGATTAGGGGTTAATACATTTATTATAGGTGGCAGCGGTGTAGGGGGATTTAGATTGTAGGCAAAAGAGCTGATTACTTTGTGACAAAGCCCCGCCAAAAGCCCTTTTAAGGGCTGGTAAAAGAGCAGTTTTCTTTGGGGCATGCCCCGCCAAAAGCCCTTTTAAGGGCTGGCAAAAGAGCAGTTTACTTTGGGGTAATGCCACGCAAAAAGCCCTTTTCAGGGCTTTTTGTAGGGTTAGACTTAGGTTTAGTGGTAGGGATAGTTTAGTATTTTAGGGGTTAAATAATTTAATATAGATGGCGGCGGGGTAGGGGGATTAGATTAGGGGTTAATAATTTTAAAATAGATGGCGGCGGGGTAGGGGGATTAGATTAGGGGTTAATAATTTTAAAATAGATGGCGGCGGGGTAGGGGCTCACTTTAGAGGGTAGGTAAGGTAGATGGCGGCGGAGTTAGGGGCTCACTTTAGGGGGTTATAGATTTAATATAGCTGGCGGCGGGGTCCGGGAGCGGCGGTTTAGGGGTTAATAACTTTATTAGGTGGCGGCGGGGTACGGGAGCGGTGGTTTAGGGGTTAATAACTTTTTTTATTGTTAGGATAGTGAGGGGGGATAGCGGATAGAGGGTTAGACGTGTCGGGCTATGTTTAGGAGGCGTGTTAGACAGTGCGGGTGATTTCATACTTTAGTCACTGGCGACGCCAGAAATTTGTACTTACGCAGATTTCTGGACATCGCTGGTTTATCTGACTTACGGCACGTTAGCATCTGACGGCGCCGTATATTGGATAGCTCGAGTTGCGAGCTGAAACTGCGGGCGACGCGTGTTCCCTCGCTTGCGCCGCAAACTACGATCTATATCGGATCGCGCCCCAGATCCTAGGGAGCGTACTTTACTTTTGTATGTCTCTTGCCTAAATAAAATCTTGGACAGTACTGGTTATCATGGACTCAGTTTTTTTCGATATTTTTACACATGTAGTTAGATCGATGTGTATATATGTATTTACTGACATATACACATATAAATACAGATATATATGTATAAAACTACATACATATATCTCATTGCAAACAGGCACTCGTGTTTGCGCGAGCTGGCTGCTGTTATTTTTTTGTTTAAAACGAGGCTCCATTAAAGTCTATGGGGGAATACGGTCCTGACTTCACAACTTTGTGAAGTCTTTTTTTCTGCGTGAGGATGTCACCGCACAAATCTATTCCTTGCAACCTGTAGTACGTGCACGTGATGCTAAAAAATTTAGAGCGTATATAAAGCACTCATGGGAGTGCACATTTGCGCTTTACTCGTAATTTAGCCCTTAATTTGTATGCAGGAGTTTTGCAATGCAGTGCTTAATGGCAGATTATATATATACTGGTGAGGTAGCTCAGTTGGTAAAATTCCCTTACTACAAAAAAAAACAAAGGTCACAGGTTCAAATCCCGACAGGGCCAACTCAGCCCTTCATCCTTCCAAGGTCGATTAAATGAGGACTAGTAAATTCGGTAATAATAACAACTATTACTATTCAGCTGCAGATTTGGTAAATTCCAAGAGCGAGCGCTAAAAAAAAGTGCTTTGAGTCCCACTGGGAGAAAGGTGCTATATAAATACTAGTTATTATTATATAAAATATCTCATGGTGCACGCTATGGGGATTTGATATTTAGAAGGATCAAGGTGGGTATAAAGTAACAGGTACTGAGTGTACGTAGAGTTTATAGATTCAATGAAACAAGTTTGTATCCCTTGGGATCAGGTAGTCTGACTGCCGTTATATAACAGGGGCGCGATCCGATATACGGCGCAGGTTTTGGCGCAAGCGTGGAAACCTGCACCGCCCGTAGTTTCAGCTCGCACAGCGAGCTATCACATATACGGCGCCGGCAGTTGCTAAAGTGCCGTAAGTCGGACAAACTAGCGATGTCCAGAAATAAGCGTAAGTACAAATTTCTGGAGTTGCCAGTGACTTACGGCACTTTAGAAACTGCCGCCGCATAAAAAAACTGACTAAAGTATAAAATCTCCCATAACTGTCTAACACGCCTCCCAAAAATAACCCAACACGTATACCCCTTTATCATCAATCCCCCCTCTCACTCCTAATAATAAATATATTAACCCCTAAACCGCCGCTCCCGGACCCCGCCGCCAGCTACATTAAATGTCTTACCCCCTAATGTGATCCCCCTACACTGCCACAAGCAACATTAAATGTCTTACCCCCTAATGTGATCCCCCTACACCGCCACCAGCTACATTAAATATCTTACCCCCTAATGGGATCCCCCTACACTGCCGCCAGCTACATTAAATGTCTTACCCCCTAATGTGATCCCCCTACACCGCCGCCACCTATAATAACTCTGTTAACCCCTAATCTGAGCCCCCTACCCTGCCGCCACCTATATTAAATGTATTAACCCCTAATCTAATCCCCCTAGACCGCCGCCATCTAAATAAAATTTATTAATAATATTAACTAAATTATTCATATTTAAATCTAAATACTTACCTATAAAATAAACCTTAAGATAGCTACAATATAATTAATAATTATATTGTAGCTATTTTAGGGTTTATATTTATTTTACAGGTAACTTTGTATTTATTTTAACTAGGTACAATAGCTATTAAATAGTTAATAACTATTTAATAGCTACCTAGTTAAAATAATTACAAAATTACCTGTAAAATAAATCCTAACCTAAGTTACCATTACACCTAACACTACCCTATCAATAAATTAATTAAATAAACTACAATTATCTCAACTAAAATACAGTTAAATACACTAATCTATATTACAAAAACAATCAAGCACTAAATTACAAAAAAATAAAAAAAGATTACAAGAATTTTTACAGGTAAAAGAGCTGATTACTTTGGGGCAATGCCCCGCAAAAGGCCCTTTTAAGGGCTGGTAATAGAGCTGATTACTTTTTTAATTTAGTTTAGGGTAGGGAAATGTTATAATTTTGGGGGGCTTTGTTATTTTATTAGGGGGCTTAGATTAGGGGTAATTAGCTTAAAATTCTTGTAATCTTTTTATTTTTTGTAATTTAGTGGGGGGTTTTTGTAATATAGATTAGTGTATTTAACTGTATTTTAGTTGAGATAATTGTAGTTTATTTAATTAATTTATTGATAGGGTAGTGTTAGGTGTAATGGTAACTTAGCAAAGATAGATATCTTACAGCGCTAGACCTATAGTCCTATAGCTCCTAGAGAAAAGAGGGTTCCCTAGCTGCCCAAAAAGATAAGGAAATGTAAGTGAGATCTGAAGGAGCGCCTATGGTAGGCAAGGACTTAAATTATGATGTATATTCTAAATGTTAGAGTAAGGATCTTAAATAAGAGATTCTAATTAAAGATAAGTTAAAAAACAGATATTGCAGCGTGTGTGCACTCAAAAGATATATAATAAATGATATATAAACTTATAGAATCTCTGTAAAATTTATAACATTTAATATCACAAACAAATGCATGGATCCATGACTAAAAATCAGTTAAGAACAAAGGTTAAGCTTATAACACTAAAAACAATTAAGAGCAATATTTGTATAAAAACAATTATAGATATGCAATGTATATCAACATTAGGTATATGTCGCAAGATAAGAAGGGTTGAAGATTGGATAATAATATATCCGTTAAGTGCAATAGTGCAATAGTTCATCAAATAAAAATGTGTGATAGTTCTCCAAGTTAAGTGAATTATATGATAGTTCTCCAAGTCGGGATAGAAACATAGAAACATAGATATTGACGGCAGATAAGAGCCATAGGCCCAGCAAGTCTGCCCCACCTTACCTAACAGTATAAACTTATCTAGTTCGTAGGATAGCCCTATGCTTGTCCCATGCATTTTTAAAGTTTCTGTAAAGAAGTGCTTCCTCAAATTACTCCTGAATCTACTACCCTTTAGCTTTTTTTTTATTATCATTTCGGGATGTATCCGAAATGATAATAAAAAAAAAAGTGGTCAAAAACTGTGTGTTAAAAAATTGTGTAAAAATTGTGTGTGATCAAAAGATATATAAAAATAAAAATAAGAATAAAAAGTGTGAAAAAAAAAAAAAAAAGTGCCAAAATATATAAAAAATGAAGCTAAAAAACAAAAATAAAAATAAAAATGAAAAATGCCAGTGTTAAAAAATGTATAAAAGATGGGTAACAGTGTAAGAAAAAACGTGGCTATATGAATCCAAATAGTAAAGCAATAAATTCCTTAATGTAGATAGTGATCCAAAAAGTTCCTTGTGAATATCTTCAAATCCTATAAATGAAAAACAATAGCGACATAGCACAGTATTGTTTGAAACAAGTTTAGAATAATTAAAACAGAGCTCACCATATAATGTCACCGCGTTCCAGCCCGGTACTGGGCCTTTTTCAAGACTATTAATGGTAACTTAGGTTAGGATTTATTTTACAGGTAAATGTGTAATTATTTTAACTAGGTAGCTATTAAATAGTTATTAACTATTTAATAGCTATTGTACCTAGTTAAAATAATTACAAAGTTACCTGTAAAATAAATATAAACCCTAAAATAGCTACAATGTAATTATTAATTGTATTGTAGCTATCTTAGGGTTTATTTTATAAGTAATTATTTAGTTTTAAATAGGAATAATTTAGTTAATAATATTAATATTATTTAGATTTATTTCAATAATAATTAAGTTAGGGGGTGTTAGGGTTAGGGTTAGGTTTAGTGGTTAATATATTTAATATAGGTAGCGGCGGTGTAGGGGGATTAGATTAGGGGTTAAAAAATTTAAAATAGGTGGCTGGCGGTGTAGGGGGATTAGATTAGGGGTTAATAAATTTAAAATAGGTGGCGGCGGTGTAGGGGGCTCAGATTAGGGGTTAATATAGTTAAAATAGGTGACGGTGGGGTAGGGGGCTCAGATTAGGGGTTAATATAGTTAAAATAGGTGGCGGCGGTGTAGGGGGATTAGATTAGGGGTTAATATATTTAATAGAGGTGGCGGCAGTATAGGGGGATCATATTAGGGGTATATATATTTAATAAAGGTGGCGGCGGTGTAGGGGGATCATATTAGGGTTATATTTATTTAATAGAGGTTGCGGCGGTATAGGGGGATTATATTAGGGGTATATATATTTAATAGAGGTGGGGGCGGTATAGGGGGATCATATTAGGGGTATATATATTTAATAGAGGTGGCGGTGGTGTAGGGTGATTAGATTAGGGGTTAATAAATTTAATATAGGTGGCGGCCGGGTTCCGGGAATGGCAGTTTAGGGGTTAAACACTTTATTAGGGATTGTGGCGGGGGATTGCGGTTGACAGGTAGATAGACATTGCGCATGCGTTAGGTGTTAGGTTTTATTTTGCAGGCAGTTTAGGGAGTTACGGGGCTCCAATACTCAGCGTAAGGCTTACTACGCCTGCATTTTGTGGCGAGGTGAAAATGGAGTAAGATTTCTTCATTTTTGCCACGTAAGTCCTTACGCTGTATATTGGATACCAAACTGCGCGGGTTTGGTATATCACTCTATGGGCCAAAAAACTACGTCCGAAGGGTGAACTATACGAGCGTAACTTCTAGGTTACGCCGTATATGTGATACCGAACCCGCGCAAAATTTGGCATTGCAGGCTTCTGCAGGCGACGCTGCATATCGGATCGGGTCCCTGATATGCACACTTATACTCACCTCTAACCAGGAGTAAAGTTATGTATATGAATCCTAGGGTTCCCATCACATGGCTCACAGTGAACATCCTAGAAATAAAACAAACAAAATACATTAATTCACTATTTCTATACAATCTCTAAGCAAGAGAAACTGTCATTTACATAATACTTGACGAGGTCACATGTGATTCCATAGATGATACTAATGGCGATGGTAAAGAACAGGATCTCTGCTGCTATAAATTTTGGGCTGATCATCATGAAAATCCCCTCACTGTGTAAATATATATATATTTATGTTTGTATATATATATATATATATATGTGTGTGTGTGTGCTTATGTGTTTTTATGTGTATGTATATGTGTGTGCTTATGTGTGTTTATGTGTATGTGTATGTGTGTGCTTATGTGTGTTTATGTGTAAGTATATGTGTGTACTTATGTGTGTTTATGTGTATGTATATGTGTACGCTTATGTGTATGTATATGTGTGTACTTATGTGTGTTTATGTGTAAGTATATGTGTGTACTTATGTGTGTTTATGTGTATGTATATGTGTGTGCTTATGTGTGTTTATGTGTATGTATATGTGAGTGTGCTTATGTGTTTTTATGTGTATGTATATGTGTGTGTTTATGTGTGTTTATGTGTAAGTATATGTGTGTACTTATGTGTGTTTATGTGTATGTATATGTGTGTGTTTATGTGTATGTATATGTGTACGCTTATGTGTATGTATATATGTGTGGCTTATGTGTGTTTATGTGTAAGTATATGTGTGTACTTATGTGTGTTTATGTGTAAGTATATGTGTGTACTTATGTGTGTTTATGTGTATGTATATGTGTGTGTTTATGTGTATGTATATGTGTACGCTTATGTGTATGTATATATGTGTGGCTTATGTGTGTTTATGTGTAAGTATATGTGTGTACTTATGTGTGTTTATGTGTATGCTATTGTTTATGAATATGTGTGTGCTTATGTGTATGTATATGTGTGTGCTTATGTGTGTTTATGTGTATGCTTGTGTATGCTTATGTGTGTATATATATATATATATATATATATATATATATATATATATATATATATATGTGTGTTTATGTGTATGTATGTGTGTGCTTATGTGTGTTTATGTGTATGTATATGTGTGTGCTTATGTGTATGTATGTGTGTGCTTATGTGTATGTATATGTGTATGTTTATGTGTATGTATA
>NC_069504.1:32689715-32957215 GCF_027579735.1 Bombina bombina
TGTGTGCTTATGTGTGTTTATGTGTATGAATATGTGCGCGTTTATGTGTATGCTTGTGTGTGCTTATGTTTATGTATATGTGTATGCATGTGTGTGTTTATGTGTATGTATGTGTGCGCTTATGTGTGTTTATGTATATGTGTGTGTACATGTGTGTGCTTATGTGTATGTATATGTGTGCGTATGTATAGGTGTGTGCTTATGTTTATTTATGTGTATGTATATGTGTGTGCTTATGTGTACATATATGTGTGGGCTTATGTGTATGTATATGTGTGTGCTTATGTGTGTGTATGTATATGTGTGTTCTTATGTGTACGTATATGTGTGGGCTTATGTGTATGTATGTATATGTGTGTTCTTATGTGTACGTATATGTGTGGGCTTATGTGTATGTATATGTGTGTGTTTATGTGTGTATGTATATGTATGTGAGTGCTTATGTGTGTTTATGTGTGTGTACATGTGTGTGCTTATGTGTATGTATATGTATATGTGTGTGTTTATGTGTGTTTATGTGTATGTATGTGAGTGCTTACGTGTGTTTATGTGTGTGTACATGTGTGTGCTTATGTGTATGTATATGTGTGTGCTTATGTGTGTTTATGTATATGTATATGTGTGTGTACATGTGTGTGCTTATGTATATGTATATGTGTGTGTTTATGTGTGTTTATGTGTATGTATGTGAGTGCTTATGTGTGTTTATGTGTGTGTACATGTGTGTGCTTATGTGTATGTATATGTATATGTGTGTGTTTATGTGTGTTTATGTGTATGTATGTGAGTGCTTATGTTTGTTTATGTGTGTGTACATGTGTGTGCTTATGTGTGTTTAGGTGTATGTATATGTGTATGTATATGTGTGTGCTTATGTGAGTTTATGTGTATGTATATGTGTGTGCTTATGTGTGTTTATGTGTATGTATATGTGTGTGCTTATGTGTGTGTATGTATATGTGTGTGAATGTATATGTGTGTGTTTATGTGTATGTATATGTGTGTGCTTATGTGTGTTTATGTGTATGTATATGTGTGTGCTTATGTGAGTGTATGTGTATGTATATGTGTTTGCAAATATGTGTTTATGTGTATGTATATATGTGTGTATGTGTGTTTATGTGTATGTATAGGTGTGTGCTTATGTCTGTTTATGTGTATGTATATCTGTGTGCTTATGTGTGTATATGTGTGTGCTTCTGTGTGTTATTGTGTATGTATATGTGTGTGCTTATGTGTGTTATTGTGTATGTATATGTGTGTGCTTATGTGTGTTATTGTGTATGTATATGTGTGTGCTTATGTGTGTTATTGTGTATGTATATGTGTGTGCTTATGTGTGTTATTCTGTATGTATATGTGTGTGCTTATGTGTATGTATATGTGTGTGCTTATGTGAGTTTATGTGTATGTATATGTGTGAGTTTATGTGTATGTATATGTGTGTGCTTATGTGTATGTATATGTGTGTGCTTATGTGTATGTATATGTGTGTGCTTATGCGAGTTTATGTGTATGTATATGTGTGTGCTTATGTGTGTTTATGTGTATGTATATGTGTGTGCTTATGTGTATGTATATGTGTGTGCTTATGTGTATGTATATGTGTGTGCTTATGTGAGTTTATGTGTATGTATATGTGTGTTTTTATGTGTGTTTATATGTATGTATATGTGTGTGCTTATGTGTGTTTATGTGTATGTATATGTGTGTGTTTATGTGTGTATATGTGTAAGTATATGTGTGTGCTTATATGTGTTTATGTGTATGTATATGTGTGCGCTTAAGTGTGTTTATGTGTATGTTTGTGTGTGCTTATGTGTGTGTATATATATATATATATATATATATATATATATATATATATATACAGGTATACCTCACTTTACAGCGCTTCACTTTACAGCGATTCGCTAATACAGCGCTTTGTGGAGCTGAAGTTCAACCTCCAAGGATTTTGAAACAGTGCTATAATCATCGTGAGATTGCTAGAAAAGTGAATGGCACCATTTGTTTATGCTTAGTTCACTCTGTTAACAGCATTGCAGTGCAATCTGTGTCTCAGTGCTATAGTCTGGCAAATTTTACTACAGTAATTGTCACTATTTTACAGGTACAGTATTTATTGAATACTAATTGAATACTGTGCTGTGCTAGTGTTAAACTAAACATAGCACTATTGCACCCCTAATATATGTTAGTTCAAACATGTTTTCAAGATTTTAAACACTGAAAAGAAAGCTAAAACTGCCTTGTTTCACTTTAAGACGGTTTTCACTTTACAGCGGGGCTCCAGTCCCTAACCCGCTGTATGAGCAGGGTATACCTGTATATATATATATATACATATATATAAAATATTAGAAAGAAAGAGCTCTACCATATTTTAGAGAGCTAAAGCGGATTACAGGCCGCACCATATCACACCCACACTTAATTAATAAAGGGGATATCCTAAACAGGTATGCTGAACATATATATATTTATTAAAAACAAAGCCAATAACAAATACTGTGAAAGTGGCCAATAACACAATTCAAGTGTAGTGCACTACCAACAGGTAATTTTACTAGCATGCTATGGATTTTTGAGCCGGCTCATAAAAGTTCATCTCTGCTACCGGGCACTTGAGTGTTAATACACGCTCCGGTTGTTAGTGAACAAAATGCCATCCTTGATTCTCCTTAATTATTTTATTACTGATCCGGTACCGAATTTAAAAGATATATGCGAGAGTCAATGTGTGGCAAATAAACAACCAGTCGCTCCAATCACATATGCTGCATTACAGCAATCCTCAGGGTACAAGGCTTACTGCTGCACGGCTTACCTTCACTTCATTCACACACTCAACGGGTATTACCAGACAGGATCCCTTCCGCGGTGTGTCTCACTGTGATGTGTACGGCCGATGCAGCTCTTCACTATTATATATATATATTATGTGTGTGCTTATGTGTATGTATATGTGTGTGCTTATGTATATGTGTGGGCTTATGTCTATGTGTATGTATGTGTGTGTGCTTATGTATGCTTATGTGTATGTATATGTGTGTGCTTATATGTGTTTATGTGTATGTATATGTGTGTGTACATGTGTGTGCTTATGTGTGTTTATGTGTATGTATATGTGTGTGTACATGTGTGTGCTTATGTGTGTTTATGTGTATGTATATGTGTGTGTACATGTGTGTGCTTATGTGTGTTTATGTGTATGTATATGTGTGTACATGTGTGTGCTTATGTGTGTTTATGTGTATGTATATGTGTGTGTACATGTGTGTGCTTATGTGTGTTTATGTGTATGTATATGTGTGTGTACATGTGTGTGCTTATGTGTGTTTATGTGTATGTATATGTGTGTGCTTATGTGTATGTATATGTGTTTGCTTATGTGTATGTATATGTGTGTGCTTATGTATATATGTACGCTTATGTGTATGTATATGTGTGTGCTTATGCATATGTGTATGTGTGGGCTTATGTGTATGTGTATGTATGTGTGTATGTATATGTGTGTGTACATGTGTGTGCTTATGTGTGTTTATGTGTATGTATATGTGTGTGCTTATGTATGCTTATGTGTATGTATATGTGTGTGTACATGTGTGTGCTTATGTGTGTTTATGTGTATGTATATGTGTGTGCTTATATGTGTTTATGTGTATGTATATGTGTGTGCTTATGTGTATGTATATGTGTGTGCTTATGTGTGTTTATGTGTATGTATATGTGTGTTTATGTGTATGTATATGTGTGTGCTTATGTGTATGTATATGTGTGTGCTTATGTGTGTTTATGCTTATGTGTGTTTATGCTTATGTGTGTTTATGCTTATGTGTGTTTATGTGTATGTATATGTGTGTGCTTATGTGTGTGACAAACACCTTCTACTAATAACAGAAGACTCACTTTAGATCATTGTACAGTACATATACAAATCTCTCTACAGAAAACCTCAGCAAACAAACGGCTAGATTACAAGCTTTGTGTTATGGTGCGGTACAGCTATACCGCTGAAAAATTGGCCATTGCGCGCGGAATGACAGGTCTAGCGTATTACAATTGCGGCGGAATAGCTATAGCGCAAGCATTTTAGCCTTAATGCAACCCTCCATTACGCACTCAAAAAATGACGTTTGAGTGTGGGATTTTCTATAGCACTGTATTACAGGTTGTTTGGTCTGGCTTAAAATACTTACTAGTTATAACATACAAATAATGTAAACAATGTAAATTGTTCTGCTACACCACATCTTCATTAATCCATCTATCATATGAACACATGATTTAAAATGAAACTCTTATTTCAAGTGGAAGTAGTTCAGATGTTTTATTTATATATATATATATATATATATAATAAGATAAATGAATAATTAATCAATTTTAAAATAATTATACAGCCTTTGTAGGTTAGTTTAATGCGTGAACAGTAATAATGAAATGAAAATGAGGAGTTTATATGAAGTGCAGTAGTTTATATATATATAAATAAATGAAAAATAATGACAATAATAGATCAATCTATTTATTTGTATTTTTATGAAAAATAGCTTGGTATTAGGTCGCAATATTTATTATCTCTGCATTTCCTGTTGTTCTTTGCATGAGCGTGTATATATAGATATAGATTCACAATTAAATGTGTGTGTGCATACAAGTATGCAAAGAACAACCAAGAATAAAACTCTCAAATGGAGTGTGATTTATTATTATGCAAAACATTTTAGTTTGTGAAACTGATTTTTATATTTTTTATGTTTTTTGAATATGACTAGTAATATATTTTTATGATTTAGATTCAAGTTGTTAGATATCTTTCTTTATGAAAATGTCCATCAAATTCACAGGTTTGGAAACTTGAAATTATAATAATTTTAGTTTTGCTTCTTTATTTTACCATGTTTATTTAATGTTTTTTCATTTTTTCTAAAGATGACAACATTTATGTTATAATTTACAATAATTCAGCATATGAGTTTAGAATTTACGTTATTTAGAGATTTATTCTTTAGAAAAACAATCGGCTAGATTTAGAGTTCTGCGGCCAAAGGGGTGCGTTAGCTACGCGTGTATTTTTCCCCCCGCACCTTTTAAATACCGCTGGTATTTAGAGTTCTCTGAAGGGCTGCGTTAGGCTCCAAAAAGGGAGCGTAGAGCATAATTTACCGCCACTGCAACTCTAAATACCAGCGGTGCTTACGGACGCGGCCAGCTTCAAAAACATGCTTGTGCACGATTCCCCCATAGGAAACAATGGGGCAGTTTGGGCTGAAAAAAAACCTAACACCTGAAAAAAAGCAGCGTTCAGCTCCTAATGCAGCCCCATTGTTTCCTATGGGAAAACACTTCCTAAGTCTGCACCTAACACCCTAACATGTACCCCGAGTCTAAACACCCCTAACCTTACACTTATTAACCCCTAATCTGCCGCCCCCTGCATATTATTTGTAACCCCTAATCTGCCGCTCCGTACACCGCCGCCACCTACGTTATCCCTATGTACCCCTAATCTGCTGCCCCTAACCCCGCCGACCCCTATATTATATTTATTACCCCCTAATCTGCAGCCCCCAACGTCGCCGCCACCTACCTACAATTATTAACCCCTAATCTGCCGACCGGACCTCGCCGCTACTCTAATAAATGTATTAACCTCTAAAGCTAAGTCTAACCCTAACACTAACACCCCCCTAAGTTAAATATAATTTAAAACTAACGAAATAAAATAAATCTTATTAAATAAATTATTCCTATTTAAAGCGAAATACTTACCTGTAAAATAAACCCTAATATAGCTACAATATAAATAATAATTATATTGTAGCTATTTTAGGATTAATATTTATTTTACAGGCAACTTTGTATTTATTTTAACCAGGTACAATAGCTATTAAATAGTTAATAACTATTTAATAGCTACCTAGATAAAATAATTACAAAATTACCTGTAAAATAAATCCTAACCTAAGTTACAATTAAACCTAAGACTACACTATCAATAAATAAATTAAACAAACTACCTACAATTACCTACAATTATATCAACTAAACTAAATAAAAAAAAAAAAAACCCACTAAATTACAAAAAACCCCCCACTAAATTATTTTATCTCCCATTGGGTGCTAACAAGGTACACCACAGCACAAAGCTTACATCCATGAAGCGGCCAATATTGGATTACGGCTGACACTGATACAGAGAAATCCAGGACACAGCTGACCAACGAGTCGGATCAGTGTGCTAACCACTGTTAAGTGTTAGTCCGCCTGCTGGCACCGGTCAGATTACGGTGCAACACCATCTGGTAAGCCTTTTCATTTTTGCACAACAACTGAATTTTGTAAGAATAGCTTACACTATGAGGTGCCCTCTCTCTCTTTTCTGATTGTTTGGATCGTCTCTCACACCGGGATCAAGAGGAGCGGCCTTCAGCTCAGATCCTTTCAAGTTTGATTTTGCACGGGTTATTCAGTCACGTTTTGGAAAAAACGTTATATGGATAAAACTATTACAATTTGTTTATGGACATTGAGTAGACATTACAATTTTCCTTTATTATCAGCGCGCTCCTAAAAGTTCCTCCTTTGGGAACTCCATTTTGTTTAAGAAATGATTATTGCTAAATCTAAAATATATTTTATTATCTTAGGTAATTTATGCATCATATGATTCTGGCATTGGCTCCTGTAATGACTTTGTCACCTGATTTTTAAAGACATCAGATGGTAAGTATACACAATGGGGCCTATCTATCAAGCTCTGTACGGAGCTTGAGGACCCCGTGTTTCTGGTGAGCCTGCAGGCTCACCAGAAACACCAGTTATGAAGCAGCGGTCTAAAGACCGCTGCTCCATAACCCTGTCAGCCTGCTCTGATGAGGCGGACAGGAATTGCCGGAAATCAACCCAATCGAGTACGATCGGGTTGATTGACACCCCCTGCTGGTGGCCCATTGGCCGCGAGTCTGCAGGGGGCGGTGTTGCACCAGCAGCTCTTGTGAGCTGCTGGTGCAATGCTGAATACGGAGAGCGTATTGCTCTCTGCATTCAGCGATGTCTGTCGGACCTGATCCCCACTGTCGGATCAGGTCCGACAGACATTTGTTAAATATGCCTCAATGTATGGACCGAGATGGGGGGGGGTTTGCACAATGATCCATCATATGGCATACAATTAGTTTACATGTATTTTGTTTAGACATTATTATATTTTAGATATTTTGAAAGGGATAAATGCCACAGATAGCAGATAAAGGGATACTCTGAAGCATATAGAATTGACAAAGTCATACATCAGAGGTTAAGTATGGACAATGTATGTGACTCTGCTTCACAATTCACATAACACAAAAAGGCTACATACACTTAGTAATTTATTGATATAAATATTTTAGGAAATAGTTAGGGGGAGGGATGCAGAACTATGTACCATTTTATTAGATATTTGATTTACACTTTATTTTCTATTAGGGAGATTGACCATCTACAGACTGAAAGGGAAGAATACCTATGTAATCATGTCTGTGGCATTGTCTTTCAACTGTGCTGATTCGAAAAGCAAACAAAGACAAGTTCACATGGTGAGTGTATACAATGGCCTCTAGTTATCAACGTGTCTACTTACCTGCCATCGCCGGCCCCAATACGCCCGCCTAAGCTCGCCTACCATTGCCGCCGCGGACCTGAATATGCTCTCCAAAGTTATCAATAAAGCTGTCAAAAAGCAGCGCACCAAGTACGGGTCGATGAGCAGTGGACTTTGATAGTTATCAGTCATCCGATCTCGCTGCTCTTCGGCTTTTCTACAGCTTTATTGACAAGCTGTCACTAAGCACCCACACTAAACTACACTGTTCTACCCCCTATATCGGTGCCCCCGGAGCCCCCCGCAACTAAATAAAGTTAGTAACCCCTAAACCGCCGCTCACGGACACAGCCGCAACTATAATAAATGTATTAACCCCTAAACCGCCGCTCCCGTAGGGCTTGGTATACGTAGGGTTAATTTTCCTGGATATTGTTTTTAATCCAATAAGGAGATGGTGCACTCTGTTTAAATAGGTGCTTCACATGTTAGGAATTAGTCTTTGATTACTATCTGGAAGACCGAAACCGGTCAGACTATGTGCTGCCATGAACTTTATTTACATGTCCTTTTTTTAAACTGGAATAAAGCTACTAATTGTCATTTAAAGGCTTCTCTTTTGGAAATTTTTATTTCATTGATGATGCGTAAGACGTCACATGCAAAGGTGTTTAATCCGTCATTTGATTGGATTAGATTGTTCCGCGATATTAAATGCGCCATGTTTGCGAATGAGAACACAAGTTTAAAACCATGATATTCTTGGTTTATGGATTGTTTAAATCATGTATATTGTTGAAACATAGATGATTAAGAGTAAAGAAATATCTATTGATGGCTGTCTCGTGAAAGAAACGAATGAAGGTAATGTGTTGTTGATCCAAATATATTTTGAGGCAAGTGCTAATCCATGAATGTTCATCAATGAATATACTCAATCTTGTTTAATATGTTTGTCAACAATATTTGCACATTAACAAATAATAAATTCCTAAACATGCGCATTTGTATTTGAAGTCGTTTCTCAATATGCATAAATAAAAAGAGAGAATCGCTCAACCTGGGAACGAACAATAGTATAATAGCTAGTTCTATGGCTAATTACCACCCTAGAAGCAGCCTCTTTTTGCTCAATATGTGCCTTTCACAGAGAAGAACTTTCCTGTAGCATATCAGTCTGATCCTCACTTAACAGTACAGTCCAGCACCGAAATACCAGGCATTCCTCTCTGAACGAGAGAAATGGCAAAACCCCAGACGTACATTTCGGCCTAGTGTGGGCCTCATCAGTGAGGTGCAGCCATATCCCTCTAGGCACACTGAGCAATGGGTCCACGTCTGGATTCCTGCATCACACTTAGGGAGACTTCCCTAAGAGTCATAATTTGCAAAAATAAAAAGAGAGAAGCGCTCAACCTGGGAACGAACAATAGCATAATAGCTTGTTCTAAGGTTATTACCACCCTAGAAGCAGCCTCTTTTTGCTCAATATGTGCCTTTCACAAAGAAGAACTTTCCTGTAGCATATCAGTCTGATCCTGACTTAACAGTACAGCACCGAAATACCAGGCAATCCCTCTCTGAACAAGAGAAACGGCAAAACCGCAGACGTAAGTTTCGTAATTCTTTTATTAGAAAAATAATCATATATGCATATATACAAAATAAAATCATAATAACAAATGCAAACAAAAAATCTCTTGTTACAAAACTGAAATATTGACCCAAATTTTTGTCATCAGAAAAAAAAATCAAAATGCAAACATTAAAGTTAAATAATCACACAAAATAAAATTAAACATATTTCAAATACAGACAAAAACAAACTGGAGGAAAAAAAAAAAAAAAAACTAAATAATCCAATCCTTATACTTCTTTGTCTTCCAGATGCCTTCAGAATCTAATTCCCCATATCGCCTCCTATCAAAAGAAAAATACAAAAACAACTTCCCACGGATCATACCCACACAATTACCTACAGTAACTACCTCTTTCTTAAAAATCAAAATATTACGCACATCCCACAACACCTCCTTCACACAACATGCCAACAACCATATCAATCTTGCTTTCTCCTTTTCCACACCACTTCCACACAAACCATACATCATCATATTAAAAGTAAAAAACTGCACTCCAGTCAAACCCTTAATCATCCTTTTCAAACTTCTCCAAACATCCCTAGCATACTCACAATTCCAAAACAAATGAATAACACTCTCGCTTTGAAAACAACCATCTCTAGGACACACTTCTGAAGCCACTAAACGACGCATTCTCTGAAAATCCCTTTTTGGCAAACACTTATGCACACTCATCCAACTAATATCTTTCTGCCTATTCATCAAATACTTATTACACACATTTTTCCATACCAACACACATTCATTTTCATTCAAACCCCCAATCAACTCAAGACCTTCCTTCTTCTCCAACATTTTCAACACCATTCTGTTTGCACACCACATCTCCCTACTAACATTCTCCAAACCATATTTTGTAATCCAACATTCCACCCTACATAAAACCACGGAACAGCAAAACATACCGGTTTCTTTCTATCAATCTCAAATAAATCATATCGTCTTAAAACATTTCCACAAGCATACTTTACCATACAACCAGCCATGCTATCCTTACCACTCAGAACCACACACCTACTAACATATTTCACAGCCAAAAATCTCTCCACATTTGGAAAACCCTTACCACCAACATTCTTACTCTTAACAACAACATCTCTTTTCAAACGCTCCATACCAGAACTCCAGAAAAAAGAAAACAACACTCTCAAAATTCTCCGAAAAATCCTCTCAGGTGGCGGAAAAACTAACGCCAAATATAACATAATAGGGATCAAAACCGATTTAATAACTAACATTTTTCCTTCCAAAGATAAAGTCCCTAAAGACCAAAACTCAAGTTTTCTACTCACTTTATCAAAAACATTCTCCCAACTTTCCAAGCCTTTCAAATCCACATCAAATTTCACACCCAACACCTCAATTGCACCTTCAGTCACAGGCCATCCACAGGAATCAATCTCCCTATCATTACCAAAAACTTTAACTTTACACTTATTCCAATTAACTCTGAAACCACTTGCCATACAAAAACATTCAACTAAAGTTTTCACCCTCCTCAAACCAGCCTGAGTCTCACATACCACACTCACATCATCCATATACCCAATCACTTTTAAACACCTTCCATTACTACAAGGAACACTCACACCTCTAACTAATTTATCCTTCCTCAAACTAGTTAATAATGGCTCAATGACACATACAAATAACACAGGAGACAAAGGACATCCTTGACGCACTCCAGATTTAACACAAAATTCCTCAGTCAAAAAACCATTAACCTTGACTTGACTCACAATATCACTATACAAACATTTAAACCATCCAATAATCTTACCAGAAAAACCTAAACGTTCTAAAACATGAAACATAAAATCATGCACTACCCTATCATACGCTTTTTCAAAATCCACAATAGCAACAGCAACAGACCTCATCCTCTCCCTCACATACCACAGTACATCACGTAGTAACAACAAACTTTCAGAAATCTGACGCCCAGGAACAGCACACACTTGCTCTTCACCCACAACCTTACCAATCACTCCATGCATTCTATTTGCCAACACCTTTGCAATAACCTTATAGTCAACATTCAACAACGTAATCGGCCTCCAATTCCTCAAATCTCTCTTATCACCCTTTTTAAATAACAACACAATCAAACCTTTCCTCATTGAAACAGGCAAAACATTCATTCTAAAAACAAACTTACAAACATCCAACATATCAACCCCAATCAAATTCCAAAAACAAGTATAAAATTCAACAGGCAAACCATCACAACCAGGTACCTTCCCATTCTTAAAACTCCTAACAACCTCTGCAATCTCATCCAAACTTAGATCCCTTTCTATCAAATCATTATCATATTTTTCCAACTTAACCTCAATGTTTTCCAACAACTCATTTTCCAATAAAACATCTCTTGTTTTTTCTTTATACAGCTCACTGTAAAACTCATGAACTTCACGCAAAACACCATCCGTACCATTAACTTCACACTCAACCTTATCAAAAACACTAACAAAACCAGTCTTTCCTTCAAAAGCTTTCTTAAAAAAATATTTACTACAAGACTCATCCTTTTCCATTTTTTCCAATCTTACCATAAAAACAATTTTCTTTCCTTTTTCATGCATACACTTTTGAATTATCTTTCTTGCTTCAGCAATTTCCTCATGCACATCAATACCACAATTTCTCAATTCATACAAATACAACAACCTCAGATACCATTTATCATACAACTCCCTTTCCATTCTAGTTTTCTCACAGCCTTTATTAATAAAAAACCTCTTTATTTCCACCTTCAACCATTCCCACCACATAAGCACATTACTAAAATCACATTTTCTTTCACGCCACCTTTCATACATCCAAACAAACTGACACTTGAACTTCTCATCTTCTAACAAATCCACATTCAGTTTCCAAACACCCTTACCGTACTTGATCTTCAAATCACAATTCACTTTACACATCAAAAGGGCATGATCCGTAAAGGGCATCCGCTTTAAAGAAAAATCATCAACACATAAAAATTTAGATAAAAAACAAACATCAATTCGAGATTTTATCCCACCACTATCACTAAAGAAAGTAAAACCCTCCCCTGAAAAAGAAACAGACCCGAAGGCATCCTTCAAACCGAAAGATTTAAGCAAATCAAGTAAAAACTTCCCTGAGCTATCCACCCTACAATCACTCCCACCCTCTCTGTCCCCATTCTTAATAATACAATTAAAATCCCCAACCAAAAAAGTTGGCTCTCGACCTGGCAGAAAAAACTTTAAAGTTTCAAAATTAAGCAAACGTTCTACCCTATTTGGAGAAGCATATACATTAAGCAAACGAAAAACAGTCCCACAAAAACTAAAACTAACCAAAAGTACCCGACCTGGGACAATATGAACAACATTAAGGATAGAAAAACTAAACCCCTTAAACAAAACTCCCACCCCCCATTCCTATCAGAAGAACAAGACCATACTTTAGGACCATATTCCCAGTCAGCACATTTAGGATGTTCAGAGAGACCACATTCCTGCAAACAAAAAATATTAGCAGAACATACAGATAATAATTAAAAAATTGCAGCTCTCCTTGCTATAGTTGTCATACACCTGACATTAAGGGAAGAAATGGTCAGAAACATCACAAAAATAAATTAAAGAAAAACAAAAAAAAGAAATAACATCAGGACTTCTTCTTTCCTTTCTTTTTCTTAGGACTCAAAGGAGATCCTTTAAATCTGCCTCTGTAACGTTCCGACCTCCTAGGCTCCCCCTTGCCAGCCTCATAACCAGTAACTTCAGCAAGTTGGTTCACATCTCTTTTATCTAGATAACCAACAGAAGAGGCATCAGAAAAGTCACCTATACACTGGCTTGAGTCAGAAGGAATATCTTTAGTAGAGACAGAAGGAAACTCTGAAATTAAAGAGTCAGCATCACTTGTAGTATCTGGATCTGCACCCTTAACTACTGGAAGATTCAAATCAGGACTCTCCCATCCATCAGAATCCGCATCTATTTTTCGCTTGGAGGCAGATTTTTTCCCTTCAGTGTCCATATCCTCCTCAGAACTAGAGGACACAACAGCAGACCAATCAATGTTCTCCCCTTCACCAAGAACAGCATCAGGAGCAGCATCACAAGATGACTCAGTGAAGGAAAAATTATCTGTCCCAGGAACAGCAACAGTATCATCCACAGAATTGGGCAACAGGGCTTCAAAAACATCTGAAGCAGCTATCACATTAGATGTAGCAAGATCCACCTCCTGAAGATGAGATTGGGCTTCCTCTACCTTCTCAGCCACAGGAACCACCACAGGAACATCAGACACCTCTCCGACAGGGACCCCAACTGCAGATTTCTTACACAAAAGAGGTAATATAGAGTTCAATGCCTCATCAGAGACCTCCTCCTCATTCACAGATGGCTCAACTGCAACTGAAGATGTTTTTTTGCAACATCAGCATAGGAAGGCTTCACTCTATCAAGCCCCTGAAACATCATCAAAGGACACATCCTGCACAGATGACTTGAAGAACCACACAGGTCACAGGTCCGGCGTTTACTACAGTGGGCAACAAGATGATCCTCCTCACTGCAATTTCGACATCTGGCACCTGGGCAATTTTCAGCAATGTGACCAAACAGGTTGCAACTACGGCAAAAAAGAGGCATGTCATCATAGTATAGGAAACCTCTATTTCCACCAATGGCGAAAGTCTGTGGAGGGTGTTTCTTTCCACCAATACCTAATTCATCTGGCACAAACCGCACCCAGAACCTGCGCTTTCCATTGAAAGTCCCAAACTGATTCTTCAGCTTGCTACCTCCTTGAACATCATCAAAGTAGCGACAAAGAAACAGACGAATTTCCACATCAGTGACCCAAGGGCTGTACATATGTACTGTCACCGGGATTCTTCTCTCCCTCTGCACACAGGCAACAAATTTCATGCCAACCAACTCTGGAGCAGTAGCCATATCAATAGTCCGTTGATAGCAGGTCTGTAAATAATGCTCATCGGTGAAAGCCACATCAAAAATCCCTCTTGAAGGGAATGACTGAACACAATGCAAACTTGCTCTTGGCATCTTCAAAACACCCTCCAAAACCACCTGCTGGACATGAGCCAAACCAATCTTCTCTCGAAAGTCCTCAGAAATCAACACCCGAAGTGTATGGGAAACATTTGGCACATTGGTAGCCATATTTGCTCTATTCCCTCTTTAGGCTGGATTTCAGAGCGCCCCCCGAAAAGCAGCATGTGGCTGAAGTCCAGGGACGATGCCACAAGGCCAAGGGGACGGCCCTACTACCCAGTTGCTCTACGCCTAAGGAGTAGCCACCCCCCCAATAGCAGCAGGAGCCCAAACCCCAAAGGGAAAGGACCCCAGGCCGAAGGGGCAGGTCTCCAGGCAGCAAACCAAGACCAAGACCAAGCACAGAAAACTGCACTTGATCCAAGCCAAAGGCCCGAGAAGCAACCTCAGCTGATCATTTCAGCCTATTGTGGGCCTCGTCAGTGAGGTGCAGCCATATCCCACTGGGCTCACTGAGCAACAGGTCCACATCTGGATTCCCGCATCACACTTAGGGAGACTTCCCTAAGAGTAATAATTTGCATAAATAAAAAGAGAGAAGCACTCAACCTGGGAACGAACAATAGCATAATAGCTTGTTCTATGGCTAATTACCACCCTAGAAGTAGACTCTTTTTGCTCAATATGTGCCTTTCACAGAGAATAATTTTCCTGTAGCATATAGACATAGAAAACATAGAATTTGACGGTAGATAAGAACCAAAAAGGCCCATCAAGTCTACCCATATTACATGTTACTTTTTCCTTAGGATAGCCTTATGCATGTCCCAGGCATTTTTAAATTCCTTTACAGTCTTTGTGTTTACCACCTCAAATGGAAGTTTATTCCATGAATCCACCACCCTTTCTGTAAAAAAATGCTTCCTCAAATTTCTCCTGAATCTACTACCCTCTAACTTTAGATTGTGACCCCTTGTTTTGGCATTTATTTTTTTGTGAAAAATGCTTTCAGCTTCTATTTTATTAAGTCCCTTCATATATTTGAAGGTTTCTATCATGTCACCTCTTTCCCTTCTATCCTCTAAACTATACATATTTAGATCATAGAGTCTTTCTTTGTACGTTTTATATTTTAGACCATGTACCATTTTAGTAGCCCTCCTTTGGACAGCTTCTAGTTTATTTATATCTGTCTGAAGATATGGTCTCCAGAACTGTACACAATATTCCATATTTGGTCTAACTAATGATCTGTAAAGTGGCATAAGAACCTTGCTATTTCTGCTACTAAAACCTCTTCCAATGCAACCAAGCATTTGACTGGCCTTGCTGGCTGCACTGCGGCATTGTGTACCAAATTTTAAATCATCTGAAATAATAATTCCCAAATCCCTTTCTTCTTTAATTACAGTCAGTAATGTACCATTGAGCTATAATTGGCCTTTGGGTTTTTGGATCCTGTATGCATAATTTTGCTCTTGGTAATATTAAATTTCAGATCCCATTTATTTGACCAGTCCTCTAGTTTATTAATATCAGTATGATCCTGACTTAACAGTACAGTGCAGCACCGAAATAGCAGGCAATCCCTCTCTGAACGAGAGAAACTGCAAAACCACAGATGTACGTTTCGGCCTAGTGTGGGCCTCGTCAGTGAGGTGCAGCCATATCCTTCTAGGCACACTGAGCAACAGGTCCACGTCTGGATTCCCGCATCACACTTAGGAAGACTTCCCTAAGAATCATAATTTGCATAAATAAAAAGAGGGAAGCACTCAACCTGGGAACAAACAATAGCATAATAGCTAGTTCTATGGCTAATTACCACCCTAGAAGCAGCCTCTTTTTGCTCAATATGTGCCTTTCACAGAGAAGAACTTTCCTGTAGCATATCAGTCTGATCCTCAAGTACAGTCCAGCACCGAAATACCAGGCAATCCCTCTCTGAACGAGAGAAACTGTAAAACCCCAGACATAAATTTCAGCCTAGTGTGGGCCTCATCAGTGAGGTGCAGCCATATCCCTCTAGGCACACTGAGCAACGGTTCCACATCTGGATTCCCTCATCACACTTAGGGAGACTTCCCTAAGAGTCATAATTTGCATAAATAAAAAGAGAGAAGCGCTCAACCTGGGAACGAACAATACGCCGAAACGTACGTCTGATTGCCTGGTATTTCGGGGCTGGACTGTACTGTAAAGTCAGGATCAGACTGATATGCTACAGGAAAGTACTTCTCTGTGAAAGGCACATGTTGAGCAAAAAGAGACTGCTTCTTGTTTGGTAACTAGCCATAGAACAAGCTATTATGCTATTGTTCATTTCCAGGTTAAGCAACTCTCTCTTTTTATTTAAGCAAATTATGACACTTAGGGAAGTCTCCCTAAGTGTAATGCCGGAATCCAGACGTGGACCTGTTGCTCAGTGTGCCTAGAGGGATATGGCTGCACCTCACTGATGAGGCCCACAATAGGCCAAAATGTACGTCTGGGGTTTTGCTGTTTCTCTCGTTCAGAGAGGGATTGCCTTATATTTCAGGGCTGGACTGTACTGTCAGGATCAGACTGATATGCTTCTGGAAAGTTATTCTCTGTGAAATTCACATGTTGAGCAAAAAGAGGCTGCTTATTGGGTGGTAACTAGCCATAGAACAAGCTATTATGCTATTGTTCGTTCCCAGGTTGAGCGCTTCTCTCTTTTTATTTATGTCTGAATATGCATTCACCTATATCATGATATATATATGAGATGTATACTTTTTATAGATGTTATGTCCTGAAATGTTCAATATCGTGTCATGTATCGATTCAACATTGTTGTTCTCCAAATATAGTACTGTGAGCATGATTTTGATATGTAACTCTTAAAGGGACATGAAACCCTAAATGTATTTTGCATTAGTTATGTTGAACATACAATTTTAACCCGGTTTCCAATTCTATTCTATTCTCAAATGTGCTTCAATCTCTTGGTCTAATGTGTTGAAGGAGCATCAATACACTACTAGTTTTTAAGTGAACAAATGGATGAGGCAATGACAATCGGTAGATATATGCAACCACCAATCAGTAAATCGAAGCTATGTTCTTTACTGCTCCTGAGCTTTCCTAGATAAACCTTTCATCAAAGGATAGCAATATAACAAATCAAAGAATATGAGTAAACGTAAATGTTGTTTAAAATGTTATGCTCTGTCAAAACCATGTAATCGAATTTTCTGCTTTCATGCACCTTTTAAATGAAATAGATTTCCCAAATAAGTAAAACACTTTAAGTTAGCTTTAAAAATAAACACTTTATTTAACGTATTCAATGTTGTCAACACATCAAGAGAAATATGGCATACAGGCTTATTATAAACTACCAATATTTGCTTGATTTAACAAGCACATGTAGATATACAAATAACCCATAAGAATTAGTATATGTTAGCATATGTTCTTGTTTAAAGGGACAGTCTACACCAGAATTTTTATTGTTTTAAAAGATAGATAATCCCTTTATTACCCATTTCCCAGTTTTGCATAACCAACACAGTTATATTAATATACTTTTAACCTCTGTGATTATCTTGTATCTAAGCCTCTGCAAACTGCCACTTTTTTCAGTTCTTTTTACAGACTTGCAGTCTAGCCAATCAGTGCCTGCTCCCAGATTACTTCACGTGCACGAGCACAGTGTTATCTATATGAAATATGTGAACTAACACCCTCTAGTGGTGAAAAACTGTTAAAATGCAATCTGAAAGAGGTGGGCTTCAAGGTCTAAGAAATTAGCATATGAACCTCCTAGGTTAAGCTTTCAACTAAGAATACCAAGAGAACAAAGCAAAATTGGTGATAACGTAAATTGGAAAATTGTTTAAAATTACATGCTCTATCTGAATCATGAAAGTTTATTTTGGCCTAGACTGTCCCTTTAAGCTATGTTGTTTGCATCAACACAGTTATATGCCATCATATATAATTGTAATGGTCATTGTTTTGTATTAGGAGAAGAGGTTTAGACATTATATCACAAAAACCAATATATTTAATCAACAAGGACAGCATGTGATGATGTTGTCTCAACACACTTGTAAAACACACTCTGCAAACAATATGCCTCCATGGACCCGGTCCCATAGAAGCCTATTAAATACAGAGTATGCTCCACAAGTGTAAGAAGACAACAATCATTACATACCTATCCTTTACACATTACATTTTAAACTATATATATATATATATATATATATATATATATATATATATATATATATATATATATATATATATATATATATATAATTACTACTTCCTCCTTCTCCTCTTCCAATGAGACAGAGGCTCTGGGGAGGGCAAATGCCCCCTCCGACGTGTCCTCATTGGAGATGGTTGGGGAAGAAGGGGAGGATGAGTACTGTGAGTGGTTGCGGATTGACCAGGCAGAGTAGGAGATGGAGGAGGCAGAGTAGGAGATGGAGGAGGCCCAGGAGCTCATGGTCCAGGAGCGGATGGTCTGCCCATTCCTGGATCTAGTCTGCTTGCCACCTCCCGGGAGGACCTGCAATATATTATTTTGAACATTTAACATATTAGTTTGTCCTTCGATCAGGCGGTTCACTGCGCTGGTCATAAACTCTGAGTGTGTCTGTTGTGACCTCCAGGAGTTCTGCATTTCCTCCAGGAAGCCCCTCAATATCTCCACCTCTGGGATTTCTGGGGGGATGTTTCTTTCAGGAGGAGCTGCTGCAAGGTGAGCTGCATGGGGGGCTGCTGCTGCAGGGATATCTTCTGTAGGGCCGACTTCTGCAGGGGGGGATGGTGCAGGGATATCTTTCAGTTCTCACTGAGGTGGCCTGTCATCTTCTGCACCACTCTCATGCCTGGGTGAAGGAGGAGCATGTTTGTGCTGTGTTTCCCACTCCCCGGCCTCAGACTCTGCATATTTGGAAATTAAAGAAATAAGAGACACATTAGAACAGTTCCAAATAAAGATGTAAATGTTATTTTGGAAAGTGTATTAATGAGGCTGCCTTCGTAATTCAATTGTAACCATAAGCAATCTATACGATTTATGTATTTGAAAACCCGTCTTTCGGTTATTAGATGGTCAATATGAATGTATTTTTGTGTGCATCTTAAATCTGTTTAAATGCACAGCTAATCTGTAGACTAGATACTAAGGTTATGGCTTTTCTTCAAATCCAACTTTCTCAAGGTAATTCTGAATGCGTTTACGTAATAATGTTGAAAAAAGCTTAATTGCATTAGTCATATCCCCTAATTTATTTTGCGTGTGAATGGGTTATGAGGTGGATGTAAAGAGATTATTAAATGAGCTTACCATCAGATGAGAAGTGCAGGTTTCCGGTATCAATTCCTCCTTCGATACCGACTGTGGCCACCTCAGAGGTGTTTGGACGCAGCATGTCCTCCCAGCAGCTGTATACAAATGTCTGTTCCGGCCCGCCACAGGTCCCTGCATAGTATTCCCTCTCCCTTGACATCATCTTCTTGAGTTCACTTCAGTCCCGGTAGCGGTGCTGTATTGATTTGACATCCCTCCTGAACTCCCCCACTGCATTGACGGCATACCTGATCTCGAGCCACAACTTTTTCTTCTCTGAAGGGGTGTCCTTCGGTGCCTGGCCCCCATTCTCCTCCCTGGTATACCTTTCCTCCCTCTGCCTGGGCTTCCCCTATAATGTGAGCCTCTGTTCTCCGGACTGTAATGCGCCCTGTCTGCGCTCCTGCCCTACACCACTGGACCCAGCCACTTGTTCATCTTTAACAATGTGGCTGGGCCCACCCACCCACCCTGACCTCTACCCCTTCCTCTCCCCCTTCCTCTCTAGTTTCTCTCCCCTTCCTCTTCCCCTTCCTCTCCCCGTCCCTCTCTCCTGCCTAACCTCCTCCCTAATCTCCTCCATAACATCCTCCCTAACCTGCTCCCTAACCTGCTGACTAACTTGCTGACTAATAAGCTCTAAGAGCTCCTCGCTGATCTCCTGCCTCGGCTCTCCCCTAGGCCTCCTTCCCGTCATACTCTGTCAAAATGTGAAAGTACACAAATGAATGGGGGTTAAAATAATAAAATTAAAGAAAAAAATGCTCAAACTGTGAATGGTATAACAAAATAGGGTAAGGAGTATTAATAAACAGACAAACGTATAAAAAAAGGAGTAAATGAGGGTATGTATACAATAAGTTGGTGTAAATCAAACCAAATCTAACTATGAGATGGGTATGAGATTAAACGGAATGGGGTATGGAGTGTATGTGTGTGTATGTAGTGTTACTGATATGCGTATGTATGTATTGAATGTGTTTGCGTTTAAATGTGTTTATGTAAGTAATGTACAAAAAAACAGCACTCGCACACTCACCCAGACAAACTCTCACAAACTCTAGCTCCACTAACGCTCTCTCTCTCTCTCTCACTCTCTCACTAACTCTCTCTCTCTCTCACTCTCTCACTAACTCACTCTCTCTCACTCACTCTCTCTCTCACTAACTCTCACTCTCTCCCACTAACTAACTCTCACTCTCACTAACTCTCTCTCGTTTACTAACTTGCTAACTCTCTGAAACCTCGAACGCCTAGACCTGTACCTTTCTCCAAAAAGCAATACAGTCAAGGAAGCCATGTTTCTAGCGTGCTTATATACCCTATGTAAATGGTCAATGATCTACCGGTTTGCAAAGTAAACAAGGTCTCTTTTACTAACTCGCTAACTCTCTGAAACCTCCAACGCCTACACCTGCACCTATCTCCAAAAAGAAATACAGTCAAGGAAGCCATGTTTATAGTGTGGTTATATACCCTATGTAAATGGTTAATGATGTACCGGTTTGCAAGTAAACGATGTCCAGATGTGCTTTAGTGAAGATTTGTATGTGTGCAATGTGGAGTAATTGTTTTAATTTGCGCATGCTGATATGGAGTTTCTTAATGCACATATGTATTTCTGGAATGTGTATAATGCAATGATGTCATAGTGATCGTTTTGCATAACATTCTCCTAATTTAGTATCTCAAAATCTAAATGCTGATTTCTGATGGGATCGTATTTGTTAAGTGTTGTAAATGTTTATTTTGAATCATGTTTCCTAATCACCAATGCGAATGTTTTGTTTGTGTATCAGTGTGCAATTCTTTTTTCATGTTGTTTTGTTCCATGATGCAGATTGCAACATATTTTCTGAATCCTCGCTTAGTGTAAATGTTATGTAGTATTTGTTGTAAACGATTGTGAATGTTGAATGCGTATGTGCTATGTTTGTGTGAGTGATTGTTGTTTGTACATTTGATCTGATTCCTTTTATTGTCCATTATGTTGTATGTGTAATATGACAGAGCAGTGTGTAGTTCTCGCAATATCAAGTGTTAGATGAAAAATCCGTATAGTCTTCAGTTTGCATTAATCTCTATGGGAGAATCCATTACGCGTCCGTGATTACGCTAGGGAAATAAACACGGTACTCGTGTTACCGCGATGCGTAACGAGGTTGTTTTCAGACTCGTAATACCTACTTTATGAAGAGTGTGCAATGAAAATAAAGCACGCGCTATTTGCGAACAGCCATTACGCCATAACTTGTAATCTAGCTGTGAGTTCTTTATGTTGAAGGATGATAAGAAAATGGAGTTTTGGATACGGCTCACTGATTTTGAAATAAAATGGCAACCAACAATTATTAGATTATCAATGTTGTTATTAAAGTGATATGAAACCTAACAAACTTCTCTCATGACTCAGATAGAACATGACATTTTAAACAATTAAAACTAATTTATTTATATTATTCATTTTTCTTTGTTCTCTTTTTTTAAAGCAGGGATGTAAGCTTAGGAGCCGGCCCATTTCCTGAGCACTATATGGCAGCAAATTTGATAATAGTATAATAGTAATTTGGGAAAAACAAAAACATTTTTAAATGCTATGCTCTGTCTGTATCAGAGAATATTTTTTTGGTTTTCCCATCCCTTTAATTTAATATTAATGTATTAGTAATTTTTTTTTTTTTTTTTACCAATTTTAATTTTCTATTACTTTTTTAAAGTTTTGTTAAATGTGATTATTTCACCTGTACTTAAAGGGACACTGAACCCAAATGTTTTATTTTGTGATTCAGATAGAGCATGACATTTTAAGCAACTTTCTAATTTATTCCTATTATCAAATTCTCTTCATTCTCTTGGTATCTTTATTTAAAATGCAAGAATGTAAGTTTAGATGCCAGCCCATTTTTGGTGAACAACCTGGGTTGTCTTTGCTGATTGGTGGATAAATTCATCTGCCAATAAAAAAGTGCTGTCCAGAGTACTGACCCCAAAACATTTAGATGCCTTCTTTTTCAAATAAAGATAGCAAGATAATAGGAGTAAATTAGAAAGTTGCTTAAAATTGCATGCTCTATCTGAATCACGAAAGAAACATTTTGGGTTCAGTGTCCCTTTAAGGACCTGAGTTGAGAAACACTGTACTAGAGAATCTGGCTCTCATGGCAAACATTCTAAAATTCGCCCCCTTCCACAAATTCTGAAGTAAGACCAATGCCCTCCTAGACAATCTATATCTCACTGTCACTTAATTGTATGTGTACATTTGTAAAGTGTAAATCAGGGGAGGGCTGGCCCAGGGGGCAAGTACAATTCAGTAGCCCCTGATGTTCTCAGAATCTAGGAGAAGGACTTAATAATACATTATTATTCAGTGGAGAGTTATGGTTGGGAAAATAAAAGAATAGGGGACTTGGGGAGACCCCCCCCCCCCTCTAGACAGGGATGCGTTTTGTGGTAGAGTCAGGCCCTATGAGAGGAAGAGAGACAGTGTATAATAAAATAAAATAAAAATCTCCGCTCTCTAAGTAAGAAAAGAAATCAGGAAAGCCTTTATATAAATTTCGTTAGGTCAGTCTGCAATCTGAAGAAAGACTTGACGAGTTTTAGAGGTAAAAATGAAGTGATTAAGAACTGAAGCAATGATTCACCCTAAAGAGCCAGAAATTTGTTTTACTGTGAACATTTTTTTCTCTCTCTCTATTTATCACCAATGTTACAGATTTCTGTTTATGGTTTTTGTTGAATGTATGGAAAATCTTATAAATTAATCAGGGGGAGAAAACAAAAACCTATACATTACTAAATTAAACGACCCTGTCAAGAATATGTATTAAATAAAAATCGGTGTGGTGTTTAATTTAAAAATATACATATACTGTGTGAGTATGCCAGATTACGAGTGGAGAGCAAAATATTGCTTATGCGAGCGCGATATTTGAGATCCACGCAGTAATACCAGTGAACACAAATATGCGCTGGTATTACAAGTTTAGAGCAGGGAAGCGTATCCCTCACGAGAGCTCACTTCCATAGGCTTCAATGGGAGCCTTGTTCTCATGCCGTGAGACACGGCTGGGAACATAGCACAGTGAAGGGGGTAAGTCGTGCAGCAAATGTTAAAAATATATGAATATATATTTATGTGTTTATATTTATATATATATTTATACATACACAGTATTTATTATATAATAATATATGTATAATATAATATAATAATATTGTGTACATTACCATAAATATATATATATATATATATATATACTTTTGTATATCTCTATTTAAATCTTTCTCAAAACTTATTTATAAATTTAAATATATATATAAATTTTGAGAAATAATTAAAGATATATAAAAAAATAATATATATACAGTATATATATATATATATATATATATATATATATATATAGATATATATATATACAGTATGTATATATATATATATATATATATATATATATATATATATATATATATATTTAATTGTATACAACATAATTATATTATATTACACAAATATTTTTATATAATACATACTGTGTATGAGTGTATGTATGTATGCCAATGTTTTAAAAAGATAGAAAATAATAAATATGTGTATAGTGCACATATCCAAAAAATGCGGTTTCCAACTTAAATAATACTAACGATTCTACTTCAAACTTGGGTAATAATATCAATTTAATATAAAAAATCATAAAAGGTTCTGTTGGATATTGTTAAAAAAATGGAAAAATGTTCAGCTTTAATAGCTTAAAAACAGTGATCACAATGTGTTTGCTTAAAGGGACACTGAATCCATTTTTTTTCTTTTGTGATTCAGATAGAACATGCAATTTTAAGCAACTTTCTAATTTACTCCTATTATCAATTTTTCTTCGTTCTCTTGCTATCTTTATTTGAAAAAGAAGGTATCTAAGCTAAGGAGCCAGACAATTTTTGGTTCAGAACCTGGACAGCACTTGTTTATTGGTGGGTGAATTAATCCACCAATTAGCAAGAACAATCCAGGTTGTTCACCAAAAATGGGCCGGCATCTAAAGTTACATTCTTGCTTTTCAATTAAATATACCAAGATAATGAAGAAAATTTTATAATAGGAATAAATTAGAAAGTTGTTTTGAAATGTCATGCTCTAATTGAATCACAAAAGAAAAAATTTGGGTTCAGTGTCCCTTTAAATGTTCTAATACTATCTGAATAACAGCCTATATTTTGATTCCATTAGGTTCTAAACATTCAAAAGTAACTAAAAACATAAAGATACAAGGTTATAACAATGTCATTTTAAAATGTCCAGATGCGAGTCAAACAGACTGAAATTTAGTATCTGTTCCAGTTGTGTGTCAGATATAGACTGATATTAAGTATCTGTTCCAGTTGTGTGTCAGATATAGACTGATATTAAGTATCTGTTCCAGTTGTGTGTCAGATATGGACTCATATTAAGTATCTGTTCCAGTTGTGTGTCAGATATAGACTGATATTAAGTATCTGTTCCAGTTGTGTGTCAGATATAGACTGATATTAAGTATCTGTTCCAGTTGTGTGTCAGATATAGACTGATATTAAGTATCTGTTCCAGTTGTGTGTCAGATATAGACTGATATTAAGTATCTGTTCCAGTTGTGTGTCAGATATAGACTGATATTAAGTATCTGTTCCAGTTGTGTGTCAGATATAGACTGATATTAAGTATCTGTTCCAGTTGTGTGTCAGATATAGACTGATATTAAGTATCTGTTCCAGTTGTGTGTCAGATATAGACTGATATTAAGGGGCATTACCAGAAGCAGAAGTTATGAAGCAGCGGTCTAAAGACCTTATTTCCCAATCTGTAGGGGCTTTTCTCCTTTCAGGCAGATATTGGGAGAACAGACTTGCTTTCACAGACACAACTTAGGTCATCTACGCGTTTCACCCCACGTTGGGCTTTATTCATATAAATTGTAATACGCTACACTAGGAGGATCATATTCAGCTAGATTACGAGCTTTGCGTTATGAGTGAAAAAGCCTCATTACGCTACTTTTTCACTACCGCTGCTATTACAAGTTTCCGTTGCGCCACAAATATCATCATTTACGCTCAATTCCATAATGTTCACACAGACCCAGTAGTTAATGATATATCGATAACAAAAACATCCACTAATCACTTCAAAAACATTACACTCATACTAACACTCGACAATATTTATTTTTCATATTAAAATTTTTCATATCAAAATATAACGGATCAAAGTTACGAGATCTCGGGTGTTTGAAAAAAAATGCACACAAAAACATTTTACATTCACTTACATAGACAAATGGGAACATACACTCATCTAGCTACATAGCTATATCTAACTACAAATATTATCACATACATACACAAATCGATACATACAAACAATATACAGCACATTACCTACACAAAACAGATTTTTATTATTAAATTAACACGATTTAGCTACTTTTTAACAGAAGGACATGATGTCACTCACTTTATGCTCAAAACAAGTGTTGGGTTTTATTTCTCTTGAAATTTCTCTTCTCCATTGACTTCTATGGGGAATACATGCTCGTGCACGCGACAGGCAGATTTACCTAACGCACACAAAATTTGTAGACTTTAAGACTCGTAATACCAGCGTTAGAATTGTGGCGCTAATTCATTCATTCTTGCGTTGGTCCCGCTATGACAAATAGATCAAGAATTTACTATTTCCCTACGGAGTTATAGGTTTCACTTGTGTGAACATAACTACAACATTAAATTCTTAAAGGAAATGACATTACATCAACTAGAAATCACCATCAATTCGATCATCACCAATATGAAATCGGTTTACAAAATTAAATCATATTTAAACAGACAGAAAATAATTTTTTACATTTCATTATTCACAAACAGTAGCCAATTGTAAACACGTCTAATTTACGTCTATTATAACTTTTCATTTATTCAACTCATATGCTTGGATGAACAGCATATCTACATAGGCTCACCAGATGATGATTGATGGATGCACTTACATGCCTTTTGGCATTGACTCATACATGTGCATTGATATTCAGGCAAAAAAACACATATAAACAATGAACACACATCATACAACTACATTGGAAGGTTGGTTAACATTGGATTCTCTCTAGGAATCACGAAAGATCAATTATGGATTTAGTGTCCCTTTAACATCACGATTCACTCATAATATACCATTAGGAATTACGTACAATAATAAAATTGTATTAGAACATATTAGAGTTGTCACTTTTTTGGAAGGATCAACAATGTTATACTGCTTTATATAAATCAGCATATGTGGGAGAGAATCACAATACATACGTATATGTACATAACACGCATCACATCAAACATTTATCTTTTAAATCAGCACACAAGAAGAATGATGAAAAATACAATAAGAGAATGAAAATGTACAATTAAAAGAGAATGAAAATGTACAAACAAAAGTCAGGTTGCTAATATGATGATATCATTCTAAGCTTTAACCATACAGATTACAGCATTAGGACTGTACCGCCCCTTTCATCAGTTTCTCACTCAATACTACATATACATAAAGAGAGGGTTGGAAGATCTTCATTATTATTGCGATTTCAATCGGACAAGTAAAATACTGACATCTCGCCAATCATTTATATATAGAATATTATAGATGTCAGCCAGAAGATCATCATTATTATTGCGATTTCAATCGGACAAGTAAAATACTGACATCTCGCCAATCATTTATATATAGAATATTATAGATGTCAGCCAGAAGATCATCATTATTATTGCGATTTCAATCGGACAAGTAAAATACTGACATCTCGCCAATCATTTATATATAGAATATTATAGATGTCAGCCAGAAGATCATCATTATTATTGCGATTTCAATCGGACAAGTAAAATACTGACATCTCGACAATCATTTATATATAGAATATTATAGATGTCAGCCAGAAGATCATCATTATTATTGCGATTTCAATCGGACAAGTAAAATACTGACATCTCGACAATCACTTATACATAGAATATTATAGATGTCAGCCAGAAGATCATCATTATTATTGCGATTACAATGGGATGCGTAAAATATAGACATCTCGACAATCACTTATACATAGAATATTATAGATGTCAGCCAGAAGATCATCATTATTATTGCGATTACAATGGGATGCGTAAAATATAGACATCTCGCCAATCACTTATATATATAATATTATATATGTCAGCCAGAAGATCATTATTATTGCGATTACAATGGGACAAGTTAAATACTGACATCTCGACAATCACTTATACATAGAATATTATAGATGTCACCCGTTACTTTATCGTTTTGAAACTATATTGCAGCAACATTGATAGATCAGATTCTATGCCATGTCTATGCACACATTATACACAAGTATGCACTTTCATTCATGTTAGCGTGGACATGTGCTTTTTTCTATAAGATTGCATTTAATAAGTATTTATTACGCATATGAACAAACATTACGAAGGTGCACTGTATATGTTACATTTTACACTTTCACATTACGATTCATTGGGGGGGGGATAAATTTCAGCAATTACAAGAAAATCCGCCCACTTTGAAAGCATTCGCGCCGCTCACATACAATCAAGTGCATACAATCAGCAATCATTATGAAAACGCTACCATTGGACATATTGCACTATAAATCCCCCAAACAACATGGCCAAAGCGTCCCTTGTGATTGACATTGTATCAAATCGCTTCTGTGTTTTTGCATACCTTGTTACTCCTTGTGTGTTTGCTCTGCTGTTTGGCTTTGTGCTGCTTAGCTTGGCAAATATGGATGATCCGCAGTTAGTTGGTGCTGATGCTGTTGCACTAGTTGTGTACAACAGACTCAGGCATGCTTGGTGTCTCCAAGAGAGACAAAGGGCTTGTCTGATTAGAGGTCCTCCTGTTCACAGGGTAAGGCCCACCTTGGATAACATGAGCGACTTCAAGGTTTATGACAAGTATAGGCTCAATCGCGATCAGCTCATTAGCCTTTACGAAGTGCTTAAACCTCATCTGGAGCCATGTAGACGTATGCAGACTGCAATCCCTGGCATGACCAAGATGCTAAGTTGCATACACGTCCTGGCCTCCGGAAGTTTTCAATCTGGAGAGAGGTACATGGGCTGTCTCAGGTTACCTTCTCTGTGGTTTTTGACAACTTTCTGGATGCCATGGTACGAGTTAGTAAGCTTTATATAGGATTCCCTCAAAATTACAGCGATTGGAGGTGCCTGAAGAGGGAATTCTATGCAATAGCTCGAATGCCCAATGTCTTGGGAGCAATAGATTGCACCCACATTGCGCTGCGTGCTCCAGCAAATGACCAGCGCTTCCAAAATCGCAAACATTTCCATAGTCTGAACGTGCAGTTTGTTTGCGACGCACGGATGCGGATTATGAAGGTGTGTGCAAATTTTGGCGGGGCTTGTCATGATGCCCGTATCCTCAGGCAGTCGTCACTGTGGTGGCAGTTTGAGTGCAGACAGTTTCCCCATGGGTGGCTCGTTGGTGAGTACTTGTGCACAACATGGTTAATTAGTTAGACAATTGCCACTCCAATCCTCAAAAACAGTTGTGTTTGTGTAATGTGCAAAATGTGCAGCTATAGGATGCGTTTTAACCATTTATTTCTCTTTTAGCAAATGTCTAGTTTTAGCTCAAAACAGATATGTAGCATGTCCTAGCTTAAATGTGCAGCTATAGGATGCAATTTAACTATTTATTTCTCTTTTAGCAAATGTCTAGTTTATGTGAAAAACGCATATGTAGCATGTCCTACCTTAAATGTGCAGCTATAGAATGCGCTTTAACCATTTAATTGTCTCTTTCAGCAAATGTCTATTTTTAGCTCCAAACAGATATGTAGCATGTCCTAGCTTAAATGGGCAGCTATAGGATGCAATTTAACCATTTATTTCTCTTTTAGCAAATGTCTAGTTTATGCGAAAAACGCATATGTAGCATGTCCTACCTTAAATGTGTGGCTATAGGATGCACTTTAACCATTTAATTGTCTCTTTCAGCAAATATCTAGTTTTAGCTCCAAAACAGATATGTAGCATGTCCTGGCTTAAATGGGCAGCTATAGGATGCAATTTAACCATTTATTTCTCTTTTAGCAAATGTCTAGTTTATGCGAAAAACGCATATGTAGCATGTCCTACCTTAAATGTGTGGCTATAGGATGCGCTTTAACCATTTAATTGTCTCTTTCAGCAAATATCTAGTTTTAGCTCCAAACAGATATGTAGCATGTTATACCAAAAGAGAGGGAGAGACCTCTCTGCAAGACTGCACATATAGCACTCTGTGCCTGGACTAATGATGGAGAAATGGGAATTTAAAATATAACTTTTATTAGATACATTAAAATAAAACACTCAATTAAAAACAACCTGAAAGTAGAAGGCCTATTCCTTAATCTTCTGTCAGCCTTTGATGTGTTATAGGTGCTTAGAAGGAAATTGCGTAGGCAGGGAGTTATAAATGAGGCCACTTGTTCAGTAATAATTTGGATACTAAGGTGTTAATATTTATGTGTCAAATGCACATATATCTGAGTATCTAAATATATTATTAGATTGTGCTTGGGTATTGGAATTGAATTCAATGCTAGTAACGTTCAATGAACTCCAAAATACACATCAAAAGTAATGTGAGAAACTTCACTTTATTAACAACTGCCACTCCTGTTTCAACTTATGTTGGAGTATAGATAGTTAAAATATTCAGAATAATCAGGTCTCACGTGACAGTTTGTGATCCTGAGTTATTTGATTATATTTATGAGAATTCTAATGTGTATTGAGTATCTTCTTTATTCAACTTTTTCCACAGTTAATAGGTTTACTTGTTACATTAAATTATTTACAACCTCTGTGTGGTTCAGTTGATTCATTTGTGTCAGAATATTAACAAGGTCTGTTTCTGTTTACTAGCTAGTCATCCGTCCAAATATCAGTAATTCTGTGTTTGGTGTAAGGATTATTATCCCATTATCACGGTACCACTTTCACATATGAAATTCTTGTAGGATTGTGTTATTTTGTAATAGGAAGTATATGTGAGACTTCTATTAAGTTCAATCCTAATGGTAATAATGTGCATTTTTCAGTAACATAGTGTAATATAGTTCTTACACCTAGTGACTCAGCCAATATAAGTGTGCTGAATCTTAGTAGATATTGAAACAATAGGATGCATCAACTGTTACATTTAACTGTTTGTACTTAAGAGGTGGGGGAACTCACTTTACTTGTGAGTGTGTAACCGCAATCTTATGCAGCTATGTATACAGCTATTGCGGTAGTAAGTTATGTTTGCCACTCTTGCTGTAATATTTTGTGTATCCTCCCTTAAATTAATTTCGTTCCTTATGTGATTCAGTGTCACACTAAGAATGCAATATGGTGCTTGGTGTAAACTACTTTAGGACCAGATACTTATTTTCCAAAGTAATTTGTTATACGCCAACCGGTCCTTAGTTTTGTTAAGTTAGGTCTGTATATATCTTCCACTTAACTGGTATGGCTATAAACTTGTTGAAATATTATCTGGAAAGTTTAAGTTATCAAATGCAGCAGCAAACGTTAAATAGTTACCCCGGTAAGATAGGATTGTATATCTGTAAGTACAGCTATGTTTGCAATTCCCCCAAAGCGGTATCTATAGGTTGCCTCCTAATAAATAGCTTAGTGCTAGCAACTCTCCGTCAATTCAAATAGTTTGTGGTCACAGTTACAACTAAGTTACTCGATTCTAGTAGTGACTGTTAGTCATATATATAGAACTCGATGCGTTATATCAATTTTTCCCCCGCCTAAACAGGCCAACTACTACAGGTAATTTTTTTAAAAAATATATAGAGCTCCCATCTGCTCTATAACCCCCTGACCGGTTTCGCCCGTATCGGGCTTTTTCAAAGTATCTGGTCCTAAAGTAGTTTACACCAAGCACCATATTGCATTCTTAGTGTGACACTGAATCACATAAGGAACGAAATTAATTTAAGGGAGGATACACAAAATATTACAGCAAGAGTGGCAAACATAACTTACTACCGCAATAGCTGTATACATAGCTGCATAAGATTGCGGTTACACACTCACAAGTAAAGTGAGTTCCCCCACCTCTTAAGTACAAACAGTTAAATGTAACAGTTGATGCATCCTATTGTTTCAATATCTACTAAGATTCAGCACACTTATATTGGCTGAGTCACTAGGTGTAAGAACTATATTACACTATGTTACTGAAAAATGCACATTATTACCATTAGGATTGAATTTAATAGAAGTCTCACATATACTTCCTATTACAAAATAACACAATCCTACAAGAATTTCATATGTGAAAGTGGTACCGTGATAATGGGATAATAATCCTTACACCAAACACAGAATTACTGATATTTGGACGGATGACTAGCTAGTAAACAGAAACAGACCTTGTTAATATTCTGACACAAATGAATCAACTGAACCACACAGAGGTTGTAAATAATTTAATGTAACAAGTAAACCTATTAACTGTGGAAAAAGTTGAATAAAGAAGATACTCAATACACATTAGAATTCTCATAAATATAATCAAATAACTCAGGATCACAAACTGTCACGTGAGACCTGATTATTCTGAATATTTTAACTATCTATACTCCAACATAAGTTGAAACAGGAGTGACAGTTGTTAATAAAGTGAAGTTTCTCACATTACTTTTGATGTGTATTTTGGAGTTCATTGAACGTTACTAGCATTGAATTCAATTCCAATACCCAAGCACAATCTAATAATATATTTAGATACTCAGATATATGTGCATTTGATACATAAATATTAACACCTTAGTATCCAAATTATTACTGAACAAGTGGCCTCATTTATAACTCCCTGCCTACGCAATTTCCTTCTAAGCACCTATAACACATCAAAGGCTGACAGAAGATTAAGGAATAGGCCTTCTACTTTCAGGTTGTTTTTAATTGAGTGTTTTATTTTAATGTATCTAATAAAAGTTATATTTTAAATTCCCATTTCTCCATCATTAGTCCAGGCACAGAGTGCTATATGTGCAGTTTTGCAGAGAGGTCTCTCCCTCTCTTTTGGTATAATATATTATTCAACTGCACAGCACCAACTTTTCTGCCACTATAAGCATAGAAACATTAATTTGATTTCAGTTACTCACTGCAATTATAGAAAAGGCTGCCGCAGTGGTGCCACTGTATATCAATTGTGGTAAAAGATATGTAGCATGACCTAGCTTAAATGTGCAGATATAGGATGTGCTTTAAAACTTTACTCATTGGCCAATGATTGGAAAAATATTTTCCAACATGGCCCTTTCAGATGAGAAGGTTGGACACCCCTGGTATACGTCTATGACATTTTTTATTAAAAAAGGGACTTCAATGTAAAAAATAAACTTTCACGGTTCAGATGGAACATGCACTTTTGAGAGAATTTTCAGTTTACTTCTACTATTAAATTTACATTGTTCTCTTGGTTTCCTTTGTAAATAATATCTAGGTATGCTCAAGAAGCAGCAATGTACTGCTGGGAGCTAGCTGCTGATTGGTGGCTACACACAAATGCCTCTTGTGTTACCAGTGTGCCTAGCTAGCTCTCAGTAGAGCATTACTGACCTGAAACTGAATTTAACTCTGTCATTTAATTCCTTTGCAGGGGTTAAACACACTGTTAAATGAATACTCTAATAATATAATGCTAACTCATTCAGAGAAGGACTGGCAGCTTTTGGCCCAGATATAAAGCCTCTCACAAACACATTCACCCACGGATTCACCGGCACAAATTAAAATACCCTGACCCCTGTCTAGAAGTTCTTCAACAGCCACAATAAAGTCTACCTCTGCTTATGGACACAGGAGCCTGTGAATGTATTGGGTGAGAGAAATAAAAAACAGGTAGTGACTGTGAAACATATACACTTGGGGGCCGATTTATCAATGTCTGGCGGACATGATACGCTGTACCGTATCATGTCCGCAAGACATCGCTGAATGTGGATAGCTGCCCTTCAGATTTGCAGCAAATCGGCCGCTAGCAGGGGCTGTCAATCAACCTGATCGTATAGGATCGGGCGGATTGATGTCCACAGCCTCAGAGACAGTGGACGAGTTAAGGAGCAACAGTCTTAAGACCGCTGCTTCTTATTAAGACCGCTGCTTCTTAACTCCTGTAGATTTGGCCCCATTCGGGCCATCATAAATCGGCCCCATAATCACCACACATTTGCATCAAACCAAATTCACTCACGTATCACACACAAATAGCCACATATTTGCATGTAAACACAAGAACTAGAAAAAAACACTGGCACTAGGGCATAAGCACTATAACAACCACAGTCAGTAGTCATACCCATGCATCATCCTGGCCTTATTAGTAATACAAATGTGTACACAGTGCTCAGGACACTGCCTTGTCAGTGAGTCAAAGTTACCTCTGTTGATATTTATTTTAATTTCCCCAGCTCAGCCTCAGCAACACAGGCTGCCCTGAGTGGTGGTGATGGGGGATTAAGACAGGCACTGCCAGCCCTGGTATGTGGAATAGTCAGATATTAACAAGACTGAAAACAGGCACTGACAGGACCAAATGGGGAAACAGAGAGGCGCTGAGTGAGGGAGCAACCATGCATTGACATGAATGAGAAAGGTAGGAGAGTATACACATCTCTCCCTCACCTTCTCTCTGTCTCTTGTTGCCCCTTTTCAGTCAGTCTCTGCACCTCATTAGTCAGTCTCTTTTCTTCTGAGTTTGTCACCTCATTAGCTGTCACCTCTGACTGTCTCTTGCTGTACATTTTCAGTCAGTCTCTTCTCAGTTTGTCACCTCATTAGCTGTCACCTCTGACTGTCTCTTGCTGTACATTTTCAGTCAGTCTCTGCACCTCATTAGTCAGTCTCTTTTCTTCTGAGTTTTTCACCTCATTAGCTGTCACCTCTGACTGTCTCTTGCTGTACATTTTCAGTCAGTCTCTTCTCAGTTTGTCACCTCATTAGCTGTAACCTTTGATTGTCTCAGCACTACTTACATGTTCTCTGTTATTGCTGTTTTTCTGTCCTCATATTTAGATCTCTGTTTCAGTTCTCTGCCGGTTTCTGTGCTTCAGTTTCACTTCTATTCGCAGCACCCTTTGCCAGCCTCAATAACAGGGCTCACCCATAGAAAAACCTGTCTAGTAGGTGTAGTGAAATCATAACACGTTTTATATTAGCAGCTTTATGATCTATATACAGCACATTATCATAAGTAAAGTGTTACTGTATGAATAGAATAAAAGTATATCAGATCATATGTAACATTAAAATAAGTTATTCCACTCATGTGTTGTGTATATATACTGTATATATATATATATATATATATATATACACATAAAACACAGAAGGGGACTGCACTCTCAGACTGGACTGGGTACACATCCTTTTAACCCTGCAACATGCAAAGCTCTGGGTGCTCAATAGCACTCTCAGCCAGCTGCACTGTCCCCAGAGTCACAGGCAGTTAACCCCAGACAGGTCTGGGTGCAAGGCCCATAGGTAAAATTACAAAACAAATTAATAAAGCACACAGGGGACGTCCAGCACTCACTTGCAAGCTCTCAGCTAAGATTAAAAACAAAAGTTACTATACATATATATATATATATATATATATATATATATATATATATATATACATACACACACTATTCAGGGGTCAAGTCCAGTGGGAATGCAAGGGAACAGAGATCTTGCACTATTTTTGCAGGAGGAACTAAGTTCTGCTGTGTGATCACCCCGCACTTTGTGGAACACATGGGGCCAATTTATCAAGCACTGAATGGCCCCTGATGCCCCGTTTCCACGCGAGCCTTCTTAAGACCGCTGCTCCTTAAGTGGTCCGCTGCCTCTGAGGCTGCGAACATCAATCCACCCGATCTCATACAATTGGGTTGATTGACACCCCCTGCTAGTGGCCGATTGGTTGCAAATCTGCAGGGGGCGGCATTGCACAAGCAGTTCACTAGAACTGCTTGTACAATGTTAAATGCCGACAACGATGTCTGTCGGACATGATCCGCTGAGCGATTCATGTCAGACATTTGATAAATTGACCCCATGGTGCTTACATTTCTGTGTGACTTGCATTGGGGTTATTTAGCTCCACTCAGCAGAAATCTGACTATTGCACCTTAAGTGGGTAAGACTCTGTGACAGAGGAGGAGTCTGGAGTTGCTGTAAGACACGTAGTTCTCAGGCCGCCCTGGAAAGGAAGGAGAGGGGAGGAATGAGGTAATGGTAAAAGAAAATGACACAGGGGCCTTGTGACCATAATTTTACTTTAAATCACATTATCTTAGTTTTTTACTGCAAAGTGAGTTCACACACAAACCTTATCAAGAACATGATATCAGATGTTTACATTACAGAAAGTGTTGAAAGTGGCGGCGCTGTGTCACCTCCAGGAAACCAAGCTGCCCACGTCCTCTGAGTCAACCTTGTTGCTTTAACCTCCAAAATAAAAGAGCTCACAATAGTGTAGCAGATTTCAGACAATGTGGTAGGCGCACAAACTGATTATACTCACAAGATTGCAGTTAAAATAAGCCTTTTATTAAAATCATCACAAAGGTGTCTTCAGGTGCAGCTTAAGGTTTTATTTAAAATACAGCTCGACACGTTTCAGCTAAAAGAAGTCTTTATCAATAGTGATGTCGCGTACCTAAAAATTTCGGTTCGCGAACGGCGAACTCGAACTTCCGGTATTGTTCGCGAACCGGCGAACTGAGCGAACCGCCATTGACTTTAATAGGCAGGCGAACTTTAAAACCTACAAGGACTCTTTCTGGCCACAATAGTGATGGAAAAGTTGTTTCAAGGGGACTAACACCTGGACTGTTGCATGCTGGAGGGGGATCCCTGGCAAAACTCCCATGGAAAATTACATAGTTTATGCAGAGTCTGCTTTTAACCCATAAAGGGCCTAAATCACCTAACATTCCCAAATTGTTTGCAATAACGTGCTTTAAAACATCTGTTATGATGTCGTATCTATCAGGTAGTGTAAGGGTTACGGCCGCTTCACAGTGACAGAGCAAACTCCAAGTGTAACGCACCGCAATCAACCGCAAACAGTCCATTTGCACAACCAAGAGATAGATAGATTTGATAGATAGATACATAGATTACATAGCTCAATCAATGCAATATACATATGATCGATACAATTTACATAGATCAATAGATGCAATATACATTTGATAGATACGAATTACATTGATCAATAGATACAATATACATTTGATAGATACGAATGTTATCGAATCAAAGATGCAATATACATTTGATAGATACGAATTACATCAACCAAAATATGTAATATACATTTTATAGATACAAATTACATTGATCAATAGATGCAATCTACATTTGATAGATACGTTTGATAGTTTGATCGATTTGATAGATAAATAAATAGATTTGAAATATATATAATTTCCCTGACAGAGTATAACAATAAGACATGCGGTCTGTGACCCATGGTGTGTTAAGTAGTACTATTCTTAGCAGTTTACTACAACCTGTTACTACCCCTATCGGGGGAGGTCTATATGGCCTTCATTTTTGGAACCGGGAGATGGAAGAAGATTATTGGTCTGTCCTCCTACTTCAAATTTGTCAAAAACACAAGTGTCTGTCTCAAAACAGTCCGGACAGAAGATAGATAGATAGATAGGATAGATAGATATACATAAATTGATAGTTAGATAGAATCGATAGAAGAGAAATAGATAGATTTGTTAGATATATAATTACCCTGACAAAGTATAATAATTAAACATGCAGTCTTGGACCCATGGTAACTAGGTTGTGTTAAGTAGTACTATTCTTAGCACTTTCAGCCCTGTAACTCCCCCTATTGGTGGAGGTCTATATGGCGTGTATGATTACCCTGACAAAGTATAACAACAAGACACGCGGTCTGGGACCCATGGTAATTCGGTTGTGTTAAGTAAAACTTTTCTTAGCACTTTAATCCCTCTTACCCCCCCTTTCGGTGGAGTTTTATATGGCCTGCATGATTAGCCTGACAAAGTATAACAAGAAAACATCTGGTCTGGGACCCATGGTAACTAGGTTGTGTTAAGTAGTACTATTCTTAGAACTGTAATCCCTGTTACTCCCCCTATCAAGGGAGGTCTATATGGCCTGCATGATTACCCTGACAAAGTATAACAACAAGACACACGGTGTTGGACCCATGGTAACTAGCTTGTGTTAATTAGTACTTTTCTTAGCACTTTAATCCCTGTTACCCCCCCCCCCCCCCATTGGGGGAGGTCTATATCGCCTGCCTGATTACCCTGACAAAATATAATAATAAGACATGCGGTCTGGGACCCATGTTAACTAGGTTGTGTTTTAAGTAATACTATTCTTAGCACTTTAATCCCTGTTACTCACCCTATCGGGGGAGGTCTATATGGCCTGCATGATTACCCTCACCAAAATATAACAACAAGACATGCAGTCTGGGACCCATGGTAACTAGGTTTTTGTTAAGTTGTACTATTCTTAGCACTTTAATCCCTTTTACTCCCCCTATCGGGGGAGGTCTATACGGCCTGCCTGATTACCCTCACCAAATATAACAACAACACGTGCGGTCAGGGAACCATGGTAAGGTTACTTCCTTTTGCACAATCAAGTATACCAGTTGCAGACAGAGGTTCTGACCCTGCATTATGGCTGCACCTCTCCCTAAAAGAGGGATCTGTTACAGAGTCTGTATGCAAAGAGCTGGCCTGCCTAAAAGGAGCAGCAAGGCAGTACAGGTCGTTCTCCTTCAGCCTTTTTATACGATGGCCCACGACCCTCAACAGGCACAACAGCATGAAACACCACATATGCCATCCTTTTGCACAATAAAGTACAGGTATGACATCCATTTTAGGAACCCAGAGATAATTTTTAGGAACCGGGAGATGGAAAAAGATGCTTTGACATCCAGTACAGGTCGTTCTCCTTCTGCCTTTGTAGACGAGGGTCCAGGACCCTCCACAGACACAACAGCAGGAAACACCACCTATGCCATCCTTTTGCAAGATAGAGTACAGGTATGGCATCGATTTTAGGAACCCAGAGATAATTTTTAGGAACCGGGAAATTTAAAAAAAAACATGATTGGACACCCAGTACACTTCGTTCTCCTTCAGCCTTTTTATACGAGCGTCCCGGACCCTCAACAGAAACAACAGCAGGAAACACCACATATGCCATCTTTTTGAACAATCCAGTACAGGTATGACATCCATTTTAGGAACCCGGAAATATTTTTTTGGAACCAGGAGATGGAAAAAGATGCTTGGACACCCAGTACACTTCGTTCTCCTTCAGCCTTTTTATACGAGGGTCCCGGACCCTCAACAGAAACAACAGCAGGAAACACCACATATGCCATCCTTTTGAATAATCCAATACAGGTATGGCATTGATTTTAGAAACCCGGAGATAATTTTTAGGAACCGGGAGATGGAAAAAGATGCTTGGACACCCAGTACAGGTCATTCTCCTTCAGCCTTTTTATAAGAGGGTCCAGGACCCTCAACAGAAACAACAGCATGAAACAGCACATATGCCATCCTTTTGAACAATAGAGTACAGGTATGGCATTGATTTTAGAAACCCGGAGATCATTTTTAGGAACCAGGAAATTGAACAAAAAAAATGATTGGACACCCAGTACACTTCGTTCTCATTCAGCCTTTTTATAAGAGGGTCCCGGACCCTCAACAGAAACAACAGCAGGAAACACCACATATGCCATCCTTTTGAATAATCCAGTACAGGTATGGCATTGATTTTAGAAACCCGGAGATAATTTTTAGGAACCGGGAGAAGGAAAAAGATGCTTGGACAGTACACCCAGTACAGGTCGTTCTCCTTCAGCCTTTTTATAAGAGGGTCCAGGACCCTCAACAGAAACAACAGCAGGAAACAGCATATATGCCATCTGGGACCCATGGTAACTAGGTTGTGTTAAGTAGTACTATTCTTAGCACTTTAATCCCTGTTACTCCCCCTATTGGGGGAGGTCTATATGGCCTGCATGATTACCCTGACAAAGTATAACAACAAAACATGCGGTCTGGGTCCCATGGTAACTAGGTTGTGTTAAGTAGTACTATTCTTAGCACTTTAATCCCTGTTACTCCCCCTATCGGGGGAGGTGTATATGGCCTGCATGATTACCCTGACAAAGTATAACAACAATAAGACATGCGGTCTGGGACCAATGGTAACTAGGTTGTGTTAAGTAGTACTATTCTTAGCACTTTAATCCCTGTTACTCCCCCTATCGGGGGAGGTCTATATGGCCTGCATGATTATCCTGACCAAATATAATAATAAGACATGCGGTGTGGGACCCATGGTAACTAGGTTGTGTTAAGTAGTACTATTCTTAGCACTTTAATCCCTGTTACTCCCCCTATCGGGGGAGGTCTATATGGCCTGCATGATTACCCTGACAAAGTATAACAACAAAAGATGCGGTCTGGGACCCATGGTAACTAGGATGTGTTAAGTAGTACTATTCTTAGCACTTTAATCCCTGTTACTCCCCCTATCGGGGGAGGTCTCTATGGCCTGCATGATTACCCTGACAAAGTATAACAACAAAACATGCGGTCTGGGACCCATGGTAACTAGGTTGTGTTAAGTAGTACTATTCTTAACACTTTCATCCCTGTTACTCACACCGATCGGGGGAGGTCTATATGGCCATCATGATTAGCTTAACAAAGTACAACAATAAAACCTGCGCTCTTGGAACCATGGTAACTAGGTTTATTTCAGTAGTACTGTTCTTATTAGTTTAATACCTGTTACAACCCCTAATGGTGGGAGGTCTATATGGCCTGCATGATTACCCGGACCAAATAAAACAACAAGACATGATGCGGTCTGGGACTGGGACCCATGGGTAACTAGGTTGTGTTAAGTAGTACTATTCTTAGCACTTTCATCCCTGTTACTCACACCGATCAGGGGAGGTCTATATGGCCATCATGATTAGCCTAACAAAGTACAACAATAAAACCTGCGGTCTTGGAACCATGTTAATTAGGTTTATTTCAGTAGTACTGTTCTTATTAGTTTAATACCTGTTACAACCCCTAATGGTAGGAGGTCTATATGGCCTGCATGATTACCCGGACCAAATAAAACAACAAGACATGCTGTCTGGGACTGGGACCCATGGCTAACTAGGTTGTGTAAAGTAGTACTATTCTTAGCACTTTCATCCCTGTTACTCACACCGATCGGGGGAGGTCTATATGGCCATCATGATTAGCCTAGCCTAACAAAGTACAACAATAAAACCTGCGGTTTTGGAACCATGTTAACTAGGTTTATTTCAGTAGTACTGTTCTTATTAGTTTAAAACCTGTTACAACCCCTAATGGTGGGAGGTCTATATGGCCTGCATGATTAGCCGGACCAAATAAAACAACAAGACATGCATCTGGGACCCATGGTAACTAGGTTGTGTTAAGTTGTACTATTCTTAGCACTTTAATCCCTGTAACTCAACCCTATCGGGGGAGGTCTATATGGCCATCATGATTAGCCTAACAAAGTACAACAATAAAACCTGTGCTCTTGGAACCATGGTAACTAGGTTTATTTCAGTAGTACTGTTCTTATTAGTTTAATACCTGTTACAACCCCTAATGGTGGGAGGTCTATATGGCCTGCATGATTAGCCGGACCAAATAAAACAACAAGACATGCGGTCTGGGACTGGGACCCATGGCTAACTAGGTTGTGTTAAGTAGTACTATTCTTAGCACTTTAATCCCTGTTACTCCCCCTATTGGGGGAGGTCTATACGGCCTGCCTGATTACCCTCACCAAATATAACCACAAGACATGCGGTCTGGGACCCATGGTAACTAGGTTGTGTTAAGTAGTACTGTTCTTATTAGTTTAATACCTGTTACAACCCCTAATGGTGGGAGGTCTATATGGCCTGCATGATTAGCCAGACCAAATAAAACAACAAGACATGCGGTCAGAGACCCATGGTAACTAGGTTGTGTTAAGTTGTACTATTCTTAGCACTTTAATCCCTGTAACTCCCCCTATCGGGGGAGGTCTATACGGCCTGCCTGATTACCCTCACCAAATATAACCATAAGACATGCGGTCTGGGACCCATGGTAACTAGGTTGTGTTAAGAAGTACTGTTCTTATTAGTTTAATACCTGTTACAACCCCTAATGGTGGGAGGTCTATATGGCCTGCATGATTACCCGGACCAAATAAAACAAAAAGACATGCGGTCTGGGACTGGGACTCATGGGTAACTAGGTTGTGTTAAGTAGTACTATTCTTAGCACTTTCATCCCTGTTAATCACACCGATCGGGGGAGGTCTATATGGCCATCATGATTAGCCTAACAAAGTACAACAATAAAACCTGTGCTCTTGGAACCATGGTAACTAGGTTTATTTCAGTAGTACTGTTCTTATTAGTTTAATACCTGTTACAACCCCTAATGGTGGGAGGTCTATATGGCCTGCATGATTAGCCGGACCAAATAAAACAAGACATGCGGTCTGGGACTGGGACCCATGGCTAACTAGGTTGTGTTAAGTAGTACTATTCTTAGCACTTTAATCCCTGTTACTCCCCCTATCGGGGGAGGTCTATATGGCCTGCATGATTACCCTGACAAAATATAATAATAAGACATGCGGGCTGGGACCCATGGTAACTAGGTTGTGTTAAGTAGTACTATTCTTAGCACTTTAATCCCTGTTACTTCCCCTATCGGGGGAGGTCTATATGGCCTGCATGATTACCCTCACCAAAATATAATAACAACACATGCGGTTAGGGACCCATGGTAACTAGGTTGTGTTTATAATAGTACTATTCTTAGCACTCTAATCCCTGTAACTCCCCCTATCGGGGGAGGTCTATACGGCCTGCCTGATTACCCTTACCAAATATAACCACAAGACATGCGGTCTGGGACCCATGGTAACTAGGTTGAGTTAAGTAGTACTGTTCTTAGCAGTTTAATACCTGTTACTCACCCTATCAGGGGAGGTCTATATGGCCTGTATGATTACCCTACCAATATATAATAATAAGACATGCGGTCTGGGACCCATGGTAACTAGGTTTTGTTAAGTAGTACTATTCTTAGCACTTTAATCCCTGTTACTCACCCTATCGGGGGAGGTCTATATGGCCTGCATGATTACCCTCACCAAAATATAACAACAAGACATGCGGTCAGGGACCCATGGTAACTAGGTTGTGTTTATATTAGTACTATACTTAGCACTCTAATCCCTGTAACTCCCCCTATCGGGGGAGGTCTATACAGCCTGCCTGATTACCCTCACCAAATATAACAACAAGACATGCGGTCTGGGACCCATGGTAACTAGGTTTTTGTTAAGTTGTACTATTCTTAGCACTTTAATCCCTTTTACTCCCCCTATCGGGGGAGGTCTATACGGCCTGCCTGATTACCCTCACCAAATATAACAACAACACGTGCGGTCAGGGAACCATGGTAAGGTTACTTCCTTTTGCACAATCAAGTATACCAGTTGCAGACAGAGGTTCTGACCCTGCATTATGGCTGCACCTCTCCCTAAAAGAGGGATCTGTTACAGAGTCTGTGGGCCTGTATGCAAGAGCTGGCCTGCCTAAAAGGAGCAGCAAGGTACAGGTCGTTCTCCTTCAGCCTTTTTATACGATGGCCCACGACCCTCAACAGGCACAACAGCATGAAACACCACATATGCCATCCTTTTGCACAATAGAGTACAGGTATGGCATCCATTTTAGGAACCCAGAGATATTTTTTAGGAACCGGGAGATGGAAAAAGATGCTTTGACATCCAGTACAGGTCGTTCTCCTTCCACCTTTGTAGACGAGGGTCCAGGACCCTCCACAGACACAACAGCAGGAAACACCACCTATGCCATCCTTTTGCACGATAGAGTACAGGTATGGCATAGATTTTAGGAACCCGGAGATAATTTTTAGGAACCGGGAAATTTAAAAAAAAAACATGATTGGACACCCAGTACACTTCGTTCTCCTTCAGCCTTTTTATACGAGCGTCCCGGACCCTCAACAGAAACAACAGGAGGAAACACCACATATGCCATCCATTTGAACAATCCAGTACAGGTATGGCATCCATTTTAGGAACCCGGAAATAATTTTTAGGAACTGGGAGATGGAAAAAGATGCTTGGACACCCAGTACACTTCGTTCTCCTTCAGCCTTTTTATACGAGGGTCCCGGACCCTCAACAGAAACAACAGCAGGAAACACCACATATGCCATCCTTTTGAATAATCCAGTACAGGTATGGCATTGATTTTAGAAACCCGGAGATAATTTTTAGGAACCGGGAGATGGAAAAAGATGCTTGGACACCCAGTATAGGTCGTTCTCCTTCAGCCTTTTTATAAGAGGGTCCAGGACCCTCAACAGAGACAACAGCAGGAAACAGCACATATGCCATCCTTTTGAACAATAGAGTACAGGTATGGCATTGATTTTAGAAAAACGGAGATAATTTTTAGGAACCGGGAAATTGAACAAAAAAAATGATTGGACACCCAGTACACTTTGTTCTCCTTCAGCCTTTTTATACGAGGGTCTCAGACCCTCAACAGAAACAACAGCAGGAAACACCACATATGCCATCCTTTTGAATAATCCAGTACAGGTATGGCATTGATTTTAGAAACCCGGAGATAATTTTTAGGAACCGGGAGATGGAAAAAGATGCTTGGACAGTACACCCAGTACAGGTCGTTCTCCTTCAGCCTTTTTATAAGAGAGTCCAGGACCCTCAACAGAAACAACAGCAGGAAACAGCACATATGCCATCCTTTTGAACAATAGAGTACAGGTATGGCATTGATTTTAGAAACCCGGAGATCATTTTTAGGAACCAGGAAATTGAACAAAAAAAATGATTGGACACCCAGTACACTTCGTTCTCCTTCAGCCTTTTTATAAGAGGGTCCCGGACCCTCAACAGAAACAACAGCAGGAAACACCACATATGCCATCCTTTTGAATAATCCAGTACAGGTATGGCATTGATTTTAGAAACCCGGAGATAATTTTTAGGAACCGGGAGATGGAAAAAGATGCTTGGACAGTACACCCAGTACAGGTCATTCTCCTTCAGCCTTTTTATAAGAGGGTCCAGGACCCTCAACAGAAACAACAGCAGGAAACACCACATATGCCATCCTTTTGCACAATAGAGTACAGGTATGGCATCCATTTTAGAAACCCGGAGATAATTTTTAGGAACCGGGAGATGGAAAAAGATGCTTGGACAACCAGTACACTTTGTTCTCCTTTAGCCTTTTTAGACGAGGATCCCGGACCCTCAACAGAAACAACAGCAGGAAACACCACATATGCCATCCTTTTGCACAATAGATTACAGATATGGCATTGATTTGAGGAACCCGGAGATAATTTAGAGGAACCGGGAATATTGAACAAAAAACGTGCTTGGACACCCAGTACAGGTTGTTCTCCTTCAGCCTTTTTATACGATGGCCCACGACCCTCAACAGCATGAAACACCACATATGCCATCCTTTTGCACAATAGATTACAGATATGGCATTGATTTGAGGAACCCAGAGATAATTTAGAGGAACCAGGATTATTGAACCCTGGGATGCCTGTTGTGCTTGGTCTTCCTCCTCCTCCTCCTCCTCAAAGCCACATTCCTCCTCTGACTCCTCTTCCTCACAATCCTCTTCCTGCGTTGCCGCAGGTCCAGCAAGCGATGCTGATAAGGCTGTTTCTGGTGGTGATGGACACCACAACTCTTCCTCTTCCTCTTCACGCTCATCTACGGCCTGATCCAGCACTCTTCGCAGGGCACGCTCCAGGAAGAAAACACATTTTATGATGTCGCTGATGGTGCCTTCAGTGCGACTGACAAGGTTTGTCACCTCCTCAAAAGAACGCATGATCCTACAGGCATTGCGCATGAGCGTCCAGTAATTTGGCAAAATAATCCCCAGCTCCCCAGAGGCTGTCCTAGCACCCCGGTCATACAAATACTCATAAACAGCTTTTTCTTGTTGGAGCAGGCGGTCGAACATTAGGAGTGTTGAATTCCACCGTGTCGGGCTGTCGAAAATCAAGCGCCTCACTGGCAGGTTGTTTCTACGCTTTATATCGGACAAGTGCACCATGGCCGTGTAGGAACGCCTTAAATGGCCACACACCTTCCTGGCCTGCTTCAGGACGTCCTGTAAGCCTGGGTACTTATGCACAAAGCGTTGTACAATCAGATTACACACATGTGCCATGCACGGCACATGTGTCAACTTGCCCAATTTCAATGCCGCCACCAAATTACTTCCATTGTCAGAAACAACCTTGCCAATCTCCAGTTGGTGCGGAGTCAGCCACTGATCCACCTGTGCGTTCAGGGCGGTCAGGAGTGCTGGTGCGGTGTGACTCTCTGCTTTCAGGCAAGTCAACCCCAAAACGACGTGACACTGCCGTATCCGGGATGTTGAATAGTACTTGGGGAGCTGGGGGGGTGCCGTTGATGTGGAGCAAGATGCAGAAACAGAAGAGGACTCAGCCGAGGAAGAGGTTATGGAAGAGGATGGAGTAGGAGGAGTAGAGGAGGTAGCAGCAGGCCTGCCTGCAAGTCGTGGCGGTGTCACCAACTCCTCTGCAGAGCCACGCATTCCATGCTTGTCAGACATCAGCAGGTTTACCCAATGAGCAATGTAGGTGATATACCTGCCCTGACCATACTTTGCAGACCAGCTATCAGTGGTCATATGGACCCTTGCCCCAACGCTGTGTACCAGACATGCCATTACTTCCTTTCGCACAATCGAGTACAGGTTTGGGATTGCCTTTTGTGAAAAGAAATTTCTGCCAGGTACCTTCCACTGTGGTGTCCCAATAGATACAATTTTTTTGAAAGCATCAGACTCCACTAGCTTGTATGGTAAAAGCTGGCGGGTTAAGAGCTCAGACAAGCCAGCTGTCAGACGCCGGGCAAGGGGGTGACTTTGAGAAATTGGCTTCTTACGCTTAAACATGTCCTTGACAGACACCTGACTGTGGGCAGATGACCAGGAACTGCTACGTAAGAGAGACTCAGTGGAGGATGGTTGAGAGGGGGCAAGGAGGACAGCAGTGGTTGACGTGGCTGAAGATGCTGGAGCAGGAGGAGGATGGCGGCTTTGAGTTTGTGTGCTGCTTCTACTCATGTGTTCTTCCCATCGGCGTTTGTGATGTGAGACCATGTGCCTTCGCAAAGCAGTTGTACCTAGGTGGGTGTTGGACTTCCCATGACTCAGTTTCTTTTGGCACAGGTTGAAAATGGCATCACTGTTGTCAGAGGCAGACACACAAAAAAATGCCACACTGCTGAGCTCTGCGATGACGGCATTCTGGTGGTGGCGACAGCATGCGTTGATTGGCGTCGGCGTGCTGTCTGGCTGACCCCGGGTGCCGATGCATGCTGTCTGACTGTGCCACTAGCTCCTTGCGACGACCTCCCCCTGCTTCCAACTTGTCTCCTCCTCCTCCTCTCTGTCTCCCCATCTGAACTTTCCCCCTCTTCTTCTTCTCTTCTAGCAGGCACCCACGTGACATCCACCAACACATCATCATCACCCGCTTCACTTGTATCTGACACATCAACAAAAGAAGCAGCAGCGGGTACAACATCATCATCATCATCATCACACCGTACCTCCATGTCTGTAATGCTGCCTGACTGAGACATATCACTGTTATCTACATCCTCTGTCAATTATGGTTGCGCATCACTCATTTCTTCCAACTGATGTGTCAATAACTCCTCTGACAGATCAAGTGAAGCGGCTGTGGTGCTAGTGTTGGTGGTGGTGACAGGCGGGCGAGTGGCACTGGTCACTTGAGAGGTGCCCAAAGCACAGCTGGAGGTGGATGGTGCGTCAAGGTTAGGAGGACTAGGAGTGGAAGCTGTAGAAGATTGGGTGTCCTGTGTCAGCCATTCAACTAGGTCCTCCTCAGAACTTTTCGCATCCCCCCTAGCACCTGGCCTCTGAACAATGTGCATATTTGAAGGTTCTAAAGGAATCACAGCACCATGACCACAACGGCACCTGCGGGGTGGCCTGCTTCTGCCTTTCATTTTTTTTAAAATGTACACTTACAATACTATTAAACAAATTATGAGTGGTGGCACTGGGCAAGTGGGCACAGTATACGCTGTGAGCCTGACACCAAAAAACAGACTGATGTTTCAAAGTCAAAAATGTTTATTTTTTAAATATTAAAAGTACTGCGACAACAAATATGATTGGTGGCACTAGTTGGCAAGTGGGTCTGGCTGGCACACACGCTGGGAGGAAGGCAACTGCAATTAGATTACACTAGCTGACTGATGCTTCACAGTCCAAAAAGTTTTTTTTTTTTAAAAAATTACAATACTGTTAGAACAAATATGATTGGTGGCAGTAGTTGGAAACGGCAAGTGGGCCTGGCACACACGCTGGCAGGCAGGCAACTGCAATTCAATGGCACTAGCAGACTGATGATTCACAGTAAAAAAAGTTTTTATTTTAAATATTTTCAAACTTGTTAGAACAAATATGATTGGTGGCACTAGTTGGCTTGGCAAGTGGGCCTGGCACACACGCTGGGAGGAAGGCGACTGCAATTAGATTACACTAGATGACTGATGTTTCACAGTCAGGAAAGTTTTTATTTTAAATATTTACAATACTGTTATAAAAAATATGATTGGTGGCAGTAGTTGGCAGCAAGTGGGCCTGCCACACACGCTGGCAGGCAGGCAACTGCAATTCAAGGGCACTAGCAGACTGATGATTCACAGTCAAAAAAGTTTTTATTTTAAATATTTACAATACTGTTACAACAAATATGATTGGTGGCACTAGTTGGCTAGTGGGCCTGGCACACACGCTGGCAGGCAGGAAACTGCAATTCAATTGCACTAGCAGACTGATGATTCACAGTCTAAGAATTTTTTATTTTAAATATTTACAATACTGGTAGAACAAATATGATTGGTGTTACTAGTTGGCAAGTGGGCCTGGCACACACGCTGGCAGGCAGGCAACTGCAATTCAATGGCACTAGCAGACTGATGATTCACAGTCAAAAAAGTTTTGATTTAAAATATTTTCAAAACTGTTATAACAAATATGATTGGTGGCAATAGTTGTCAGCAAGTGGGCTGGCACACACGCTGGCTGGCAGGCAGGCAACTTCAATTAGATTACACTAGCAGACTGATCTTTCACAGTCAAAAAATATTTTTTTTAAATATTTACACTACTGTTATAACAAATATGATTGGTGGCACTAGTTGGCAAGTGGGCCTGGCACACACGCTGGGAGGAAGGTAACTGCAATTAGATTACACTAGATGACTGATGTTTCTCAGTCAAAAAAGTTTTTATTTTAAATATTTACAATACTGTTATAACAAATATGATTGGTGGCACTAGTTGGCAAGTGGGCCTGGCACACACGCTGGCAGGCAGGCAACTGCAATTCAATTGCACTAGCAGACTGATGATTCACAGTCAAAAAAGTTTTTTATTTTAAATATTTACACTACTGTTATAACAAATATGATTGGTGGCACTAGTTGGAAAGTGGGCCTGGCACACACGCTGGCAGACAGGCAACTGCAATTAAATAACAATAGCAGACTGATGTAACAGTTTGTTTTAAAAAAAGTTACACTAATGTTACAAAAGATAGGAGTGATGGCACTCAGGATAGAAGTAGGCACAGTATGTGCTGGCAGCCTGACACACAGGCTGGCACTAGTGGCAGGCTGGCCTGGCAACTAAAATTAAATAACACTAGAAGACTGATGTAAAAGTTTTTTTTTACAAAATTTAAACTAATGTTACACCAGATAGGAGGGGTGGACTGGCACTGAGGATGGAAGTAGGCACAGTATATGCTGGCAGCCTGACACACAGGCTGGCACTAATGGCAGCCAGGCTGGCCTGGCAACTAATATTAAATAACACTAGAAGAGGACTGATGTAAAAAAAAAAATTTTAAAAAAATTTACACTAATGTTACACCAGATATAAGTGGTGGAAAAAAGAGCTATTAATCACACTATATGATGTGGGCCTGACCCACAGGCCTGATGGAAAATGAAATTAGATTTCACTAGCAAAATTATTTAATTTTTTTTTTAATTTACAATAATGTTTATGAGTGGTGGCTGGAGTGGTGGCGGGCACAGCAATTAACCACAGTATATGCTGTGTGAGCCTGAGACACAGGCCTGATAGAAAATGAAATTAGATTACACTAGCAAAATGATTTAAAAGTTTTTTTTTTAAAATTTAAAATAATGTTAAGCAGATATGAGTGGTGGCTGCTGGCACAGCAATTAAACAACGTTGTATGCTGTGTAAGCCTGACACACAGGCCTGATAGAAAATTAAATTAGATTACACTAGCAAAATGATTTAAAAGTTTTTTTTTAATTTAAAATAATGTTAAGCAGATATGAGTGGTGACTGCTGGCACAGCAATTAAACAACGTTGTATGCTGTGTAAGCCTGACACACAGGCCTGATAGAAAATGAAATTAGATTACACTAGCAAAATTATTTAAAAGTTTTGTTTTTTAAATTTAAAATAATGTTAAGCAGATGAGTGGTGGCTGCTGGCACAGCAATTAAACAACGTTGTATGCTGTGTAAGCCTGACACACAGGCCTGATAGAAAATGAAATTAGATTACACTAGCAAAATGATTTAAAAGTTTTTTTTTAAAATTTAAAATAATGTTAAGCAGATATGAGTGGTGGCTGCTAGCACAGCAATTAACCACAGTATGCTGTGTAAGCCAGACACACAGGCCTGATAGAAAATGAAATTAGATTACACTAGCAAAATTATTTATAAGTTTTGTTGGTTAAATTTACACTAATGTTAAGCAGATATCAGTGGTGGCACTAATCACAGTATATGCTGTGAGCCTCACACACAGACTGAAAGCCAGGCAAATGCAAATAAAATTACAAATAATAAAAAAAAAAACGACTGAAGTTATAGCCCTAAAAAGGGCTTTTTGGGGTGCTGTCCTTACAGCAGAGATTAGATGAGTCCTTCAGGACTGTAGTGGACACTAAATACACTAGCCTAGCTATCTATTTCCCTATAATGTCAGCAGCAGCAACACTAAAGCTCCTCTCACTAAGAAAGCAAGATCGTAATGAGTCTAAAATGGCTGCTGCCAAGGAGCTGGGAGGGTCTGTGAGGGAGTGTCTGCTGCTGATTGGCTCAAATGTGTCAGAAAGCTGTGAGATACAGGGTCAAAGTTTCTTAAATGATGACACATAGGGGGTGGATCGAACATTGCATATGTTCGCCCGCAGTGGCGAACGCGAACAAGCTATGTTCGCCGGGAACTGTTCTCCCGCGAACAGTTCGCGACATCACTAGTGTGCGTTTCAGTGCCTGCCTGCCAGGGCACAGTGCCACCTCAGTGCAACTCATATCTGGTGTAACAGTAGTGTAGATTTAAAAAAAAAAAAAACACTTTTTTGACTGTGTTAAATAATAGCAGTCAGTTTCCTTCACACGTGTGCGTTTCAGTGCCTGCCTGCCAGGGCACAGTGTCACCCCAGTGCAACTCATATCTGGTGTAACAGTAGTGTAGATTTAAAAAAAACAACACTTTTTTGACTGTGTTAAATAATAGCAGTCATTTTCCTTCACACGTGTGCGTTTCAGTGCCTGCCAGGGCACAGTGTCACCCCAGTGCAACTCATATCTGGTGTAACAGTAGGAAAGTGCAGGGCTGCAGATTAGCCAGAAACGGCTTAAGGGTTAAGGAAGCAGGGAGGAGGAGTGTATGTGGGTTGTGTGAGTGAGACTTGCAACAATGTTGCAGTCTAAGGGAGGGATCTGTACTTACCAATAAAAAGGGGCTTCTGGGAGTTTTAGGCCCTCTTTTTTCTGTTCCTGGCCATCACAGATCTTCTCGCGGAAGCTGTCTTGTTGAATTGCAGGGATGAATCGGTCTCGCAGGTCTTCTTTGCCTCCTCTCCAGTTCAGGGATGTGAGCCCTCAGCGTGGACGCAGGGAACCTGCAGAAAAAGAGATGAGTGACGTTGATATTATTCCCCCTTCCCCGGGGTCCCAGGGACCAACCCTTAGGCTGGGCCATAACACTTTGCAAGCTATTAGGGGGAGCGGGGGGGAGAGAATTTACACCCAGCAGAGGCCTCTGCAGGGGTTGAAGAGGAGCATAGGGAGAGTGGTGGGATGGGATTAGGTGGTAGGGGGGAGCAGGTGGGTGGGATTAGTGCTAATGTAGGGCTGGTTCAGGGTCAGGTTGAGGCTGTGGCCTACGAAGATGGTAGGGGGGGTGGGAGCCTAGTGGGTCAGATTGGGCACCTGGATGTCGGATCCATTCCCCAGGGACAGCTAGCGACCGTGTGGTCGCTAGTCCAGTCCCTTTCAAATGTCTTGGGCCCTGTGTTTGGAGGGCAAGGAGCTCCCCCCTTGTCCGCCGCTCCATTCCCCCAGCAGCCTGGCGGGGGGCTGACCGCATCCGGGGGGGTTGCCTCTCCCATGCGGCGGCCCCATCTACCGCCACATGGCCAGGGCCTAGTAACGGGCCGACACGTGGCCCATCCGCAAGCCGGCATGGGCCCGTTTCGGCCACGGGGCCTACTACCGCCACACTACCAGGGCCTAGTACCGGCCCGCCACGCAGCCCATCCGCCTGCTTGGAGGGACCCGTGGCGGTCGCCACGTGGTCCATCCGCTTGCTTGGAGGGACCCGTGGTGGCTACCGGCACTTCTACCGCCACACCACCTGCACTCACCACCGGGCCGTCGCGTGGCCCATCCGGCATCTTGGGTGGTCCAGCGACGGCGTCATCCGGTGTGTTGGTGGCCCATGGTACCCGCGGGTAGGGGGGCGGGTTGGGGGGTGCGCTGTGAGGGGCTGATGCGCTCGCGCAGGGACTCAGTCTGTCAAGCAGTGGGGAATAGGGGGGATGCAATTGGGGGGATGGGGGATGATATTAGGCCATACCACAACAGGGGAGATGCATTTGGGGGGATGGGGGATGATAATACGTTATACTACAATATGAGCCCTGGGCAGTTAGGCCCACGGGAAAGGGGCTCTATTTGGCAGGAGCAAGGCAGGGAAGGAGCACATTTGTCCAATGTATGGAGGAGTCAGCAGGGAAGGGAGCAACAGGCTGATTTTGTGTCAGAGCCCCGCGATTGGGGGGCAGTAGGGAGCATGCAAGATGGGGTTCAGCATTTGATGCATGGGGGGCAGCTGCAGAGGGCTGATAATCTAGCCTGTAGAATGAATGCTGGGAGCGTGAATGGAGCCTTGCCTCCCCAGACAACCGGTACTCCTCTCCTGTCTTTCTTCCCACAGATGGAGTCACAGCAGGTGGCGGTCCAGGGGCCAGGAATGCATTCGGACAGTTCCATGGCAGCAGCAACATCATCAGTGCCGCAGGCACTGCCGGCTGAAAGGGGACAAGGAAGCACAAATGCAGGTGAGCAATACCTTGCACCACAGACACTAGAGGAGGGGGACACCAGTTCAACAGAGTCAAGGTCAGAAAGTGACACCGAGCTAGGTTTGCACAAGAAAGTGTAGAAGCGTATGTACAGGATGCTAAGGACACTGATGGCAGATAGGAAGAAAGAGCGCAGCCAGGACTCAGGGCCACAAACCGAGAAGGGTGGTAGTGAGGACACGGGCGCGACTGGGGACCGCGGGGCCATCCAGGAGGGTAATAGAAAATCGTCTCTAGAAGGGGATTCTGTCACGGTCAAGGTGCATTGCTTGCACGAGCACCTGAAGTCCAAAACGGTTAAAAAAATACATAATAGAAAATATGTGAACATATTTGAGCTCTTAGCTGAGGCTCAAAAACAAAAGGAAATGGCAGAGGACGGGACAGGCCCTAAGAAGTTGAAAAGGCCGGACACCTACGAAGAGTGGGTGAGCTGTTTTAGGGTGCTGGGGTCTTGTTACTTGGCCAAATGGCCTACGCAAGGGGCAGATATCCTCAAATATCAGAGCACGATAGAGAGGATCTATAAATGTCATAAGGAAGGGATATGGAGGGATTATGATATCGCATATCGCAGAAAGATGGCGGCGGATCCTTCCTTGTCATTTGGGTCCATTGAGTTACTCCTATGGAACAAACTAGGGCCAGAGGTGCAGGCGTCACCTGCAGGGCTGTCGGGTAGCCAGCCATTTTGGGCAGGCACTCGGGCACGGCGGAAGGGCTGGGAATGCTGGAAATTTCAAGAGAAGCAGTGCAACAGGGGGCAAAGTTGTTCCTTTCGCCACGTGTGCCGCTACTGCGGCGGCCAGCACCCAGGAGTTGAATGCACCAGAAAGCGCGAGCAGGCAGGGGATCGCAGTGGGGGCAAGTTGCCGCCAGCTGGAAAGAGCAAACACCCCGCTGAGGGTGGACGCCCTTGAGAGATGGCTTGCAGTGTACCCGGACCGGGAGGTGGCAGGCATGCTGCTGTCCGGCCTGAGGGAGGGGTTTATCATTCCCGTACAGGGAGTGGTAACGGGGTCCATAATTCGGAGGAACTTAAAATCGGCAAATCAGTTCCCGGGGGTCGTTCGTGAGAAAATTAGGAAGGAGGTTTGTTTGGGGCGCATGGCAGACCCCTTTAAACAGCCGCCTGTTGAGGGACTCATTGTGTCCCCGCTGGGTGTGGTGCCTAAAAAGGAAAGCGGAAAGTTCCGCCTAATACAGCACCTTTCTTTCCCAAAAGGGGGGTTGGTGAATGATGCCATTTCACCAGACCTCAGCTCGGTGCAGTATCAATGATTTGAATCTGCAGTTGATATTGTGCGGAAAGCAGGGGTGGGCTCGCTGATGGCGAAGCTGGATATCGAATCGGCATTCCGGCTACTCCCGATTAACCCGGTATCATTCCGGTTAATGGGCTGCTACTTCGAGGGCAGCTATTACGTGGACAGGTGCCTCCCGATGGGTTGCTCTATTTCATGCGCCTACTTCGAAGCGTTCAGCACGTTTCTGCATTGAGCGCTGGCAAAGTTTGCGCGATCAGAGCGGATCGCCCATTATCTGGATGATTTCTTGCTTGTGGGGGAACTGGATTCCCCCCAGTGTAGGGAACTAATGCAGAGCATGACCTCATTGATGGAGGCGTTCGGGGTTCCTTTGGCATCCGATAAAACGGAGGGCCCCTGCACGTGCCTCACTTTCTTGGGGATTGAAATAGATTCGGTAGCGAAGCTATGTAGGCTTCCGGAGGACAAGCTGAGGCGCCTGCTGGACATGGTGCGCGGCACCAGGGCCGTGAAATCGATGAAGGTGAAGGAGCTGCAATCCTTGCTTGGCCTCCTGAACTTTGCGGGGCGGGTCATCCCGATGGGCTGCGTTTTTAATCGCAGGTTAGAGGCGCAACTGGGGGGCGGAAAGCCTCAGCGGGCAAGGATATATATCTCAGAGGGTATGCGCGTGGACTTGTGGGTTTGGGAGGAGTTCCTCACAAACTTCAACGGAGTCTGTATATGGAGAACACCCGTGGAGTCCAATCAATCCATGCATCTATTCACCGATGCAGTGGGCTCCGGGGGGTACGGAGTAATGCTAGGTACGGAGTGCAGAGGCGTGGCCAGCATTGTGGATTCAGGCGGGTTTGACAAGGAACCTATGTTTCCTTGAACTATTCCCCATAATAGTAGCCGTGGAATTATGGCCACAAAGGTTGGCGAATCGAACGGTTATCTTTTGGTGCGATAATCAGAGTGTGGTTTTCTCTATTAACCACTTGTCAGCAACCTCGACGGTGGTAGTTAGGCTCCTTAGGCAGCTGGTACTTAGATGCCTCCAGCAAAATATCAAGTTTTCAGGCAAGCATGTGCCAGGGGTTAAGAATATCATGGCTGACGCGCTGTCTAGAGGGAAATGGGAGGTGTTCAGGAGGGTTGCCCCTGGTGCCTCACCTCATGGCCTGTCCTGCCCATCTTATCTCTGGCAGCTGGCGTTCCCTGGGAGTTCGTGTTCCCCTTAGTTAAGGCGTCGTTGGCTCCGGCGACCTGGACATCATATGTGAGGCACTGGAACAAATGGCAGGAGTTCTGCAGGAGAAAGCGGCTATCTTACTACGACACTTCTCAGGTAACCCTGTTAGAGTGGTTAAGGGACCTTGAGAGTAGGGGTGCCAGAAAATCTCTGGTGCAGGGTAAGCTGGCAGCCCTATCTTTCTTCAGTAAGCTATTCAAGGTGCGAGATTTCACGGGTACTTTCCTCGTTAAACAAACTATACGGGGTTGGGGCCAAAGGGAGCCCCCTAGGGCCAACAGGAGGGAACCCATTACGGTGGCACGGCTGGTGGATCTGATGCATGCCTTAGAGGCTGTGTGCGCGGGGCAATACGAGGTAGCGCTATTTAAGGCGGCATTCGCGCTGGCATTTCACGAGGTGCTGCGAGTAAGCAAATTGGTACCGCCATCCAAACATTGCCCACTATCGGGTATTCAGGAGCACCATGTTAGATGGGCCAGGAATGCGGTTTTATTGCTTATTCCAAGGTCCAAGATGGACCAAGAGGGGAAAGGGGTATGGTTACACCTTCCAAAGATAGGGGATGCCAGGATTTGTCCTGTCTCGTTGTTGACAGGTTTTGAGGGTTTACACCCTCAAGGGACAGGCCCGTATCTGATCCATCGGAAACAGATCGTGCTCTCCAGATTCCAATTCTGCAGGGTTTTGGCAAAGGCGGCAGCCCGGGCCGGTTTGGACGCGTCGCGCATAGCGTCGCATTCTTTTAGGGTGGGTGCAGCAACCAGCGTGGCGGCGTTGGGGTGGTCGACAGACAGAATCAAGGTGCTGGGTCGTTGGAGTTCGCAGCGCTATAAGACGTACGTTAGACCTTTTAAGGCACCGGTGAATTGAGTAAGAAGGGGCGTGGTGTATTGGGGGGGTGGCTCTCTGACTGGAGGTAGGGGGTCACTGGGGAGATCAGTTGTTTGGTTTGCAGAGTTTAACAATGTTTTGTGTTTTTTCAGGAAGGGGCCGAGGTTCTTGTAAAATCTGGATTGTCAGGCACTCTTTTATACACTGGGCCTCCATCCGAGCGTCAGCACTCCTGGCTGGGAGCCGCATGGGCTTTCACCCCTCCCGGGCGTCTGTCAGGTGGCTCGGGCGCAGAGGCCTATGTTGGCACAAAATGCCCGCATTGATACAGGAGGCCTACCGAAGGTGGGGTCGTCCTGATGTGATAGTCATACATCTGGGGGGCAACGACCTAGGGGCGATGCCTACCCTAGAGTTAATTCAGATTATGTGCGCGGACATTAGGTGGTTGCAAGCATGGTTGCCTGGGGTAAGAGTAGGGTGGTCACAGGTGATTCCCAGGTTACATTGGCGGCATATGGTCTGCCATAAGGCCGCCTTTGGAGTTAGGAAGAAAGTTAACAGGGATGTAGGGAAGGTTATTCGAGAATTGGGAGGTTTTGTGGTGAGGCACCCCGACATCTCGGCAGGGGACAGGAGCTTGTATCGGCGGGATGGGGTCCATCTAACGGACCTGGGGCTAGACAGGTTTATAGAGAATATTAGGAAAGGGTTAGTAGCTGTAGTATTGTAGGTTATAAGGTAGTTAGTAATAGGTTTTGGCGGCAAGAATCAGGTAGTTTTTGTTGTTTCTTGTGGCGGGCGGTAGCGTCCCAGGCGTCAGATAGAAAGCGGGGAGGAGTGACGGCCATTGCAGGAGGAGTGACGTAGTCAGGCGCGTGCCTGGGGAAAGCTCCTCCTGGTATGCGGTGGGCCGAACAGCTCGAGTAAAACCTTCTATCCGTAATGCGTTGTAGCCGGGCTCTGCTTTGTTTCAGCTGCCTGGGCCTGCTTCCCGCTTCATATGAGTTAGATAGTTAGGCAATGCCGCTTAATGTTCTTTCAAGTTAAAAGTTATAGCATTTACATGTAACCATGTAAATGAGTCAGAGTTACATTTGAAAAAAGGCCCTGATGTTTTCGTTAAAATAAACATGCAGGGGTGCCTTGAGTTAATAAATGACCCAAGGGTCTTTAAAATCCCAATTGTTGTTGTGTCTTTATTTATTAGTTTAAAGTAGATGGTTGAGTGGGGAAGGGGTTTTTCTTACAGGGTCGCACGACATTGCTCCTTTAATCCCTTAGTGTACATTTAAAAAAAAACAACACTTTTTTTACTGTGAAATAATAGCAGTCAGTTTCCTTCACACGTGTGTGTTTCAGTGCCTGCCTGCCAGGGCACAGTGTCACCCCAGTGCAACTCATATCTGGTGTAACAGTAGTGTACATTTAAAAAATTGAAGATTAAATAGCAGTTAGTTGTCTGCAATCGTGTGTGTCAGGCCTACAGCGTCTACTCTACCAACTTCTGCCAGTGCACAGTGCTACTCATATCTGTTGTCACAGTAGCTTGCATGCATAGTACCACTAATTGAAAAAAAAAAATGACAGGCAGAGGCAGGTCACCCCGCAGGGTCCGTCGTGTTCGTGGTGCTGTGATTCCCTTTGGCCCTAGAATAATGCCCAGTGTTCAGAGGCCACATACCCCGAACTCGAACAGTTCTGAGGACATAGTTGACTGGCTAACACAGGACACCCAATCTTCTACAGCTTCCGCTCGGAACCTTGACGCACCATCCTCCTCCAGCTTAGCTTCGGGCACCTCTCAAGTTACCACTCGTCCGCCTGCCGCCACCACCAACACTAGCACCACAGCAGCTTCACTTGATCTGTCAGAGGAGTTATTTACACATCAGTTGGAAGAAATGAGTGCATCTTTTTCCATCTCCCGGTTCCTAAAATCGATGCCATATACACGTCCCCTGATAGGGGACGTAACAGGGATTAAACTGATAAGAATAGTACTACTTAACACACCACTCCTATCTGGTGGCACATTAGATTGCACGCACAAATTTGAAGTAGGAGGACCGACCAAGCATCTTTTTCCATCTCCCGGTTCCTAAAATCGATGCCATATACACGTCCCCTGATAGGGGACGTAACAGGGATTAAACTGATAGGAATAGTACTACTTAACACACCTTATAATAATGCAGAGAGAGGCAATGCAGAGAGAGGAGTCTGAAGAAGAGGAGTCAGAGGAGGAAGGTGGCTTTGAGGAGGTGGAAGACCAAACACAGCAGGCGTCCCAGGGTGCTTGTTGTCACCTTTCGGGGACCCTTGGTGTTGTACGTGGCTGGGTGGAGGAAGAGACCTTCAATGACATCAGTGAGGACAATGAATGGGACATGGCTAGCTTGGTATCCAACCTTGTGCAAATGGGGAGTTTGCGGTTGTGCAAATGGACTGTTTGCGGTTGTTTGCGGTGCGTTAAAGGGACAGTCTAGACCAAAATAAACTTTCATGATTCAGATAGAGCATGTAATTTTAAACAATTTTCCAATTTACTTTAATCACCAATTTTGCTTTGTTCTCTTGGTATTCTTAGTTGAAAGCTTAACCTAGGAGGTTCATATGCTAATTTCTTAGACCTTGAAGCCCACCTCTTTCAGATTGCATTTTAACAGTTTTTCACCACTAGAGGGTGTTAGTTCACGTATTTCATATAGATAACACTGGGAGCAGGCACTGATTGGCTAGACTGCAAGTCTGTCAAAAGAACTGAAAAAAGGGGCAGTTTGCAGAGGCTTAGATACAAGATAATCACAGAGGTTAAAAGTATATTATTATACATGTGTTAGTTATGCAAAACTGGGAAATGGGTAATAAAGGGATTATCTATCTTTTAAAACAATAAAAATTCTGGTGTAGACTGTCCCTTTAAATGGGGAGTTTGGTCTGTCACTGTGAAGCGGGCGTAACCCGTACACTACCTGATCGATACAACATCATACCTGATGTTTTAAAGCACGTTATTCCAATCAATTTAGGAATGTTAGGTGATTTATGCCCTTTATGGATTAAAACCAGACTCTGAATCAACTATGTAATTTTCCATGGGCGTTTTGCCATGGATCCCCCTCCGGCATGCCACAGTTAGTGTTAGTCCCCTTGAAACAACTTTTCCATCACTATTGTGGCCAGAAAGAGTCCCTGTGGGTTTTAAAGTTCGCCTGCCTATTGAAGTCTATGGCGGTTCGCCCGGTTCGCCCGTTCGCGAACAGTTTCGGAAGTTCGTGTTCGCCGTTCGTGAATGCAAAATTTTAGGTTCGCGACATCACTAATGGGAGTCTGTGTATGTGTTTGTGCATATGTGTGTGTGTATATATTTGTGCGTATATGTCTGTGTATGTGTGTGTCTGTAAGTGTATAACTATGTGTATGCATGTATAAATAACACCCTAAGGTGTGTAAATAGGGGCGCTATCACAGATAATATAAGTATAACAATAAAAAATAAAAAAAATCATTAAAAATAGATATCACCAAATTAGGGAAGATATCCTGTGCATATACAAATAGGCTGGTGATCTAATCTTAAAAACAATAAGATAGAGTAACACAAAATAACGTATGCTTAAATGATAAAACAAATGATAGTCCAATGGTTATCCAATCTGTTTTGTGCTACATAAGTGTAGAAAGGCAGCTCTCCTCGAGGTATAAGGCCATCCACATCGAGTTATTCTATAAGAAGATAGAGTAGGTGCCACATAGCTTAATTCTGTGTAATATGTCAGGAAGATAATTCAAACTCTGATACACTCCCATTTTGTGAAGCACCAAGATGTGGTGCAGGCTGGGCAGACTGGAACCTTAGAGTTGTCCGGTAAAACTCTCCTCTTAAGCTCCCAGGAAACAGGTCTCAGTCCCTAGGCAATGAGTAATCAAATTGTACACCTTGGGGAACCGCATCGCTATTCCCACCTCCAAGTCTTGAAAGATTAGAAGCAAAAGAGATCCAAAGTAGCAAGTTGCATAAAAACAAGTGTTTATTAACACAAAAATACAGCAATGCATTTCTCAGTAACCAGTACTGGTTTTTCAGGCTGATAAAAACATTTCAAACTTGCTACTTAATATTCACCATTGTAGCCAATACAAATGGCTATTAAAAGTACACACCCTTTTTTCATTGATTAGTCACATGATTACCATGTGGTGGTGTGTTACAATAGGATACATAAAAAATTGAGCATCAAGTACGATATAAATAGTTTAACATAATATACTATACAGTGCATCCTAAAAATTATATAAATATATGCAAAACAAAAAGAAATGAAAAATAATAAATATATGCGAGACAAAAAATAGTAACTGTCTTCATATCCATTCGTAACAATATATAATTATACAGGATATGATCATAACTAATATTATCAACATGAGATGTATTAAAGTCCCAATTCCTTTCCTTCTCTATGAGTAAATGTTGTCAGTGTGTAATTAGACAGTACTTTCAATACATATTTAATAATCAAAACACGGTATCTAAAAAAAGTCGATGTCAAAATAACTATCCTAAGTACTAATAGATCAGATCTCTTATGTATGTGAATTATTATTCTTGTTATTCGTTAAGAGAACTTAACTCACTATCGACCTTGATCATAATATTTTAACATAAAAATTTCATTAGCTGACGTATGGGTCTCTGATAGGTGCTTCATGTTGTAACTTATTCGTAGGTCCTATATTGCGATTCTTGATGCACGCCCATATGGGCAGCGTAATATTTATATAACTGCCTCTACATACTAATCCCTTCGAGTGTAAGACCCACTAGCCATCCGTAGCCAAGGGCGAGCCACAAGGAAATGTAGACAGGATCTATATTAGATAAACTAACGTGTAGCTCAGTAAATGAAACTAAATTTGCGATCAGAGACAAACGTAACGACAAAGGGAGTCGTCCGTCACAGCCAATGGAAAAGCTGATAAGTCTAGAGCCGAAAAAATGGTATATAAAATGCATGAATTAATTGTGTGAACAATTCCTTCCTAAATGAGTGTACATCGTCGCTAGACAGGCGACCCATAATCCCTTTCCTCTATTTTATGAAATATATAAATATCAACACTGAGTGATTTGTGTTACGTGAAATCTAATCTGTGAAGTACAAAAGTGTATTATACTAATATTAATAAAAAAAGAAATTTATATGATAATAAAAATTGATATCTAATAGATAAATATGTGATCTCCCATCTTATCTTAGGATGGACATGTTAGTATATGTGAAACTCATTATAAGTGAGTGAATATTATACCTAGATTGTGCTATGATAATATTATTGTAAAATTACAATTGTTCATAATATATGTGGGATCTAATCTATATTATCACCTCCATATATAAGTGATATGTGTTAAGTTTTAAGTGAAAAAGGCTACTAGATCCACATTCATATTGAAACCATTAGGATACAAAGTACCCAGTTGGTAAATCCAGAAGGTCTCTCGCTGACGTAATCTATTGTATCTATTGTATAAATTAGAGGGGGGGAATGTATTCAATGGGTGTAATTTGAAAGATATTCAGATTTCCCTGATGTGCTGAATGGCAGTGTCTAGGGATGCTATGATTTTTCACTCTATTTTTCATATTTCTACAGTGTTCATTTCACCTAGTTCTGACTACTCTACAAGTGCGCCCCACGTACTGGATCACGCATAAATTGCAGGTCAATAGGTACACCACGTAGGATGAAGCACAAGTAAGGTGGTCTTGTACTGAAAATGTTAGACCCGCGGTATGAGATGTAAAGTTTGTAATTCCTGGTGTAATATATTTACACATTCTACATCTCTTGCTTAGACATTTGAATATACCCTTTTTAATGCCTTTCCTTTTCACATTTGTGAGGGATCCTTGAATTTTTTTAAAATGATTATTTTTATTATTTTTATTAACTACTATCTTACTAGGAGCTAGCAAATTCCTACGTGTTGGTGCACGTCTGAATACACACTTAGGGTTGTTATTTAGATTCTTGTTCAATACTGGGTCTCTCATTAGTATACCCCAGTGTTTTTTTATGATGTTATTAATCAATTTATGGTTAGTGTTATACTGTGTAATAAACATACTAGCATTAGTTTTAGTCTGATCCTGTTTAATACTATCTTTAGTAGACTGAAAATGAAAATAATAATCCCTATTATCTGATCTGGCTCTGTTTAGGCTTCCTTCTATTAGTTCACTAGGATATCCCTTTTCCAAAAACCTTTCTATGAGTATAAGGCTTTGTTTGTTAAAATCATATATATTGTTGCAATTTCTTCTTAGTCGCCCATAGGGGACATTTTTCTTCCAGGGTAAGTGATGGTTACTGGTAAAGTCCAAATAACTATTACAATCTACATTTTTAAAGTAGTTTTTGGACTCAATACCACCATTTACTCTGGATAATGTTAGATGCAAATCAGATTCTGTTTCTATAGAGCTGGTAAATGTGAGTCCCATATTATTAGTGTTAAGATGTTTAATGAATGATTCAGCTGAAATAGAATCACCTCTCCATAGTATAATAAGGTGTGTATATATATATATATGTATGTTCGTGCCTGTATGTGTATAACTATGTGTATGCATGTATGTATGTCTGTGCATATGCGTGTGTGTATATATATATATGTGCGTATATGTCTGTGTATGTTCATGCCTGTATGTGTATAACTATGTGTATGCATGTATGTATGTCTGTGCATATGCGTGTGTGTATATATATATATATGTGCGTATATGTCTGTGTATGTTCGTGCCTGTATGTGTATAACTATGTGTATGCATGTATGTATGTCTGTGCATATGCGTGTGTGTATATATATATATATGTGCGTATATGTCTGTGTATGTTTGTGCCTGTATGTGCATAACTATGTGTATGCATGTATGTATGTCTGTGCATATGCGTGTGTGTATATATATATATGTGCGTATATGTCTGTGTATGTTTGTGCCTGTATGTGCATAACTATGTATATGCATGTATGTATGTCTGTGCATATGCGTGTGTGTATATATATATATATGTGCGTATATGTCTGTCTATGTTCGTGCCTGTATGTGTATAACTATGTGTATGCATGTATGTATGTCTGTGCATATGCGTGTGTGTATATATATATATATGTGCGTATATGTCTGTGTATGTTTGTGCCTGTATGTGCATAACTATGTGTATGCATGTATGTATGTCTGTGCATATGCGTGTGTGTATATATATATATGTGCGTATATGTCTGTGTATGTTTGTGCCTGTATGTGTATAACTATGTGTATGCATGTATGTATGTCTGTGCATATGCGTGTGTGTGTATATATATATATGTGCGTATATGTCTGTGTATGTTTGTGCCTGTATGTGTATAACTATGTGTATGCATGTATGTATGTCTGTGCATATGCGTGTGTGTATATATATATATATGTGCGTATATGTCTGTGTATGTTTGTGCCTGTATGTGTATAACTATGTGTATGCATGTATGTATGTCTGTGCATATGCGTGTGTGTGTATATATATATATGTGCGTATATGTCTGTGTATGTTTGTGCCTGTATGTGTATAACTATGTGTATGCATGTATGTATGTCTGTGCATATGCATGTGTGTATATATATATATGTGCGTATATGTCTGTGTATGTTCGTGCCTGTATGTGTATAACTATGTGTATGCATGTATGTATGTCTGTGCATATGCGCGTGTGTATATATATATGTGCGTATATGTTTGTGTATGTTTGTGTCTGTATGTGTATAACTATGTGTATGCCTGTATGTATGTCTGTGCATATGCATGTGTGTATATATATATACGTGCGTATATGTCTGTGTATGTTTGTGCCTGTATGTGTATAACTATGTGTATGCATGTATGTATGTCTGTGCATATGCGTGTGTGTATATATATATATGTGCGTATATGTCTGTGTATGTTCGTGCCTGTATGTGTATAACTATGTGTATGCATGTATGTATGTCTGTGCATATGCATGTATGTATGTCTGTGCATATGCGTGTGTGTATATATATATATGTGCGTATATGTCTGTGTATGTTCGTGCCTGTATGTGTATAACTATGTGTATGCATGTATGTATGTCTGTGCATATGCGCGTGTGTATATATATATATGTGCGTATATGTTTGTGTATGTTTGTGTCTGTATGTGTATAACTATGTGTATGCCTGTATGTATGTCTGTGCATATGCATGTGTGTATATATATATACGTGCGTATATGTCTGTGTATGTTTGTGCCTGTATGTGTATAACTATGTGTATGCATGTATGTATGTCTGTGCATATGCGTGTGTGTATATATATATGTGCGTATATGTCTGTGTATGTTCGTGCCTGTATGTGTATAACTATGTGTATGCATGTATGTATGTCTGTGCATATGCATCTGTGTATATATATATATGTGCGTATATGTCTGTGTATGTTCGTGCCTGTATGTGTATAACTATGTGTATGCATGTATGTATGTCTGTGCATATGTGTGTGTGTGTATATATATATATATATATATATATGTGCATATATGTCTGTGTATGTTTGTGCCTGTATGTGTATAACTATGTGTATGCATGTATGTATGTCTGTGCATATGTGTGTGTATATATATATATATATATATATATATATATATATATATATATATATATGTGCATATATGTCTGTGTATGTTTGTGCCTGTATGTGTATAACTATGTGTATGCATGTATGTATGTCTGTGCATATGTGTGTGTGTATATATATATATATATATATGTGCATATATGTCTGTGTATGTTTGTGCCTGTATGTGTATAACTATGTGTATGCATGTATGTATGTCTGTGCATATGTGTGTGTGTGTGTATATATATATATATGTGCGTATATGTCTGTGTATGTTTGTGCCTGTATGTGTATAACTATGTGTATGCATGTATGTATGTCTGTGCATATGCGTGTGTGTATATATATATATGTGCATATATGTCTGTGTATGTTTGTGCCTGTATGTGTATAACTATGTGTATGCATGTATGTATGTCTGTGCATATGCGTGTGTGTGTATATATATATATGTGCGTATATGTCTGTGTATGTTTGTGCCTGTATGTGTATAACTATGTGTATGCATGTATGTATGTCTGTGCATATGCATGTGTGTATATGTGGGCATGTGTGCATAATTATTTGGATGCATATAAGTTTTTGTGTATTTGTGTGTATATGATTATTTTTTGTGTAATATATATGTCTATAAATGTGTGTATATTAGTTTGTGCGGGCACACATGTATATTTGTATGTGTGTTTATGTATGTGTATATCTGTGTGTGCTTGTGTCTAAATGTGTGCATATGTGTGTTTATATATGCATGTGTGTATGTCTGTTTTTGTTTCTGTCTGTGTTTGTGCATATTTGTAAAAACTCCTTTTTGTGTGGCCTAAACTTGTACTTATAATAAAAAAACAGGTGAGCCAAACAAGCTAACCCAGTACAATATACATATAGCACAGTATATAATAGGTATGTATAGTACAGTATATAATAGGTATGTATCCATCTCCAGATGCATTTTAAGTTGTACCTTTAAAGGATGCATTGGGGTAGATTTAACAAGTGCCGGGCCGACATGATTCACTGTAGAGAATGATGTCCTCCCGACTTCGCTAAATGCAGACAGCATATGCTGTCAGCATTTAACATTGCACAAGCATTTCTTGGGAAATGCTTTTGCAATGCCGCCCCCTGCACATTGGCGGTCAATTGGGATGATTGCAGTCTTACGACCACTGCTTCTAAGCTTCCGTTTCAGGCGATCCTGAAACTTCAGACGTAGAAAGCGGCATCCGCTGCTTGTTAAATCTACCCCATTGTCTCCTCCCCATTACCAGATTCCTGCCGCAAGAACTCCTCGAGGGAGGGATTGGTGGCATAAAGGGAGATGGGAACAGAGGTAGAGAAGGGAGGTGGGCGAGAGGAAGAGTGTGGGAGAAGGAAGGAGGAATGGGTGTTGCAGAGGTGTACTGGGGAGAGAAGGGATGTATTGGGGGAGGTAGAGAAGAGGGAGATAGGGAACAATGGTTGTTGGGTAAGTGTATTAAGGAGGGAGAGGAAAAGTGGGGGGAGGGAGGAAAGGGTTTTAGTGAGTTGTATTTGAAATGAAGGGGTTGTATTGGGGAGGGTGTTTGCAGTGAGATAGAAATGTGATTGTTGGAGGAGATGGAGAGGTGGGGTGTAGGAGATAGGGAGAGAGACTGATTGTGTGTTGGGGAGAAAGGGAGAGAAGGTATGAATCATTTCTGTACATAATTTATTATAAGTTTAAATGTACACATATAGGTCAGAGGACAGTGTGAGCCCTCTTTAATTGAATAACTGAATATACTAGGGACATGGTTGGAGTTGTAACCCACAATAGACATACACAGTTATCTTTTTATATCTTGTGAGTGCCAAGTGAAGTGATCCTTATGGAACTGTATAATGGCATAAAAAGTGACATACAGTATATCAAAGCATTGCATGCTTGTCTTTAGTGAGTGCCTATATAGAACATAAACTAGTTACACCTCTTAGAAGCATGAAAAAAGCCAAAATTAATAGTTTACCTAATAAACAAGAGAGGACCGCATGAAACTATCTTGAGGGCCACATATGCCCCCCTGCAGTACTTTGAGACCACTACTCTAGGTTAAGTGGCAAGAAGATATGAGCTCTATTAAAACCCCTCCATCGCAGCTGAAACTGTAGTTCAATAATTCCTACAGGTTGTCATTTGCATCTTACAAGGGCAAGTGACCATTTTACATTTTCTAAAGCAGGGTCTCTTGTTCCTTTACATTGTAGGGGCAGAAATGTAGGGGTCAATTTAACAAGTGCCGGGCGGACATAAGCGCTGCGGAATCTATTGGCACTCTACAAATAACCGTTAATAATAGTAATAAAATAACATGATTCTTGTGAAATTCTTGTGCAATGCCGCCTCCTACACACTTGCGGCCAATCGGTCACTAGCAGGTGGAGCTGTGGTCCTACAACCGCTGCTTCTTAACTTATGTTTCAGGTGATTCTGAAACTTCGGGCATAGAAGGCAGCACCCACTGCTTGTTAACTCTATCCGTAGACTCTACTCAATTCTGAGAAACAGATTTCCCCTACTACAGTCTGCACTGTGATATATGATGTCATGTGATCACACACGATAATGTGACACGCTGGAAAACAGCCTGCATCGGGAATAAGTGGGATCAAGTGTCCCCGCTTATCCTTCTCCCCTAGACAACATGCAGAAGATTGGCAATGTAATGACGATTGACGACACTGGGTTTTAATAATTCTCATTCCCTGAGGGATGCACATGGCAACACAGAGTCATGCACATTCAATGGTTTAAATTAAAATTAATTTACAGTACTTTTTTGTTTCAAAACTACATGAGGGTTTTAGTCAGTTTTTTTTTTTTTAAATGATCACTTGCTTTTGCATTTAGCTAGTGCTACACTCCTTTATACCCACACATTTTAGGCCACACCAATGCCTTACTTTACGATGAGGAGAAAGTTTCATCTTTGGTATTTTAAAATATTGTAGATATGTATGTGGGAATAAGGTGTGTTAGGTGTTTGTCTGAGGACTTTGTGAGTGTGGGAAGTAGGCTTGTTTATGTCAGTGCAGAGCATAATAGTGCTTGGAGCGTCTTAAGGGTTATTTTGCCTGTCTGATATGTGAATCTGGTGCTGGGAGCGTGTGTGCAACATTGTTTCCAATGTTGTGGTGGAGATTGCTTACCTATAAAATGCATGGATAGCTTGACCACTCCCTCTTTTGTTCCCTGTTTGACCGAGAGAAGTGTTTCAAAGTCTTTCCTGATGGTCTGGATCATCCTAGGCGTCAATCTGTTCCTCCAAAGTGACTGAGAGAGGATTCCCCAGTTACACGGAGAGTATCTGGAAAGGGGAGAGAGGTCAGGTCTGGTAACGAGGAGGATGGTCTCCCTCCCTCTAAGCAGGTTTCAGTCCCCCTTTTAGGCCTATCCTCCACCCTGCCTTCCCTTTAACTCAAGATTCAGAGTTTTTTTACTCTGGGGTGGTGAGTAGCTTAGGAGAGGAGGAAGGGGAAGAGGCAGTTTCAGATGGCTCAGTCGGCCTCCCGGTAGCTAGGGGCAACGTGGAAGGAAATGGGTGGGTTCAGCAGGCCGGAGGGCCTAGTAGCTGGCAGGCAATGCCGGTGAGGAGATGGGTGGTGAGGGGGTGATTTGATGGGCGGCGGGCCTTTCGGACCTTACTCCTGGGCAATGCGCACCTGGTGGCCTAGTGGCCTGCCTTCCTCCTAATCCCCCCAATTGCGGTTTTTGACTGCAGTATAACCCCTGGCCATTCATCCTATGCCCAGGGGTTATACTGCAGGGCCTGGTAGTCTAGTGGTTCTGGCAGCATTTTCATCCCCTTCATACTCACCTAACTTACTGTTAAACGATTCAGTGATGGCGGTGGTTGCAGCTTTGGTCCAGTCCAGTCAGGTCATCGGTGGGGGCATCAGTGGGTCCTGGATCCAGTTGGGAGGGGTAGGTGGCAGCGGTGCAGCATTGTGATGTGTCCATCCAGGCGTCGGGCCTTCAGCGTTGTCCCAAAGTGATGCGGTCCACGCGGTAAGCGGCTTCCATTTTTTGGGGTACGGTAATGACGTCACTTCTGGTAGTCACGGACATGATGCCATTTCCCGTTGCAGTAGAAGCAGAGGTGGCGTGTGCTGGTCTTCTCCTTATCACGCAATAGGGGCATTACAAAGGAGTGAGACAGGTTTTGGCTGTAATATGGTCTCCTACAACCAGGGGAGTTTGAATGTGGCTCAAGCAAGCAGATATCAGTCTGCGAGAGTTCAAGGGGGCTTGGGGTGCCAGAGATGGCCAAATGAAATGGGTATAGTAACAAGGCAGTGGGTGGGTGGGCAGATGCCAGGGGTGGGGTTTGACCACCATCATGGTGTCCTTGGTAGTCCCAGCTCTATTTTGTCTTTTCAGGAGCAGTTAAGGCTGGTCAACAGAATTTCAGCAGGCTTGGAGCAAGCAGCAGAATCCAGTGAAGCGGCAGCACAAAGAGAGCAAGCAGCAGGGAGTTCAGAAGGAGCAGCACATACAGCTCCATTGGCAGGTAAGGCATTAGTACCTTTGGGGGGAGAGAGGGGGGAACAGGTTTCATCTAACGACTCCCGTTCCAAAAGTGACGATTCCTTAGGACCTGTGTCTAAACCGCAGAAGAGGGTACTTAGGTATTTGCGTAAGTTGGTAGCTGGTCAAGAGAGACAGGATTCGAGGCAGGCATCAGGGGCTGGGGTTAGCCTGGGGACTGCAGGTAGGGTGCTTACGGGAAGTACTAGTCTAGGAGGGCTGCCAAGTCTGGAACAGGGAGCTGTCAGCCCTGGGGTACTGGAGAGGATGGTGGCAATGCAGGGAGAAACGTATCCCTGCAGTGTTCACTCGTTACATTCTCACCTTAAGAGTAAAGTAGTGAAGAAGATTAGGGACTGAAAAAATATCAGTCGAGGCTTTGAAAACCAAAGAACGGTGTGATGATGGCACTGGTCCTAAGAAGATCAAAAGACCTGAGACTATGGATGAGTGGCGGAGTTGTTTTAGGGTACTAGCATCTAGTCTTATTGAGGTCAGGCCCGAGCAGAGACTGGACGTGTTAAAGTATATGAAAACAATTGAGTTTATCCATAAAACGTAAAAAGATGGGGTATGGAGGTCGTACGATGCGGATTAAAGGCAAAAGATGGTGGATAACCTACTATTTGGTATGATTGATGTGCACCTGTGGCAATGCTTGGGGGCAGAAAGGTAACCTTCCCCCCCTCCAGGAGGGAGGTGGATACGAGCAGACAGTTGGGTGGCTTAAAGTGGAAAGGCACATAATGCTGGAAATACAACTACGTCAAGTGGAACAAACTGTTCCTTTTGTCACTCCTGCTTGTACTGCGGAGCCTGGAGCCACGCATCCAGGGTGTTAATGTTCAAGGAGAAAAGAAGGGATCGGGCTCAGGGCAGGTAGGGGAGGAGTTGGCCCAAAAGGCGCCAATGTTCCTGAATTTGGACGCTCTTGGACCTTGGCTCAGAGCGTACCCAAACAGGGAGGTGGCTGGGCTGTTACTGTCAGGTATACAAGAGGGATTTTGCATACCCGTGTCGGGGGACGTGGTAGGGGCCCAGCAAAGGTGGTTAGAGAAAAGTTGGACAAGGAGTTGAAATTGGGGCGCATGGCGGGGCCATTTTTGGAACCACCTTTGAAAGGGCTGGTGGTCTCCTCTCTGGGGATGATACCTAAGAAGGAAACTGGGAAATTTTGGTTGATCCAGCATTTATCGTACCCTATGAGTAAATCGGTGAATGACACGATTGACCTGGAGATTAGCTCCATCCATTATCAATCCTTTGACCAGGTGATAGCTCTGGTTCAGCAGGCAGGGGTTGGGGCGTTAATGGCCAAGCTGGACATTGAGTCAGCATTTTGTTTGTTGCCCATTTATCTGGCATCCTTTTAGCTGATGGGTTGTTGGTTTGAAGGCTCCTACTTTGTGGATTGCTGTCTTCCAATGGGTTGTTTGGTATCCTGCACTTTCTTTGAGATGTTAAGTACATTTGCACTGGGTGGTTTCATCGGCAGCTGGCGGGGGGCCTGATAGCGCATTATATGGACAATTTTTTACTAGTAGGGAGGGCAGGCTCAATGGAATGTACTAGGCTCATGTCCGTAATGAGGAACATTTTTTTCCCATTTTAGGGTGCCTTTAGCAGAGGAAAAGACACAGGAGCCGTGCACTTGCCTAACATTCCTGGGTATCAAAATTGATATGCAAGAAAGACTGTGCCATCTACCTGAAGAAAAAGTGGCTTGTATGCTAACCATGGTTTCTGCAGCCACGGCAGCGGAAAGGCTCCCTATAAGGAAGCTTCAGTCACTATTAGGTCTTTTGAACTTCGCCTGTGGGGTCATCCCTATGGATAGAGTGTTCAACAGGAGGTTAGAGATAAAGGAGACCCTACATTGAAGCAATTTAGGGTCTCAGAAGAGATAAAGGAAGATCTGAAAGTTTGGATGATGTTTCTGTAAGACTTTAACTGGGTCTTGATTTGGAATCAATGGAGAATGTCTAGTCAGGTGTTGCACCTGTTCACGGATGCAGCAGGGGCTCATGGCTATTGAGCATACTTCAAGGGTGCTTGGAGTGCAGATCCCTGGCCTCGGGAATGGGTGGCCAAGGGTTTGACTAGGAATTTAATGTTGGTAGAATTGTTTCCCATAGTGGTGGCCATTGAATTATGGGGGGAACAACTAGCCAACAAAACTGTTATTTTCTGGTGCGACAACATGAGTGTTGTAGTCGGTATCAATAAGCTTTTGGCTTCTTCCCCAGTGGTGGTGAGATATTTAGGTTGGTTGGTGCTGAGGTGTTTGCGGCACAATATTGACTTCTCGGCGCAGCATGTGCCGGGGGATAATAATGTGGTTGCAGATGTGCTGTCTATATTTCAGTGGGATCTGTTTAAAAGATTGGTTCCAGGAGCAGATAAAGTAGGTGCTTCTTGTCCTTCATTTCCTTGGTAGGTGGGTGAGGGGGGGACGTGCTGACTTCTTTGGTGAAGGCTTCACTGGCTCCTGCTACTTGGAGGACTTATGTAAAAAACTGGGCTGAATGGGAGACCTTCTTGATGAGTAAGGGCATTCCATTAGCGGATAGTTCTCCAGCTTGGGTATTGGAATGGATGGTACAGTTGAAGGAGAGTGGATGCCGGAAGGGAGCAATGCAGGGGAGGTTGGCAGCAATTGCATTTTTCAGTAAGTTGAAGAGCTTGCCGGATTATACAAACGCATTTCTAGTTTGGCAAGTGATAAAAGGCTGGGGCAGGGTTGAAATGCGGTTGGCAGACAGGCGTGAGCCTTTAACAGTTCAGCAGTTAGAAGTTTTGTTGGCAGTATTGCCAAATGTTTGTGCAGATGACTTTGAAGTTTGCTTGTTATGGGGAAAGCATTTGCAATGGTGTTCTTTGGGGCTCTTAGAGTAGGCAAATTGGTAGCTCAGTCCAGGCTATCAGTAGGGATGGGTAGTCAGGTTCAGCATGTTCGGTTTGATTGGAAGGCATTGCTATTGTATATTCCAAGATCTAAGACAGATCAAGAGAAAAAAGGGGTATGGTTAACAATGCAGGAGCAGTCAAGCACAGAGTGTTGTCCAGTCAGGCTCATCTCTGAGTACTCTAACAGGCGTCAGGGAGCATCAGGGCAATTTTTTGTACATAGTGATGGTACCAATCTGTCAAAATTTCAGTTTAAGAAGGTATTGAACTGGGCGGCGGAAAAGGCGGGGCTTAACCCAGACGTTATTGCCCTGCACTCGCATCGGTTCTGCCACTAGTGCAGCTGCTGCAGGTGTGTCAGAGCAAGGAATTAAAAAATTAGGTAGATAGAACTCTAAACGGTATAAGTTATATATTAGACCTTTAAGGGAAAATAGCTAGTAGTCATTTGTTTAATGTTGTTAAAGGGTCACTGAACCCAAATTATTTCATGATTCAGATAGAGCATGAAATTTTAAGCAACTTTCTAATTTACTCCTATTATCAATTTTTCTTCGTTCTATTGCTATCTTTATTTTAAAAGCAGGAATGTAAATCTTAGCAGCCAGCCCATTTTAGGTTCAGCACCATGGATAGCGCTTTCTTATTGGAGGCTTACATTTACCCACCAATAAGCAAACATAACCCAGGTTCTCAACCAAAAATGGGCCGACTCCTATGCATCACATTCCTGCGTTTTAAATAAAGATAGCAAGAGAATGAAGAAAAATTGATAATAGGAGTAAATTAGAAAGTTTCTTAAAATTGCATGCTCTATCTGAATCATGAAAGAAAAAAAAATTGGGTTTAGTGTCCCTTTAAGTTAAGTCAGTGTTATTTTAATTTTCCTCTGTTTTAGGTATAAGGACCCCTCCATGCAGGGCATGGATAGTCAAGCACTCGTATGTCCACTGGGAGGCAATACACGCCTTGAATCATCCAGGCGGCCTGCAGCTGGGTATTCGCATAGATGCGGTTTCCATTAGGTGGCTAGGGAGGAGAGGAATGCTTTCGAGGGACCTGCCGGGGTGTCTAGAATAAGCCATTCACCGGTGGGGCAGGCCATCACTAATTGTTGCATCTGGCGGTAAATAATGTGGGGACTGTGCCCACGCTTGAACTTATATCTATTATTCAATCAGATGTACGGTGGTTAAATGTTCGCTTTCCAGGTGTGCGTTTGACTTGGTCAAATGTCATTGCTCGTTTACAGTAGAGGAATGTGCGAGTGCATAGATCAGCTTACAGGATTCGAAAGAAGTTGAACAGGGATGTGGGGAGGTTGATTGTGGAGGAAGGTATTTTCGTGATCAGGCACGAGAACATTATAGGGGATTGCAAATGCCTCTATAGACTTGGCGGTATGCATTTGACTGAAGAGGGTTTGGATTTGTTTTTAGCAAATTTAACGGAGGCATTCAGACGCTATGTACTATAATGATTCCCTATGAATATTTGTAGTTGGTGGCAGCAAGAGCTCGAGTTAGAAAGGAAATAGTGAAGCTCTTGTGGTGGGGTCATGGCCTAATAATTTTTCTGGCTTCTTTAAGGGTGTGGTCAAGCTAATGGGGGGGCATGATGTTACAAATCGCAGCTTGTAACGCCTCTCCCCGTGGGCCTGCTGAGCTAGAAATCCCTAACGGATGATGCCAATACCCTTTGAAAAGCAATGCTCGCATTGCAGCCCTTAAACTATGGCCGTTTACTTAAAGTGCTTGTTGTAAAGTCTATGTTATTTGTATATATAAAGTTTAGGATCTCAGATCCCGCCACCTAGCGTTAAGCTTTGAGAAAGTTTAGTTATTTGTGCCTGGTGTTTTAATAAACATGACCTGGCTCCATTCCATGATCTTAAACCTCCAAAAGTTGTCTGTGTGTTTATTGGGTAAAGTGGTAATGAAGTAATGGCGATTTAACCCTTATGTTAGTGTAGAGCATAATTGTGCTTGGAGCGCCTTAAGGGTTATTCTGCCTGTCTGATATGGGAATCTGGTGCTGGGAGTGAGGGTTGCCAATGTTGGGGTGGAGATTGCTTACCTATAAAATGCATGGATAGCTTGATCACTCTCTCTTTTGTTCCCTGTTTGACTGAGAGAAGTGTTTCCCTTCCCAGCCCCTCCCCTGTTGTTGTAACGTTCATATTTGTTTACAGGTATTATGGGGCAGCACTGAGGTAGCGGCAACCACTAGGGTGGCTTAAGGACTTTGGCAGGAGCATGTCTATTCAGGCTAGCTATTGTAAGCCCAAAGTGTTAAAATTCGGCTTCCCCTCGATGATGTTTGTTGAGGTGCCTTATATCTTGAGGGCCATTAAAGGGTCAGTAAACTTACAAAATAATGTTATATAATTCTGTACATAGTGCAGAATTATATAACATTAGCTTACCGGCATATTTATACTTTAAAGGATTGCAGAGAAATTGTAACTAAAACCTTCTTTTCTCTTGTAAGATGTATCGAGTCCACGGATTCATCCATACTTGTGGGATATTCTCCTTCCCAACAGGAAGTGGCAGAGAGAGCACCCACAGCAGAGCTGTCTATATAGCTCCTCCCTTAGCTCCACCCCCCAGTCATTCTCTCTGCCTGCTTAACTGCTAGGAAGGGCAAAGTGAGTGTGGCGACAAAAATGTTACGCCTAGATTTAGAGTTCTGCGTTAGCCGTCAAAACCAGCGTTAGGGGGTCCTAACGCTGGTTTTGGCCGCCCGCTGGTATTTAGAGTCAGTCAGGAAAGGGTCTAACGCTCACTTTCCAGCCGCGACTTTTCCATACCGCAGATCCCCCTACGCCAATTGCGTAGCCTATCTTTTCAATGGGATCTTTCTAACGCCGGTATTTAGAGTCTTGGCTGAAGTGAGCGTTAGAACTCTAACGACAAGACTCCAGCCGCAGAGAAAAGCCAGGAGTTAAGAGCTTTCTGGGCTAACGCCGGTTCATAAAGCTCTTAACTACTGTGCTCTAAAGTACACTAACACCCATAAACTACCTATGCACCCCTAAACCGAGGCCCCCCCACATCACCGCCACTCTAATACATTTTTTAACCCCTAATCTGCCGACCGCACACCGCCGCAACCTACATTATCCCTATGTACCCCTAATCTGCTGCCCCTAACCCCTACATAATATTTATTAACCCCTAATCTGCCCCCCCCAACGTTGCCGCTACCTTACCTACAATTATTAACCCCTAATCTACCGACCGGACCTCACCTCTACTCTAATAAATGTATTTACCCCTAAAGCTAAGTCTAACCCTAACACTAACACCCCCCTAAATTAAATATAATTTTAATCTAACGAAATAAAATAAATCTTATTAAATAAATTATTCCTATTTAAAGCTAAATACTTACCTGTAAAATAAACCCTAATATAGCTACAATATAAATTATAATTATATGGTAGCTATTTTAGGATTTATATTTATTTTACAGGCAACTTTGTATTTATTTTAACCAGGTACAATAGCTATTAAATAGTTCATAACTATTTAATAGCTACCTAGTTAAAATAAATACAAAATTACCTGTAAAATAAATCCTAACCTAAGTTACAATTAAACCTAACACTACACTATAAATAAATTAATTACATACAAATACCTACAAATAAATACAATTAAATAAACTAACTAAAATACAAAAAATAAAAAAAGAACTAAGTTGCAAAAAATAAAAAAATAATTTACAAACATTATAAAAATATTACAACAATTTTAAGCTAATTACACCTACTCTAAGCCCCCTAATAAAATATCAAAGCCCCCCAAAATAAAAAAAATGCCCTACCCTATTCTAAAATAAAAATTGAAAAGCTCTTTTACCTTACCAGCCCTTAAAAGGGCCTTTTGCGGGGCATGCCCCAAAGAATTCTGCTCTTTTGCCTGTAAAAAAAACATACAATACCCCCCCAACATTACAACCCACCACCCACATACCCCTAATCTAACCCAAACCCCCCTTAAATAAACCTAACACTAAGCCCCTGAAGATCTTCCTTCCTTGTCTTCACCACGCCGGGTATCACCGATCCGTCCAGAAGAGGGTCCGAAGTCTTCCTCCTATCCGGGGCTGAAGATTTTCATCATCCGGCTGTTGTCTTTATCCAAGTGGGGGCTGAAGAGGTCGATCATCCGGCTGAAGTCTTCATCCAAGCGGGGGCTGAAAAGGTCGATCATCCGGCTGAAGTCTTCTATCAAGCGGCATCTTCAATCTTCTTTCTTCTGGCTCCATCTTCATCCCGCCGACGCGGAACATCCATCCTGGCCGACGACTCCCGACGAATGACGGTTCCTTTAAGGGACGTCATCCAAGATGGCGTCCCTCGAATTCCGATTGGCTGATAGGATTCTATCAGCCAATCGGAATTAAGGTAGGAAAATTCTGATTGGCTGAAGGAATCAGCCAATCAGATTCAAGTTCAATCCGATTGGCTGATCCAATCAGCCAATCATATTGCGCTCGCATTCTATTGGCTGTTCCAATCACAATCAGCCAATCGGATTGAACTTGAATCTGATTGACTGATTCCTTCAGCCAATCAGAATTTTCCTACCTTAATTCCGATTTGCTGATATAATCCTATCAGCCAATCGGAATTCGAGGGATGCCATCTTGGATGACGTCCCTTAAAGGAACCGTCATTCGTCGGGAAGTCGTCGGCCAGGATGTATGTTCCGAGTCGGCGGGATGAAGATGGAGTCGGAAGAAAGAAGATTGAAGATGCCGCTTGATAGAAGACTTCAGCCGGATGATCGACCTCTTCAGCCCCCGCTTGGATGAAGACTTCAGCCGGATGATGGACCTCTTCAGCCCCGGATAGGAGGAAGACTTCGGACCCTCTTCTGGACGGATCGGTGATACCCGGCGTGGTGAAGACAAGGTAGGAAGATCTTCAGGGGCTTAGTGTTAGGTTTATTTAAGGGGGGTTTGGGTTATATTAGGGGTATGTGGGTGGTGGGTTGTAATATTGGGGGGGGTATTGTATGTTTTTTTTACAGGCAAAAGAGCAGAATTCTTTGGGGCATGCCCCGCAAAAGGCCCTTTTAAGGGCTGGTAAGGTAAAAGAGCTTTTCAATTTTTATTTTAGAATAGGGTAGGGCATTTTTTTATTTTGGGGGCTTTGTTATTTTATTAGGGGGCTTTGAGTAGGTGTAATTAGCTTAAAATTGTTGTAATATTTTTATAATGTTTGTAAATTATTTTTTTATTTTTTGTAACTTAGTTCTTTTTTTATTTTTTGTAACTTAGTTCTTTTTTTTATTTTGTGTACTTTAGTTAGTGTATTTATTTGTATTTATTTGTAGGTATTTGTATTTAATTTATTTATTGATAGTGTAGTGTTAGGTTTAATTGTAGATAATTGTAGGTAGTTTATTTAATTAATTTATTGATAGTGTAGTGTAGGTTTAATTGTAACTTAGGTTAGGATTTATTTTACAGGTACTTTTGTAATTATTTTAACTAGGTAGCCATTAAATAGTTCTTAACTATTTAATAGCTATTGTACCTGGTTAAAATAAATACAAAGTTGCCTGTAAAATAAATATTAATCCTAAAATAGATACAATATAATTATTATTTATATTTTAGCTATATTAGGGTTTATTTTACAGGTAAGTATTTAGCTTTAAATAGGATTAATTTATTTAATAAGATTTATTTTATTTTGTTAGCAAAAAATTATATTTAACTTAGGGGGTGTTAGGGTTAGACTTAGCTTTAGGGGTTAATACATTTATTAGAGTAGCGGTGAGGTCCGGTCGGCAGATTAGGGGTTAATATTTGTAGGTAGGTAGTGGCGACGTTGGGGGGGGGCAGATTAGGGGGTAATAAATATAATATAGGGGTCGGCGGGGGTTAGGGGCAGCAGATTAGGGGTTCATAGGGATAACGTAGGTTGAGGCCGTGTACGGAGCGGCAGATTAGGGGTTAATAGTATAATGCAGGGGTCAGCGATAGTGGGGGCGACAGATTAGGGGTTAATAAGTGTAAGGTTATGGGTGTTTAGACTCGGGGTACATGTTAGGGTGTTAGGTGCAGACTTAGGAACTGTTTCCCCATAGGAAACAATGGGGCTGCGTTAGGAGCTGAACGCTGCTTTTTTGCAGGTGTTAGGTTTTTTTTCAGCTCAAACGGCCCCATTGTTTCCTATGGGGGAATCTTGCACAAGCACGTTTTTGAAGCTGGCCGTGTCCGTAAGCACCGCTGGTATTGAGAGTTGCAGTGGCGGTAAATATGCCTGTACGCTCCCTTTTTGGAGTCTAACGCAGCCCTTTTGTGAACTCTAAATACCAGCGGTATTTAAAAGGTGCGGGGGGAAAAAAGCATGCGTAGCTAACGCACCCCTTTGGCCGCAGAACTCTAAATCTAGCCATTTGTTTTTATTTTCTCAAGCAAAAGTTTGTTATTTTAAATGGTACCGGTGTGTACTATTTACTCTCTGGCAGAAAAGAGATGAAGATTTCTGCAGGGAGGATGATGATTTTAGCACTTTGTAACTAAAATCCACTGCTGTTCTCACAAGGACTGAGGAGTACAGGAAAACTTCAGTTGGGGGAACAGTTTGCAGGCTAAACTGCTTTGAGGTATGTTCAGTCTAATTTTTTCTAGACAGACTGTGTTAGTTCTAGAAAAGGCTGACAAGATCCCCATGAGGGAAGGGTAAGCTGTATTCAGAGACTTAGTAAGAATCCTAGCTTACACAAAGGGCTCATTAGTTACTGGTGACACTGATAAGGAAAAACTTTTTATTATTATTGCAATAACGTTTTTTTGAGGGACTTTAAGGGGTATTTGTGGCTTGTTTAAGGGTTATTAACCCACATGGCTAGTTTAGAAAACACTCTGTTGTATTTCCTTTAGGCCCCATGACATCGAGTGAGGTGGGAGGGGCCTATTTTCACGCCTCAGTTGCGCAGTTTCTTTTCCTCAGAGACATCCAACTGCTTCTCCAGAGGGTCCTGCTGTGTTTGAGGGCTGCAAAGAGGTTTTTTTCCCCACAAATCGTTCATAAAGGGCAGGTAGGCCCCACAGCAGAGCTGTGGCAAGGTGTTGAACGTTTTTTTACCGGTTTTTACATTAAGGGGTTAATTGTTTATTTGCATAGCTGTGCAAAGTTACTAAGGCTTTATGATGCTACTGTAAAAATTTTTTTGAGTTTACTGCTTTTTTACACTGTTTTGCAGAGTTTGTGCAGCTTTTTTTCTCTTAAAGGCACAGTACCGTTTTTTTCTAAGTATTATTTACTTTGAATAAAGTGTTTTCCAAGCTTGCTTGTTTCATTACTAGCCTGTTTAACATGCCTGACACTAAGGAAAATCCTTGTTAAATGTGTTTGGAAGCCATTGTGGAACCCCCTCTTAGAATGTGTCCCACTTGCACTGATATGGCTATAAATTATAAAGAGCATATTTTAGCAATGTAAAATATAGCAATAGATGATTCTCAGACAGAAGGAAATGAGTTTTTGACATCTAGCTCTCCCCAAGTGTCACAATCAGTTACGCCCGCACAAGTGACGCCAAGTACCTCTAATGCGTCAAATTCATTTACTTTACAAGAATGGCCACAGTTATGAATAAAACCCTCACAGAGGTTTTTTCTAAACTGCCTGGTTTACAAGGAAAGTGTGACAGCTCTGGGTTAAGTAAAGCTGAGCAGTCTGATGCTTTAGTAGCCGTATCTGATATACCCTCACAATGTTCTGAAGTAGGGGTAAGGGATTTGTTATCTGAGGGGGAAATTTCTGATTCAGGAAAGACGCTCCCTCAGACAGATTCTGACATGAAGGCCTTTAAATTTAAGCTTGAACACCTCCGCTTATTGCTCAGGGAGGTATTAGCGACTCTAGATGATTGTGACCCCATAGTGGTTCCAGAGAAATTGTGTAAAATGGACAAATACTTAGAGGTTCCTGTTTACACTGATGTTTTTCCAGTCCCTAAGAGGATTGTGAATATTGTTACTAAGGAGTGGGATAAACCAGGTATTCCGTTTGCTCCCCCTCCTGTTTTTAAGAAAATGTTTCCTATATCTGACACCATGCAGAACTCGTGGCAGATGGTTCCTAAGGTGGAGGGAGCTATTTCTACTCTATCTAAACGTACAACTATACCTATCGAAGACAGTTGTGCTTTCAAAGATCCTATGGATAAAAAATTAGAGGGTCTCCTGAAGAAAATTTTTGTTCATCAAGGTTTTCTTCTCCAACCTATTGCGTGCATTGTTCCTGTAACTACTGCAGCTGCTTTCTGGTTCGAGGCTCTAGAAGAGGCTTCAGATGTAGACTCCATTAGAGGATATTATGGATAGAATTAAGGCTCTTAAGTTGGCTAATTCTTTCATTACAGATGCCGCTTTCCAACTGGCTAAGTTAGCGGCAAAGAATTCAGGTTTTGCCATTTTAGTATGCAGGGCATTATGGCTTAAGTCCTGGTCTGCTGATGTATCATCAAAATCTAAACTTTTGAACATCCCTTTCAAAGGAAACACCCTATTCGGGCCTGAACTGAAAGAGATTATTTCAGACATCACTGGAGGGAAAGGCCATGCTCTCCCTCAGGATAAGACAAATAAATTGAGGACCAAACAAAATAATTTTCGTTCCTTTCAGAATTTCAAGGGTGGTCCCACTTCAGCTTCCCCTGCTGCAAAGCAAGAGGGGAATTTTGCCCAATCCAAGTCAGTCTGGAGACCTAACCAGACTTGGAACAAGGGCAAACAGGCCAAGAAACCTACAGTTGCCTCTAAGACAGCAAGGGGTAGCCCCCGATCCGGGACCGGATCTAGTAGGGGGCAGACTCTCTCTCTTCGCTCAGGCTTGGGCAAGAGATGTCCACGATTCCTGGGCTTTAGAAATTGTGTCCCAGGGATATCTTCTGGACTTCAAAGACTCTCCCCCAAGGGGGAGGTTTCACACTTCTCAATTGTCTGCAAACCAGACAAAGAGAGAGGTGTTCTTACATTGTGTAGAAGACCTACATACAATGGGAGTGATCCGCCCAGTTCCAAAATCGGAACAAGGGCTAGGGTTTTACTCAAACCTGTTTGTGGTTCCCAAAAAAGAGGGAACTTTCAGACCAATCTTGGATCTCAAAATTCTAAACAAATTCCTCAGAGTACCATCATTCAAGATGGAGACTATTCAGACTATTCTACCTCTGATCCAGGAGGGTCAATATATGACTACAGTGGACTTAAAGGATGTGTATCTACACATCCCTATTCACAGAGATCAACATCAATTCCTCAGATTTGCCTTTCTGGACAGGCATTACCATTTTGTGGCCCTTCCCTTAGGGTTGACCACGGCTCCCAGAATTTTCACAAAGGTGCAAGGGTCCCTTTTGGTGGTTCTAAGACCGTGGGGCATAGCAGTGGCGCCTTATCTAGATGACATCTTAATTTAGGCGTCGACTTTCCAACTAGCCAAGTCTCACACGGACATCGTGTTGGCTTTTCTGAGATCTTACGGGTGGAAGGTGAACATAAAAAAGAGTTCTCTCTTCCCTCTCACAAGAGTTTCCTTCCTAGGGGCTCTGATAGACTAGGTAGAAATGAAAATATTTCTGACGGAGGTCAGAAAATCAAAACTCTTAACCACTTGCCGAGCTCTTCATTCCATTCCTCGGCCATCAGTGGCTCAGTGCATGGAGGTAATCGGACTCATGGTAGCGGCAATGGACATAGTCCCTTTTGCCCGCCTACATCTCAGACCACTGCAACTATGCATGCTCAAACAGTGGAATGGGGATTATGCAGATTTATCTCCTCAACTGTATCTGCACCAGGAGACCAGAGATTCTCTTCTCTGGTGGTTGTCTCAGGACCACCTGTCTCAGGAAATGTGTTTCCGCAGGCCAGAGTGGCTCATAGTAACGACAGATGCCAGCCTGTTAGGCTGGGGTGCAGTCTGGAACTCCCTGAAAACACAGGGCTTATGGTCTCAGGAGGAAACTCTCCTCCCAATAAACATTCTAGAACTGAGAGCGATATTCAATGCGCTTCAGGCGTGGCCCCAGCTTGCTGCGGCCAAATTCATCAGATTTCAGTTGGACAACATCACGACTGTAGCTTATATCAATCATCAAGGAGGAACACAGAGTTCTCTAGTGATAATGGAGGTAACCAAAATAATCCGATGGGCGGAGGATCACTCTTGCCATCTCTCAGCAATCCATATCCCAGGAGTAGAGAACTGGCAGGCGGATTTCCTAAGTCGTCAGACTTTTCATCCGGGGGAGTGGGAGCTCCATCCGGAGGTATTTTCCCAGCTGACTCAGCTATGGGGCACACCAGAATTGGATCTGATGGCGTCCCGTCAGAATGCCAAACTTCCTCGTTAAGGGTCCAGGTCCAGGGATCCACAGGCGGTACTGATAGATGCTCTAGCAGTGCCCTGGTCCTTCAATCTGGCCTATGTATTTCCACCGTTTCCTCTCCTCCCAGTCTGGTTGCCAGAATCAAGCAGGAGAGAGCTTCGGTGATTCTAATAGCACCTGCATGGCCACACAGGACTTGGTATGCAGACCTAGTGGACATGTCATCGGTTCCACCGTGGACTCTGCCAATGAGGCAGGACCTTCTAATCCAAGGTCCATTCATGCATCCAAATCTAATTTCTCTGCGTCTGACTGCTTGGAGATTGAACACCTGATTCTATCAAAGCGGGGTTTCTCTGAGTCGGTCATTGATACCCTGATTCAAGCTAGAAAGATCTATCATAAGATTTGGCACATATATTTTTATTGGTGTGAATCCAAGGGTTAATCATGGAGTAAGATTAGGATTCCTAGAATATTGTCCTTTCTCCAAGAAGGGTTGGAGAAGGGTTTATCAGCTAGTTCCTTAAAAGGACAAATATCGGCTTTGTCTATTCTTTTACACAAACGTCTGGCAGATGTCCCAGATGTTCAAGCCTTTAGTCAGGCCTTGGTTAGGATCAAGCCTGTATTTAAACCTGTTGCTCCGCCATGGAGCCTAAACTTAGTTCTTAAAGTTCTTCAAGGGGTTCCGTTTGAACCTATGCATTCTATAGATATTAAGCTTCTATCTTGGAAAGTTTTGTTTTTAGTAGCTATCTCTTCGGGTCAAAGAGTTTCTGGCCTCTAGTTATCAAGCCGTCAACCTCAAATACGCTGGAATTCCGCAGCGTATTTGTGGCGAGGCTGATTCTCCTAAGTTATAAGGCCCTGCTGCCCAGCAAAAGTAGAATATAGTGACGCCCTGGAGGCGGCGGATCCCATAGGAATCAATGGGAGTCTGACCATAGCAAAAGTTCATGTTCGCTGCTGCCTGACATCCCATTGATTCCTATGGGAGATGTCAGCACCTAACACCCTAACATGTACCCGAGTCTAAACACCCCTAATCTGCCCCCCTACACCGCTGCCACCTACATTAAACATGGTAACCCTTAAACCGCCACTTCCGGAGCCCACCGCCACTCCAATAAACTGATTAACCCCTAAACCGCCGCTCCCGGACCCCGCCGCCACCTACATAATACCTATTAACCCCTATCCTGCCCCCTATACCACCGCCACCTATTATAAATTTATTAACCCCTATCCTGCCGATCCCGTACCCCGCCGCAACTAAATAAATTGTTTAACCCCTAAACCGCCGCTCCCGGAACCCGCCGCAACCTATATTAAACATATTGACCCCTAATCTGCCCCACCCTACACCGTCGGCACCTATAATAAATTTATTAACCCCTATCCTGTCCCCCCTATACCGCCGCCATCTATATTAAACTAATTAACCCCTAAACCTAAGTCTAACCCTAACCCTAACACCCCCCTAACTTAAATATTATTTTAATAAATCTAAATAAAATTACTATTATTAACTAAATGAATCCTATTTAAAACTAAATACTTACCTATAAAATAAACCCTAAGATATCTACAATATTACTAATAATTATATTGTAGCTATTTTAGGATTTTTTTTATTTTACAGCCAAATTTGAATTTATTTTAACTAGGCACAATAGCTATTAAATAGTTAATAACTATTTAATAGCTACCTAGTTAAAATAATTACAAATTTACCTGTAAAATAAAAACTAACCTAAGTTACAATTACACCTAACACTACACTATCATTAACTAAATTATTCCTATTTGAAACTAAATACTTACCTGTAAAATAAACCCTAATATAGCTACAATATAACTAATAGTTACATTGTAGCTATCTTAGGATTTATATTTATTTTACAGGTAACTTTGTATTTATTTTAACTAGGTAGAATAGTTATTAAATTGTTATTAACTATTTAATAACTACCTAGCTAAAAGAAATACAAAATAGCTGTAAAATAAACCCTAACCTAAGTTACAATTAAACCTAACACTACACTATCATTAAATAAATTAAATTAATTAACTACAAATACCTACAATTAAATACAATTAAATAAACTAACTAAAGTACAAAAAATAAAAAAAACTAAGTTACAAAAAATAAAAAAATATTACAAGATTTTTAAGCTAATTACACCTAATCTAAGCCCCCTAATAAAATAACAAAGCCCCCAAAATAAAAAAAATGTCCTACCCTATACTAAATTACGAAAGTTAACAGCTCTATTACCTTACCAGCCCTTAAAAGGGCCTTTTGCGTCGCATGCCCCAAAGTATTCAGCTTTTTTGCATGTTAAAAAAAATACAACCCTCCCAACATTAAAACCCACCACCCACATACCCCTACTCTAACCCAAACCCCCCTTAAATAAACCTAACACTACCCCCCTGAAGATCATCCTACCTTTAGCCGTCTTCAGCCAGCCGACCACCGATGGAACAGAAGAGGACATCCGCAGCAGTCGAAGTCATCATCCAAGGGGCGCTGAAGAGGTCTTCCATCCGATAGAAGTCTTCATCCAGGTGGCGTCTTCAATCTTCATCCATCCAGAGCGGAGCCATCTTCAAAGCAGCCGACGCAGAGCCATCTTCTTCCACCGACGCCTACTCGCCGAATGAATATTCCTTTAAGTGACGTCATCCAAGATGGCGTCCCTCGAATTCCAATTGGCTGATAGGATTCTATCAGCCAATCGGAATTAAGGTAGGAAAAATCTAATTGGCTGATCCAATCAGATTGGAACAGCCAATAGAATGCGAGCTCAATCTGATTGGCTGATTGGATTAGCCAATCCGATTGAACTTGAATCTGATTGGCTGATTCAATCAGCCAATCAGATTTTTCCTACCTTAATTCCGATTGGCTGATAGAATCCTATCAGCCAATCGGAATTCGAGGGACGCCATCTTGGATGACGTCACTTAAAGAAACCTTCATTCGTCGGTAGTCGTCGGTAGGAAGAGGATGTTCCGCGCCGGAGGTCTTGAAGATGGAGCCGCTCCTCGTCGGATGGATTAAGATAGAAGATGCCGCTTGGATGAAGATGTCTGCCGGTCCGGATGTCCTCTTCTGCCCGGATAGGATGAAGACTTCTGCCGCTCCGGACGTCTTCTTTTGGTCCATCGGTGCTCGGCTGAGTGAAGACGACTCAAGGCAGGGAGATCTTCAGGGGGGTAGTGTTAGGTTTATTTAAGGGGGGTTTGGGTTAGAGTAGGGGTATGTGGGTGGTGGGTTGTAATGTTGGGGGGTGGTATTGTGTTTTTTTTTACAGGCAAAAGAGCTGATTTCTTTGGGGCATGCCCCGCAAAAAGCCCTTTTAAGGGCTGGTAAGTTAATAGAGCTGTTAACTATTTTAATTTAGATTAGGGTAGGGAATTTTTTTATTTTGGGGGGCTTTGCTATTTTATTAGGGAGCTTAGAGTAGGTGTAATTAGCTTAAAATTCTTGTAATCTTTTTTTATTTTTTGTAATTTAGTGTTTGTTTTTTTTGTAATTTAGTTTAGTTTATTTAATTGTAGGTACTTGTAGTTAATTGATTTAATTTATTTATTGATAGTGTAGTGTTAGGTTTAATTGTAACTTAGGTTAGGATTTATTTTACAGGTAATTTTGTAATTATTTTAACTAGGTAGCCATTAAATAGTAAATAACTATTTAATAGCTATTGTACCTAGTTAAAATAAATACAAAGTTGCCTGTAAAATACATATAAATCCTAAAAATCTACAATATTATTATTCGTTATATTGTAGCTATATTAGGGTTTATTTTACAGGTAAGTATTTAGTTTTAAATAGGAAAACTTTAGTTAATAATATTTCATTTATTTCGTTAGATTAAAATTATATTTAATTTAGGGGGGTGTTAGGGTTAGACTTAGCTTTAGGGGTTAATACATTTATTAGAGTAACGGCGAGGTCCGGTCGGCAGATTAGGGGTTAATACTTGAAGTTAGGTGTCGGCGATGTTAGGGAGGGCAGATTAGGGGTTAATACTATTTATTATAGGGTTTGCGAGGCAGGAGTGCGGCAGTTTAGGGGTTAATACATTTATTATAGTGGCGGCGAGGTCCGGTCGGCAGATTAGGGGTTAATAAGTGTAGGTAGGTAGCGGCGATGTTGGGGGTGGCAGATTAGGGGTTAATAAATATAATATAGGGGTCGGCGACGTAGGGGCAGCAGATTAGGGGTACATAGGTATAATGTAGGTTGCGGCGGTGTACGGAGCGGCAGATTAGGGGTTAATAATATAATGCAGGGGTCAGCGATAGTGGGGGCGGCAGATTAGGGGTTAATAAGTGTAAGGTTAGGGTTGTTTAGACTCGGGGTACATGTTAGGGTGTTAGGTGCAGACTTAGAAAGTGTTTCCCCATAGGAAACAATGGGGCTGCGTTAGGAGCTTAAAGCTGCTTTTTTGCAGGTGTTAGTTTTTTTTTCCATCCCAAACTGCCCCATTGTTTCCTATGGGGATATCGTGCACGAGCACGGTTTTCCAGCTAGCCGCTACCGTAAGCAACGCTGGTATTGAGAGTTGAAGTGGCGGTAAATATGCATGTACGCTCCCTTTTTGGAGCCTAACGCAGCCCTTCAGAGAACTCTAAATACCAGTGTTGTTTAGAAGCAGCGCTAGAAAATAAACATGCGTAGCTAACGCACCACTTTGGCCGCAAAACTCTAAATCTAGGCGTATGTTATTTGTACATATAAAGTTTAGGACCTCAGATGCCGCCACCCAGTGTTAAGCTTTAAGAAAGTTTAGTTATATGTGCCTGGTTATTTAAAGGGACACTGTAACCAAAATTTTTCTTTCGTGATTCAGATTGAGCATGACATTTTAAGCAACTTTCTAATTTACTCCTATTATCAAATTTTCTTTATTCTCTTGGTATCTTTATTTGAAATGCAAGAATGTAAGTTTAGATGCCGGCCCATTTTTTGTGAACAACCTGGGTTGTCCTTGCTGATTGGTGGATAAATTCATCCACCAATAAAAAAGTGCTGTCCAGAGTACTGAAACCAAAAAAAAGCTTAGATGCCTTCTTTTTCAAATAATGATAGCAAGAGAACGAAGAAAAATTGAAATTAGGAGTAAATTAGAAAGTTGCTTCAAATTTCATGCTCAATCTGAATCACGAAAGAAAAATTTTGGTTACAGTGTCCCTTTAATAAAAGTGACCTTGTTCCATGGTCTTATACCTCCAAAAGTTGTCTGTGTGTTTATTGGGTAAAGTGGTAATGAAGTAATGGCGAGTAAGGGGTTAATGTGAGTAAGGGGTCTTATGTGAGTAAGGGGTTAATGTTAGGTAGGAGTTAGGTCTGTTATGTGGTGTGTTTGTGTTAGGAATGTATGTATAAGAGGAGTGTTTTTTATTTATGTTTGTATATTATTATGTGTATGTATATAGTTATATTTTTACATATCTTTATGATTAGTCTGTGTATATTTGTGCAAATATCTGTGTTTATGTTTATATATGTATGTTTGTCTTCATCATGTGCATACGTGTTTCTGTATCTATCTTTGTGTGCACCAACCTACCTAGCGACCTAACTGTTTTTATTTATTTAAAACAAATGCTGCCATTAAATTTTTGCTTTCCCATAGCCCCTCTTCCTCCTTCCTTTGGAGTTCCAGAGCTAAACTGGGAAATCTAGAGACAGGTAGGACACAAGGCATTAGCTGATAATATAAGAGGGAGGTAGGGGGTGTAGGCAGAGTGAGGGCATAATCGGTGGGTAGACGGAGCATGGAGAGTGGACACTAGAGTAATTGGCAAAGCCGGAGACAGGACCATGTGGAGTCTGGAAATGGTTGTGGTGGTTGGGAGAGGAGGAGTGGCCATTGGTGATGGCATCAGTGCAAATGTAAAGTGGTCACTCACTTTCTGTGAGGACTGAGGACGTGGCTGAGTCTGACAAGTGAGAGGAGGACTGCTGGTCAGATAAGCCATGAGTTCTCACAGTGCTGCTAGTTTTTCTTTTAAATGTAATGGTCTAATGAAATTAATTTTATTCTATGGCATCACTTTGTGTGATATTGGTATAAGGAGAACAATTTTTAGGCAGCTCTGTGACCTTCCTCTCATATTTTACTACTCTGTGGGACCCAGTTATGAAGCAGTTAACAAGCTGAACTTCCAGTATGGTAAATCTGCTGAGTAGCCCAGTCTAGGCCAAATTTGCCTACCTTGCTGAGCTTATGTACACTATTATGCACTTGTGCTTACTGGTTTTCCCAATATCTGACTAGTGATGTCGCAAACTGTTCGCCGGAGAACAGTTCCCGGCGAACATAGCTTGTTCGCGTTCGCCGCTGCGGGCGAACATATGCGATGTTCGATCCGCCCCCTATTTATTCATCATTGAGGAAAGTTTGACCCTGTATCTCACAGCCTTCTGACACATTTGAGCCAATCAGCAGCAGACACTCCCTCACAGACCCTCCCAGCTCCTAGGCAGCAGCCATTTTAGATTCATTACGATCTTGCTTTCTTAGTGAGAGGAGCTTTAGTGATGCTGCTGCTGACATTATAGGGAAATAGATAGCTAGGCTAGTGTATTTAGTGTCCACTACAGTCCTGAAGGACTCATCTAATCTCTGCTGTGACAGCACCCCAAAAAGCCCTTTTTAGGGTTTTTTTTATTATTATTTGTAATTTTATTTGCATTTGCCTGGATTTCAGCCTGTGTGTGAGGCTCACAGCATAAACTGTGATTAGTGCCACCACTGATATCTGCTTAACATTAGTGTAAATTTAAACAACAAAACTTTTAAATCATTTTGCTAGTGTAATCTAATTTCATTTTCTATCAGGCCTGTGTGTCAGGCTTACACAGCATACAACGTTGTTTAATTGCTGTGCCAGCAGCCACCACTCATATCTGCTTAACATTATTTTCAATTTAAAAAACAAAACTTTTAAATCATTTTGCTAGTGTAATCTAATTTCATTTTCTATCAGGCCTGTGTGTCAGGCTTACACAGCATACAACGTTGTTTAATTGCTGTGCCAGCAGCCACCACTCATATCTGCTTAACATTATTTTCAATTTAAAAAACAAAACTTTTAAATCATTTTGCTAGTGTAATCTAATTTCATTTTCTATCAGGCCTGTGTGTCAGGCTTACACAGCATACAACGTTGTTTACATAATCAAACACACAAGCAGTGCGCTCTATCATGTCCTCACCGCATATGGACAGCACTTCCGGTATTCGGCACACAGGAGAGTGGGGATGACATCACAGTCACATGAACCAGTAGGGAACAGTAGCGTATCCGTCCTATACGCTAGACAAGTAGAGGATCCAATGCAAAAAGTAGTAGTTCCAATGCCGGTTAAAAGTAGAAAGTTCCTTTATTGTAATGCACATTAAAAACACCAACGAGCACAGTACAGTTAAGCTGAGGCACAGCACAAACCGACCAAGACTCAGATAAAATACACATCAAAAGGGAGGAAAGCTGCGCTCCTTATGCAGCAGACATGTTTCGTGCTTGCCAAGCACTTGTTCACTGCTTAAAGGAGCAGCAGCTGCCTTCCACTTAAATAGGCTACAGCTGTGATGAAAATTTAAAGATATATAATTTCTAGATAAATTTAGAAATAATATATGATTGTCTCCCTCTTGAAAAGTACACAAATTATATGAACATATAATCCAACCACATATAAATAAGGAAATACAGTGAAACAGGTATACATATTAAGTCATAAATAATAATGGTAAAAGTAAACATTAGAAGGTTACCATTTAATGCTTGAAAAAGCTAAACTACCTAAAGAAGTAACCATTGTTGCTAAAAACCTATAATTTTGATATTTGTTCAAAACCTCTAATGTATAATATTCAGATATAAATACAATATACTATTATAAATTCAATGCATAAATCTGTTAGCACATCATTATCCCTATATACAAAGATCTATGTCTCTTCTGAAGCTTAGACCATGGGGCATAGATGTGTTTAGGGTGAATATCCAATAAACCTCTCTTAGATTAAGTTTATTTTGTCTATTACCACCTCTTCTCCATTGCGGGACATGATCAATACCCTGCAGGGATAGTAATGATGTATCAGAATTGTGAAAAGTCTTGAAATGTCTCGCAATGGGAGTGTCAGAATCAGGATCCTCTATGGAACGTACATGTTCCAAGAAACGATCTTTTAGGGGTCTTTTAGACCTCCCCACGTACTGTTTGAAACACCCCCTGCATGTCAGAAGATAGATAGTATGGGTAGTAGCACATGTTATGCAAAACTTGATTTGGTGTACTTTTCTGGTACTAGTAGAGGTAAAAAATTCACCCTCATTGACAGATTCACAAGTTTTGCATATTCTGTGTCTACACTTGAAAAAGCCTTTTCTCTGTTTAAGCCAACATTCCTGTTTAGTTCTTGGTAGATCAGAGGGGGATACATAATTACCTATAGTTTTTCCTTTTTTAGAGATAAAGTGACAGCCTTCACTGACTATCCCTTTAAGGATTGGATCAGTGTGCAGAATTGGTAGCGATTCCTTAATTATTTCACAGATCTTATTATATTCAAGACTGTATGTCGTGATAAATTTAGGTTTATCAGTTGTCAAATAATCTTTATTTTTATTTTTATTTTTGTTTTTGTAATGTAGCAATGTGTCCCTTGGTATGGTGTCTACCTCTTCTCGAGCTTTACTTAGTGTAGTCTCACTATATCCTCTCTCTTTCAGTCTCTGAGTTATAATATCTGCTTGCTTTTTGTAGTTATCCTCATTTGTACAGTTTCTCTTGGCCCGAATATATTGGCCTTTGGGAATTCCCAAAAGGGTGTGTCTTGGGTGACAGGAGTTGAAATCCAGAATAGTATTTCCTGCCGTCACCTTTCTATACAGGTCAGTTTCTATAGTCCCTGTATCTACATTGACAAAAATGGTAATGTCCAAAAAATCAATTTTGTCTGAACTTTGTTCACAGTCCAAGATAAATATAAGATCATCTATATATCTGGCAAAAAATATAATGTTATGCCTATAAGGGTTTCTATCCCCAAAGACGTGTAAAAGCTCCCACCATCCCATAAAGAGATTGGCGTAACAGGGGGCAAATTTGGCCCCCATGGCAGTTCCACGTCTCTGGAGATAGAAACCCCCATCGAACACAAAAAAATTGTGAGACAGAAGATATTCAATGGAGTTTAACAAAAACTGTTTAGTAGCTCGGTTAAAGTTACTATTATTATTTAGGAAATAATCTATTGCCTGCAGTCCCTTAACGTGTGTGATCGAAGTATATAAAGAAGCCACATCCAACACTAGAAATCTATAATTAGATTTCCATTCCACCTTTTCCAATTTTAACAGTAAGGAGGTGGTGTCCTGTATAAAGCTGGGTAGTGACTTAACAATAGGTTGTAAAAAGCTGTCGACCAAATCAGAAAGGGGTTCATTCAAGGAACTAATGCCAGCTATAATAGGACGCCCTGGTGGGTTAACAATATCTTTGTGTACCTTTGGAAGATAATGATATATAGGAGTAACTGGATGTTCAGGAACCAACATGTCTTTAGTGGCCTCAGTTATGATGTTATTGTATCTGGCATATGAAACCAGACCTACCAATTCTTTCTTAAACTTAGATGTAGGGTTATCCTTTAACTTAATATATACCTCCCTATCCTTTAACTGGCTATTAGCTTCCTTAATGTAGTTGGCCCTATCCAGGACCACCACATTACCTCCCTTATCAGAAGGTCTTATAGTTATGGTGTCATTCTGATTTAATTTGTTTAAGGCAGCTCTTTCCTTAAAGGACAAATTCATTTTACTACATTTAGGTGTACTATTCAATGTCCTAAGTTTATCCTCAACAACCTTCTGAAAAATCTCCACAGCACTAGATCTAGAATGTACAGGGTAAAACTCACTTTTTTTCTTGAATTTACTTAGGTTGATATTGCCTTCTACTATCTGACCCTCTGTGTCCACAGTATTATCATTTAAAAGTTCCTGCAAATCATTAACACAACAGATGTCAGAAAAAGTCATATCATCTTGATTAACAGTATTCCCCATTTGTGTATTCACCAACTTACTGGTTCCTTCTTGTGCCCCCTCAGCATTAATAAAATGTTTACGCAAAATTAATTTGCGCACAAATTTATTGATATCCACAATTGTGTTGAACAGATTAAAATGCTGAGAGGGGACATAATTCAACCCTTTAGATAATACTCTTTGTTCTACTGCAGTGAGATGTACACTAGACAAATTCAAAACATTATTGTCTTTTACACATGTTTCTTTTTTCGATTTCCTGCTCTGGTTTTGTAATAATTTGACTGTTTCTTTGAGGTCTCTTCTATCCTCTCCTCTTTCTCTTTGTCTACAGTCTGTTTTTTTGCCTTTCCCCCTTTTGCCTCTATGTATGTTTTCTTCTTTACTGCTGGGAGAGTCTCTTGCTGGTCGTTTTTTGAGGCACTAGTAGATGGCATTTCTTGTGGGGTCTGTAGAACAGTGGGAATGGGTTCCTCAATATAATTGTCACCATCAGAAGACTCTATTTCATACTCTGTATCAGTATCAGAGAAAGTGACCTGTTTTTTAGACTTATTCTTTTTATTTTTTTGCTATCTCCTTCTCTTTTTTAGGTCTCCATTTTCATAGGAATCCCATCTATAAACAGAGTGATGGTCATAATCATGTTTGTCCCTAAGGATTTTTCCAGACTTAAATTCCCAAAGCTCCTGACGAAAAGTTTGCATGTTTTTTTCAAATTGTTTATCATATAATTTAAATTCTGGGTCTTTTTGAACTGCTTTTAGTTTTTCCTGAATCTCTTTGATCTCTAACAATAGATCTACCCTTTGTTTCTGTTTATATTTAATGAGTAGGTCAATTAAGGCAAATGAGCATGTGTCCAATATAATATTCCATTTCGTCATAAAGTCAATATCAGTCACTTTGAAAGATGGGAACTTTCTGATACGTAATCCTCTAGGGATATGTTTATTATTTTTGTATATTAGGAAAGTCTTAATGTCCAATTCCAATTTTAAATCCCTTTTCCTCAGAGCATCAATTTCATAAAAAAGGCTGTCAATGGTATATACCACTTCCTCCTCAATATCATATTGCGTGACAGTCTCTTCAAAATTAGTTAGGACATAAGACTCCTCTTCACTGTTATCCATATTCAGTAAGAATTTGGCGTGTATATAAAATTTTAACTGGTCAAATGGTCAATTGTAACAAAGTGCTGTGCAAAAGTGCAAATGTGCATATGTAGAAGCTTGTAGTGCCACAAACGTATGTGCGAAAGTGCAGCTGTGCATATATACAAAAGCTTGTAGTATCAAAAACGTTTAAGAACTTAAACTCACCAACCTCATCTTCAGCCGATGTAACCCTGGTATGTGCTGTCCTTCTATGTGAGGATCCTTCCAGAAAGGCAGCTACCGCTATTCGAACGGCAAAATAGAGACATAAACAAACACACAAGCAGTGCGCTCTATCATGTCCTCACCGCATATGGACAGCACTTCCGGTATTCGGCACACAGGAGAGTGGGGATGACATCACAGTCATATGAACCAGTAGGGAACAGTAGCGTATCCGTCCTATACGCTAGACAAGTAGAGGATCCAATGCAAAAAGTAGTAATTCCAATGCCGGTTAAAAGTAGAAAGTTCCTTTATTGTAATGCACATTAAAAACACCAACGAGCACAGTACAGTTAAGCTGAGGCACAGCACAAACCGACCAAGACTCAGATAAAATACACATCAAAAGGGAGGAAAGCTGCGCTCCTTATGCAGCAGACATGTTTCGTGCTTGCCAAGCACTTGTTCACTGCTTAAAGGAGCAGCAGCTGCCTTCCACTTAAATAGGCTACAGCTGTGATGAAAATTTAAAGATATATAATGTCTAGATAAATTTAGAAATAATATATTTGGTAATAGACAAAATAAACTTAATCTAAGAGAGGTTTATTGGATATTCACCCTAAACACATCTATGCCCCATGGTCTAAACTTCAGAAGAGACATAGATCTTTGTATATAGGGATAATGATGTGCTAACAGATTTATGCATTGAATTTATAATGGTATATTGTATTTATATCTGAATATTATACATTAGAGGTTTTGAACAAATATCAAAATTAAAGGTTTTTAGCAACAATGGTTACTTCTTTAGGTAGTTTAGCTTTTTCAAGCATTAAATGGTAACCTTCTAATGTTTACTTTTACCATTATTATTTATGACTTAATATGTATACCTGTTTCACTGTATTTCCTTATTTATATGTGGTTGGATTATATGTTCATATAATTTGTGTACTTTTCAAGAGGGAGACAATCATATATTATTTCTAAATTTATCTAGACATTATATATCTTTAAATTTTCATCACAGCTGTAGCCTATTTAAGTGGAAGGCAGCTGCTGCTCCTTTAAGCAGTGAACAAGTGCTTGGCAAGCACGAAACATGTCTGCTGCATAAGGAGCGCAGCTTTCCTCCCTTTTGATGTGTATTTTATCTGAGTCTTGGTCGGTTTGTGCTGTGCCTCAGCTTAACTGTACTGTGCTCATTGGTGTTTTTAATGTGCATTACAATAAAGGAACTTTCTACTTTTAACCGGCATTGGAACTACTACTTTTTACAACGTTGTTTAATTGCTGTGCCAGCAGCCACCACTCATATCTGCTTAACATTATTTTCAATTTTAAAAAACAAAACTTTTAAATCATTTTGCTAGTGTAATCTAATTTCATTTTCTATCAGGCCTGTGTCTCAGGCTCACACAGCATATAATGTGGTTAATTGCTCTGTGCCAGCAGCCACCACTCATATCTGCTTAACACATTAGTGTAAATTTAAACAACCAAACTTTTAAATCATTTTGCTAGTGTAATCTAATTTAATTTTCTATCAGGCCTGTGTGTCAGGCTTACACAGCATATACTGTGGTTAATTGCTGTGCCAGCAGCCACCACTCATATCTGCTTAACATTATTGTAAATTTAATGAAAAAATCTTTTAAATAATTTTGCTAGTGCAATCTATTTCATTTTTTATCAGGCCTGTGTCTCAGGCTCACACAGCATATACTGTGGTTAATTGCTGTGCCAGCCACCACTCCAGCCACCACTCATAAACATTATTGTAAATAAAAAAAATAAAATAAAAAAATCATTTTGCTAGTGTAATCTAATTTCATTTTCCATCAGGCCTGTGTGTCAGGCCCACATCATATAGTGTGATTAATAGCTCTTTTTTCCACCACTTATATCTGGTGTAACATTAGTGTACATTTTTTAATTATTTTTTTTTTACATCAGTCCTCTTCTAGTGTTATTTAATATTAGTTGCCAGGCCAGCCTGGCTGCCATTAGTGCCAGCCTGTGTGTCAGGCTGCCAGCATATACTGTGCCTACTTCCATCCTCAGTGCCAGTCCACCACTCCTATCTGGTGTAACGTTATTTTAAATTTTGTAAAAAAAAACTTTTACATCAGTCTTCTAGTGTTATTTAATTTTAGTTACCAGGCCAGCCTGCCACTAGTGCCAGCCTGTGTGTCAGGCTGCCAGCACATACTGTGCCTACTTCTATCCTGAGTGCCATCACTCCTATCTGTTGTAACATTAGTGTAACTTTTTTAAAAACAAACTTTTACATCAGTCTGCTATTGTTATTTAATTACAGTTGCATGTCTGCCAGCGTGTGTGCCAGGCCCACTTTCCAACTAGTGCCACGAATCATATTTGTTATAACAGTAGTGTAAATATTTAAAATAAAAACTTTTTTGACTGTGAATCATCAGTCTGCTAGTGCAATTGAATTGCAGTTGCCTGCCTGCCAGCGTGTGTGCCAGGCCCACTTGCCAACTAGTGCCACCAATCATATTTGTTATAACAGTATTGTAAATATTTAAAATAAAAAATTTTGACTGAGAAAAATCAGTCATCTAGTGTAATCTAATTGCAGTTGCCTTCCTCCCAGCGTGTGTGCCAGGCCCACTTGCCAACTAGTGCCACCAATCATATTTGTTATAACAGTAGTGTAAATATTTAAAAAAAATATTTTTTGACTGTGAAAGATCAGTCTGCTAGTGTAATCTAATTGAAGTTGCCTGCCTGCCAGCGTGTGTGCCAGGCCCACTTGCTGCCAACTATTGCCACCAATCATATTTGTTATAACAGTAGTGTAAATATTTAAAAAAAATATTTTTTGACTGTGAAAGATCAGTCTACTAGTGTAATCTAATTGAAGTTGCCTGCCTGCCAGCGTGTGTGCCAGGCCCACTTGCTGCCAACTATTGCCACCAATCATATTTGTTATAACAGTTTTGAAAATATTTAAAATCAAAACTTTTTTGACTGTGAATCATCTGTCTGCTAGTGCAATTGAATTGCAGTTGCCTGCCTGCCAGCGTGTGTGCCAGGCCCACTTGCCAACTAGTTCCACCAATCATATTTGTTCTAACAGTATTGTAAATATTTAAAATAAAAAAAATTTAGACTGTGAATCATCAGTCTGCTAGTGCAATTGAATTGCAGTTTCCTGCCTGCCAGCGTGTGTGCCAGGCCCACTAGCCAACTAGTGCCACCAATCATATTTGTTGTAACAGTATTGTAAATATTTAAAATAAAAACTTTTTTGACTGTGAATCATCAGTCTGCTAGTGCCATTGAATTGCAGTTGCCTGCCTGCCAGCATGTGTGCTAGGCCCACTTGCTGCCAACTACTGCAACCAATCATATTTGTTATAACAGTATTGTAAATATTTAAAATAAAAACTTTTTTGACTGTGAAACATCAGTCATCTAGTGTAATCTAATTGCAGTTGCCTTCCTCCCAGCGTGTGTGCCAGGCCCACTTGCCAAGCCAACTAGTGCCACCAATCATATTTGTTCTAACAGGTTTGAAAATATTTAAAATAAAAACTTTTTTTACTGTGAATCATCAGTCTGCTAGTGCAACTGAATTGCAGTTGCCTGCCTGCCAGCGTGTGTGCCAGGCCCACTTGCCGTTTCCAACTAGTGCCACCAATCATATTTGTTCTAACAGTATTGTAAATTTAAAAAAAAACAACTTTTTGGACTGTGAAGCATCAGTCAGCTAGTGTAATCTATTTGCAGTTGCCTTCCTCCCAGCGTGTGTGCCAGGCCCACTTGCCAAGCCAATTAGTGCCACCAATCATATTTGTTCTAACAGGTTTGAAAATATTTAAAATAAAAACTTTTTTTACTGTGAATCATCAGTCTGCTAGTGCAATTGAATTGCAGTTTCCTGCCTGCCAGCGTGTGTGCCAGGCCCACTTGCCAACTAGTGCCACCAATCATATTTGTTGTCACAGTACTTTTAATATTTAAAAAATAAACATTTTTGACTTTGAAACATCAGTCATTTTTTTGTGTCAGGCTCACAGCGTATACTGTGCCCACTTGCCCAGTGCCACCACTCATAATTTGTTTTATAGTATTGTAAGTGTACATTTTTTTTTAAATTACAGGCAGAGGCAGGCCACCCCGCAGGTGCCGTCGTGGTCGTGGTGCTGTGATTCCTTTAGACCCTACAAATATGCACATTGTTCAGAGGCCAGGTGCCAGGGACGAGAAAAGTTCTGAGGAGGACCTAGTTGAATGGCTAACACAGGACACCCAATCTTCAACAGCTTCCGCTCCTAGTCCTCCTAACCTTGATGCACCATCCACCTCCAGCTGTGCTTTGGGCACCTCTCAAGTGACCAGTGCCACTCGCCCGCTTGTCACCACCACCAACACTATCACCACAGCCGCTTCACTTGATCTGTCAGAGGAGTTATTGACACATCAGTTGGAAGAAATGAGTGATGCGCAACCATCATTGACAGAGGATGTAGATAACAGTGATATGTCTCAGTCAGGCAGCATTACAGACATGGAGGTACGGTGTGATGATGATGATGATGTTGTACCCACTGCTGCTTCCTTTGTTGATGTGTCAGATACAAGTGAAGCGGTTGATGATGATGTGTTGGTGGATGTCACATGGGTGCCTGCTAGAAGAGAAGAAGAAGAGGGGGAAAGTTCAGATCGGGAGACAGAGAGGAGGAGACGAGTTGGAAGCAGGGGGAGGTCGTCGCAAGGAGCTAGTGGCACAGTCAGACAGCATGCATCGGCACCTGGGGTCAGCCAGACAGCACGCCGACGCCAATCAATGCATGCTGTTGCCACCACCAGAATGCCGTCATCACAGAGCTCAGCAGTGTGGCTTTTTTTTTGTGTGTCTGCCTCTGACAACAGTGATGCCATTTGCAACCTGTGACAAAAGAAACTGAGTCGTGGGAAGTCCAACACCCACCTAGGTACAACTGCTTTGCGAAGGCACAAGGTCTCACATCACAAACGCAGATGGGAAGAACACATGAGTAGAAGCAGCACACAAACTCAAAGCCGCCCTCCTCCTCCTGGTCCAGCATCTTCAGCCACGTCAACCACTGCTGTCCTCCTTGCCCCCTCTCAACCATCCTCCACTGAGTCTCTCTTACGTAGCAGTTCCTGGTCATCTGCCCACAGTCAGGTGTCTGTCAAGGACATGTTTGAGCGTAAGAAGCCAATTTCCCAAAGTCACCCCTTGCCTGGCATCTGACAGCTGGCTTGTCTGAACTCTTAGCCCGCCAGCTTTTACCATACAAGCTGGTGGAGTCTGAGGCTTTCAAAAAATTTGTATCTATTGGGACACCACAGTGGAAGGTACCTGGCAGAAATTTCTTTTCACAAAAGGCAATCCCAAACCTGTACTCGATTGTGCAAAAGGAAGTAATGGCATGTCTGGCACACAGCGTTGGGGCAAGGGTCCATATGACCACTGATAGCTGGTCTGCAAAGCATGGTCAGGGCAGTTATATCACCTACACTGCGCATTGGGTAAACCTGCTAACGTCTGACAAGCATGGAATGTGTGGCTCTGCAGAGGAGTTGGTGACACCGCCACGACTTGCAGGCAGGCCTGCTGCTACCTCCTCTACTCCTCCTACTCCATCCTCTTCCATAACCTCTTCCTCGGCTGAGTCCTCTTCTGCTTCTGCATCTTGCTCCACATCAACGGCACCCCCCCAGATCCCCAGGTACTATTCAACATCCCAGATACGGCAGTGTCACGCCGTCTTGGGGTTGACTTACCTGAAAGCGGAAAGTCACACCACACTAGCACTCCTGTCCACCCTGAACGCACAGGTGGATCAGTGGCTGACTCCGCACCAACTGGAGATTGGCAAGGTTGTTTCTGACAATGGAAGTAATTTGGTGTCGGCATTGAAATTGGGCAAGTTGACACATGTGCCGTGCATGGCACATGTGTGTAATCTGATTGTACAACGCTTTGTGCATAAGTACCCAGGCTTACAGGACGTCCTGAAGCAGGCCAGGAAGGTGTGTGGCCATTTCAGGCGTTCCTACACAGCCATGGCGCACTTGTCCGATATCCAGCATCGAAACAACCTGCCAGTGAGGTGCTTAATTTGCGACAGCCCGACACGGTGGAATTCAACACTCCTAATATTCGACCGCCTGCTCCAACAAGAAAAAGCTGTTAATGAGTATTTGTATGACCGGGGTGCTAGGACTGCCTCTGGGGAGCTGGGGATTTTTTTGCCAAATTACTGGACGCTCATGCGCAATGCCTGTAGGCTCATGCGTCCTTTTGAGGAGGTGACAAACCTTGTCAGTCGCACCGAAGGCACCATCAGCGACATCATACCATTTGTTTTCTTCCTGGAGCGTGCCCTGCGAAGAGTGCTGGATCAGGCCGTAGATGAGCATGAAGAGGAAGAGTTGTGGTCTCCATCACCACCAGAAACAGCCTTATCAGCATCGCTTGCTGGACCTGCGGCAACGCAGGAGGAGGATTGTGAGGAAGAGGAGTCAGAGGAGGGATGTGGCTTAGAGGAGGAGGAAGACCAAGCACAACAGGCATCCCAGGGTGCTCGTTGTTGTCACCTATCTGGTACCCGTGTTGTTGTACGTGGCTGGGGGGAAGAAGATACCCTCAGTGACATCAGTGAGGACGAGGAACGGGACATGATTAGCTCGGCATCCAACCTTGTGCAAATGGGGTCTTTCATGCTGTCGTGCCTGTTGAGGGACCCTCGTATAAAAAATCTGAAGGAGAATGACCTGTACTGGGTGTCCACGCTACTAGACCCCCGGTATAAGCATAAAGTGCCTGAAATGTTACCAAATTCCCACAAGTCGGAAAGGATGGAGCATTTCAAAAATAAATTAAAAACTATGCTTTCCACAGCGTATAAGGGTGATGTCACAGCAGAACGGGAATCTAACAGGGGAAGAGATGAAAGTAATCCTCCTCCTCCCACGACCACAGCAGCAAGGACAGGACACTTTCCTGACATGTTGTTGATGGAGGACATGCAGACCTTTTTAACTCCTATGCATCGCCAGAGCCTTTCGGAATCCAGCCTCAGAGAAAGACTCAACCGACAGGTAGCAGACTACCTAGCATTAACTGCGGATCTCGACACTCTGAGGAGCGATGGACCCCTTGACTACTGGGTGTGCAGGCTTGACCTGTGGCCTGAGCTATCCCAATTTGCAATCGAACTTCTGGCCTGCCCCGCTTCAAGTGTCCTGTCAGAAAGGACCTTCAGTGCAGCAGGAGCTTTTGTCACTGAGAAGAGAAGTCGCCTAGGTAAAAAAAGTCTTGATTATCTTACCTTTATAAAAATGAATGAGGGATGGATCCCAAAGGGACTGACATTGGGCAATACATTTGAGTAAAAAAGGCCTGATGATGAGATGAGCTGCCTTGGGCTACAAATGGTACACACGCTGGCGTTTTTTTTTCTTAGAATGCAGGATGACTTGCGAGACTTATCCGCCAACAACTAGTGTTCAAGCCGCAAGGTTTTAGGGCACTTTCTAACTGTTTTACAAACATCAATTTTTCTGGCCGCTGCTACAGCAGCGGCTGCAACAATGCCAAATTTTTCAGGCATTTGGACATGCCTAATTTTTCTGGCCTTTGGTGCTGCACTGTGGCTAAAAAACTCAAACCAAAAAAAAAGGAACATAACAGTGATTAAACTGTTAAGAATAGTACTACTTAACACACCACTCATATCTGGTGGCACAGTACATTGCACGCGCAGTGCCCCAAATTTGAAGTAGGAGGACTGACCAAGCATCTTTTTCCATCTCACGGTTCCTAAAAATTATCTCCGGGTTCCTAAAATCGATGCCATACCTGTACTCTATTGTTCAAAAGGATGGCATATGTGGTGTTTCATGCTGTTGTGCCTGTTGAGGGTCATGGGCCATCGTATAAAAAGGCTGAAGGAGAACGACCTGTACTGGGTGTCCAAGCACGTTTTTTGTTCAATATACCTGGTTCCTCTAAATTATCTCCGGGTTCCTCAAATCAATGCCATATCTTTAATCTATTGTGCAAAAGGATGGCATATGTGGTGTTTCTTTTTTTTTTTTTTTTTTTTGAATCTTTATTTAAGCTTAGCCATTCAAAACACAAAGGGAATTACCAAATTCTGAACATGGTTACTGCCACGCAGGACAGCCAAAATTTCAACAAATGAAAGAATATTTCAAATGAAATGTAAATAATTCACTTATAATACTGAGTAAGACAAAGTTTTCGACCTATAATTTGGCCATATCCAGAACTCCACATCAACTTACATCATAATGGCTAATATTTTATAAGTATGTGAACAACAATTAAGACACCATGAAACTAAAATAACCCTGTAACACAAGAAACAATAAGAGAGAAAGAGAAAAAGAAAAAAAAAAAAAAAAGGAAAAACAGGGAAGCCCCCCCCCCCCCACAGGATCATATACACTAGGATATATTGGTATCTTATAGAGTATCTATAAACCCCACTTAATCTATATCACGAGCATTCTTAAGCCACGTCTCAGGAAATACCTGCAGTATAACCAACTCTGCAAAGCTCACCGAGGACAGAAATGGCAATAAGATCTGTTTCTGGAGACTAGGAGTGTAGGTTTTAATTACCGGAGCCCAGCCTACCAAAAATTCTTTAATTCTCTTTTCTGATACCTGCTGCAAATGAAAAGACTCGAAAATGATATGAGCTTGGATATCTCTCAACACTGAAGGGAGAGAGGGGGGAGACTTTGACATCCATTTTTTGAAAATATTATATCTTACCGTCATTACAATAGTGTTTACAACCCGCCGAGTAAGACTAGTTCCCTCCTCCATAAATAGAAACACTACATCTTTAAAGGACAGGGAAATAGTACTTTCAAATACTCTGTTATACCAATATTGGACCTTCTGCCATAGTTGGAAAATTTTAGGACAGGTCCATAACATATGACAGATATCCGCCCGGACATACGAACAGTGTTCACATATAAATAGTTTACCAGGGTAATATTTAGCTAATGTTGCCGGAGAATAATACGAATTGTTTAATAATTTCAGGTGAGATTCTTTCCAACCCTCTACCACCGGGTATCTGGCCACTGTCGCCAGGCTTTTGGATATTAACTCAAAATCTAGAGCTGGGAAATAAAATCGCCAGGATTGACTCAATTTATCCTTCTCTCCTATACCTTGTTTGGAAAGCATAATATCATATAGTAGAGAGATTGATGCATCCCCTCCAATAAATTTCCTGATACAGATCTTGATCTCGGGCCACTCCCATCTTCTAGTCGCATACCAATTTTGGGCGCAAAGAAAATGGCGAATTTGAAAATAAGCAAATCGATTAGAACTGGGTAGAGAGAATTTCTCCCTGATGGTCTCCCACGGGAGTATCTGTAGGTCATTATCGAGTAGTTGATACAAATATTCAAGCCCTCCAGCCATCCAAACCTGAAAACATTTATGATCTATTCCTGGTCGAAAAAGGGGATTCCCTCTAATAGGTAAATAGTCAGAAAAAGAAGGGTCTATTTTAGCCAGTTTACAGAATTTATGCCATATCACCACTATATTCCTAACTGAACTAAGGGAGGATACCTTCGTCGGTAAAGCCTTCAGCGGGCAATGCAAAAGCGCAACTAAGGACCATGGTTTAACCATATGCAATTCCAACTCATATGTAGTAACCAAGTTGGACTGAGCAATCCAATCCAATGCTATTTTAATCAGGGCTGCCCAATTGTATAATTTAATACTGGGGAGAGCTACACCTGCCTCTATATATTTCTGGGTTAGCATATTAATCGATATTCGGGGTTTCTTTGATTTCCAAAGAAACTTCGAAAACCAAGAAGATACATTTTTCAAATCCCTATTGAGTATCATGAGAGGTAAATTCTGTAAATAGTAAAGGATTTTAGGGAAAATTATAGATTTAATTAGGTTGGCCGAAGCTGATAGCGATAAAGGAAAAGCCGCCCAGAGATTAAGATCCTCCTGAATTTTCTGAAAAAGTGTCCTAAAATTGGCCTGATACCATTGTTTCGGATTTCTATTAATTTCTAGCCCAAGATATTTAATAGCATTGACATTACGAAATAGTGTATTGGGGCGCTCCCTATGCTGACGCCCGAGCCACATCAAGTCACTCTTCCCCATATTAATCTTATAACCCGCAAATGTACTAAAAAGCTTTATCGTATCCACAATTCTCGGGATGATAACTGATGTTTCATTCAAAAATAGCAAAATATCATCAGCATAGAGGAGAATTTTCAAGTTCTGCCCACCTAACGGGATCCCGGGCAGGACCTCTCGTAATCTAATCGCCAGAGGTTCTAGGACAATATTAAACAAGAGAGGCGAGAGAGGCATATGTGGTGTTTCATGCTGTTGTGCCTGTTGAGGGTCATGGGCCATCGTATAAAAAGGCTGAAGGAGAACGACCTGTACTGGGTGTCCAAGCACGTTTTTTATTCAATATTCCTGGTTCCTCTAATTTATCTCCGGGTTCCTCAAATCAATACCATATCTGTAATCTATTGTGCAAAATGATGGCATATGTGGTGTTTCATGCTGTTGTGCCTGTTGAGGGTCGTGAGCCATCGTATAAAAAGGCTGAAGGAGAACGACCTGTACTGGGTGTCCAAGCACGTTTTTTGTTCAATATTCCCGGGTCCTCTAAATTATCTCCGGGTTCCTCAAATCAATGCCATATCTGTAATCTATAGTGCAAAAGGATGGCATATGTGGTGTTTCATGCTATTGTGCCTGTTGAGGGTCGTGGGCCATCATATAAAAAGGCTAAAGGAGAACGACCTGTACTGGTGTCCAAGCACGTTTTTTGTTCAATATTCCTGGTTCCTCTAAATTATCTCTGGGTTCCTCAAATCAATGCCATATCTGTAATCTATTGTGCAAAAGGATGGCATATGTGGTGTTTCATGCTGTTGCGCCTGTTGAGGGTCGTGGGCCATTGTATAAAAAGGCTGAAGGAGAACGACCTGTACTGGGTGTCCAAGCACGTTTTTTGTTCAATATTCCCGGTTCCTCTAAATTATCTCCGGGTTCCTCAAATCAATGCCATATCTGTAATCTATTGTGCAAAAGGATGGCATATGTCGTGTTTCGTGCTGTTGTGCCTATTGAGGGTCGTGGCCCATCGTATAAAAAGGCTGAAGGAGAACGACCTGTACTGGGTGTCCAAGCATGTTTTTTGTTCAATATTCCCGGTTCCTCTAAATTATCTCCGGGTTCCTCAAATCAATGCCATATCTGTAATCTATTATGCAAAAGGATGGCATATGTGGTGTTTCATGCTGTTGTGCCTGTTGAGGGTCGTGGGCCATTGTCTAAAAAGGCTGAAGGAGAACGACCTGTACTGGGTGTCCAAGCACGTTTTTTGTTCAATATTCCCAGTTCCTCTAAATTATGTCCGGGTTCCAAAAATCAATGCCATATCTGTAATCTATTGTGCAAAAGGATGGCATATGTGGTGTTTCATGCTTTTGTGCCTGTTGAGGGTCGTGGGCCATTGTATAAAAAGGCTGAAGGAGAACGACCTGTACTAGATGTCCAAGCACGTTTTTTGTTCAATATTCCTGGTTCCTCTAAATTATCTCTGGGTTCCTCAAATCAATGCCATATCTGTAATCTATTGTGCAAAAGGATGGCATATGTGGTGTTTCATGCTGTTGTGCCTTTTGAGGGTCGTGGGCCATCGTATAAAAAGGCTGAAGGAGAACGACCTGTACTGGGTGTCCAAGCACGTTTTTTGTTCAATATTCCCGGTTCCTCTAAATTATCTCCGGGTTCCTCAAATCAATGCCATATCTGTAATCTATTGTGCAAAAGGATGGCATATGTGGTGTTTTGTGCTGTTGTGCCTGTTGAGGGTCGTGGGCCATCGTATAAAAAGGCTGAAGGAGAACGACCTGTACAGGGTGTCCTAGCACATTTTTTGTTCAATTTCCCGGTTCCTAAAAATTATCTCCGGGTTACTAAAATCAACGCCATACCTGTAATCTATTGTGCAAAAGTATGGTATATGTGGTGTTTCCTGCTGTTGTTTCAGTTGAGGTCCTGGACCCTTGTCTAAAAAGGCTGAAGGAGAATGAAGTGTACTGGTTGTCGAACCATCTTTTTCCATCTCCCGGTTCCTAAAAATTATCTCCGGGTTCCTAAAATGGATGCCATACCTGTACTGGATTGTTCAAAAGGATGGCATATGTGGTGTTTCCTGCTGTTGTTTCTGTTGAGGGTCTGGGACCCTCGTATAGAAAGGCTGAAGGAGAAAGAAGTGTACTGGGTGTCCAATCATTTTTTTTGTTCAATTTCCCGGTTCCTAAAAATTATCTCCGGGTTTCTAAAATCAATGCCATACCTGTACTCTATTGTTCAAAAGGATGGCATATGTGCTGTTTCCTGCTGTTGTTTCTGTTGAGGGTCCTGGACCCTCTTATAAAAAGGCTGAAGGAGAACGACCTGTACTGGGTGTACTGTCCAAGCATCTTTTTCCATCTCCCGGTTCCTAAAAATTATCTCCGGGTTTCTAAAATCAATGCCATACCTGTACTGGAATTTTCAAAAGGATGGCATATGTGGTGTTTCCTGCTGTTGTTTCTGTTGAGGGTCCTGGACCCTCGTCTAAAAAGGCTGAAGGAGAACGAAGTGTACTGGTTGTCCAAGCATCTTTTTCCATCTCCCAGTTCCTAAAAATTATCTCCGGGTTCCTAAAATGGATGCCATACCTGTACTGGATTGTTCAAAAGGATGGCATATGTGGTGTTTCCTGCTGTTGTTTCTGTTGAGGGTCCTGGACCCTTGTATAAAAAGGCTGATGGAGAACGACCTGTACTAGGTGTCCAATCACTTTTGTTTGTTCAATTTCCCGGTTCCTAAAAATTATCTCTGGGTTTCTAAAATGGATGCCATACCTTTACTCTATTGTTCAAAAGGATGGCATATGTGCTGTTTCCTGCTGTTGTTTCTGTTGAGGGTCCTGGACCCTCGCCTAAAAAGGCTGAAGGAGAACGACCTGTACTGGGTGTACTGTCCAAGCATCTTTTTCCATCTCCCGGTTTCTAAAAATTATCTCCGGGTTTCTAAAATCAATGCCATACCTGTACTGGATTATTCAAAAGGATGGCATATGTGGGGTTTTCTGCTGTTGTTTCTGTTGAGGGTCCGGGACCCTCGTATAAAAAGGCTGAAGGAGAACGAAGTGTACTGGGTGTCCAATCATGTTTTTTTTTTTCAATTTCCTGGTTCCTAAAAATTATCTCCGGGTTCCTAAAATTGATGCCATACCTGTACTCTATTGTGCAAAAGGATGGCATAGGTGGTGTTTCATGCTGTTGTGTCTGTTGAGGGTCCTGGACCCTCGTCTAAAAAAGCGGAAGGAGAATGACCTGTACTGGATGTCAAAACATCTTTTTCCATCTCCCGGTTCCTAAAAAGTATCTCCGGGTTCCTATAATCGATGCCATACCTGTACTCTATTGTGCTAAAGGATGGCATATGTGGTGTTTCATTATGTTGTTTCTGTTGAGGGTCCGGGACACTCGTATAAAAAGGCTGAAGGAGAACGACCTGTACTGGATGTCAAAGCATCTTTTTCCATCTCCCGGTTCCTAAAAATTATATCCGGGTTCCTAAAATCGATGCTCCTTTCAGGCAGGCCAGCTCTTTGCATACCAGCCCACAGATTCTGTAACAGATCTCTCTTGCAGGTAGAGTTGCAGCAAGAATGCAGGGTCAGAACCACTGCATTCTGGTATACCTGAGAGAATCAGACGGTCCCAGACCACATGTATGTCCTATTGTTGTACTTTGTTAGTATAATTATAGATCATGATGGCCATATAGACCTCCCCCGATAGGTGGGAGCAACAGGGGTGAAAGTGCTAAGAATAGTACTACTTAACACAACCTAGTTACCCATGGGTCCCAGTTCCAGACCGCATGTCTTGTTGTTTTATTTGGTCCGGGTAATCATGCAGGCCATATAGACCTCCCACCATTAGGGGTTGTAACAGATATTAAACTAATAAGAACAGTACTACTGAAATAAACCTAGTTACCATGGGTCCCAGACCGCATGTTTTATTGTTGTAATTTTTTTAGGCTAATCATGATGGCCATATAGACCTCCCCCGATAGGTGTGAGTAACAGGGATGAAAGTGCTAAGAATAGTACTACTTAACACAACCGAGTTACCCATGGGTCCCAGGCCCAGACCACATGTCTTGTTGTTTTATTTGGTGCGGGTAATCATGCAGGCCATATAGACCTCCCACCATTAGGGGTTGTAACAGGTATTAAACTAATAAGAACAGTACTACTGAAATAAACCTAGTTACCATGGGTCCCAGACCGCATGTTTTATTGTTGTACTTTGTTAGGCTAATCATGATGGCCATATAGGCCTCCCCTGATAGGTGGGAGTAACAGGGATGAAAGTGCTAAGAATAGTACTACTTTACACAACCTAGTTACCCATGGTTCCCAGTCCCAGACCGCATGTCTTGTTGTTTTATTTGGTGCGGGTAATCATGCAGGCCATATAGACCTCCCACCATTAGGGGTTGTAACAGGTATTAAACTAATAAGAACAGTACTACTGAAATAAACCTAGTTACCATGGGTCCCAGACCGCATGTTTTATTGTTGTAATTTTTTTAGGCTAATCATGATGGCCATATAGACCTCCCCCGATATGTGGGAGTAACAGGGATGAAAGTGCTAAGAATAGTACTACTTAACACAACCTAGTTACCCATGGGTCCCAGGCCCAGACCGCATGTCTTGTTGTTTTATTTGGTGCGGGTAATCATGCAGGCCATATAGACCTCCCACCATTAGGGGTTGTAACAGGTATTAAACTAATAAGAACAGTACTACTGAAATAAACCTAGTTACCATGGATCCCAGACCCCATGTTTTATTGTTGTAATTTTTTTAGGCTAATCATGATGGCCATATAGACCTCCCCAGATAGGGTGAGTAACAGGTATTAAAATGCTAACAACAGTACTACTTAACACAACCTTACCATGGGTCCCAGGGCGCATGTTTTATTATTATATTTTGTAAGGGTAATCATGCAGGCCATATAGACCTCTCCCGATAGGGTGAGTAACAGGTATTAAAATGCTAAGAACAATACTACTTAACACAACCTTACCATGGGTCCCAGGGCGCATGTTTGGTTGTTATACTTTGTCAGGGTAATCATGCAGGCCATACAGACCTCCCCCGATAGGAGGAGTAACAGGGATTAAAGTGCTAAGAATAGTACTACTTAGCACAACCTAGTTACCATGGGTCCCAGACCGCATGTTTTGTTGTTATACTTTGTCAGGGTAATCATGCAGGCCATATAGACCTCCCCTGATAGGGGGAGTAACAGGGATTAAACTGCTAAGAACAGTACTACTTAACACAACCTAGTTACCATGGGTTACAGACCGCGTGTCTTGTTGTTATACTTTGTCAGGGTAATCATGCACGCCATATAGACCTCCCCCGATAGGGGGAGTAACAGGGATTAAAGTGCTAAGAATATTACTACTTAAAACAACCTAGTTAACATTGGTCCCAGACCGCATTTTTTATTATTATACTTTGTCAGGGTAATTATTTATCTATCAAATCGATCTATTTATCTTCTATCGATTCTATCTCACTATCAATCTATGTATATCTATCTATCAAATCTATCTATCTCGTGGCCGGACTGTTTTGAGACAGCCACTTGTGTTTAGGACAAATTTGAAGTAGGAGGACAGACCAATCATCTTCTTCCATCTCCCTGTTCCAAAAATGCAGGCCATATAGACCTTCCCCGACAGGGGGAGTAACAGGTAGTAGTAAACTGCTAAGAATAGTACTACTTAACACACCATGGGTCCCAGACCGCATGTCTTATTGTTATACTCTGTCAGGGGAATTATATATCTTTCAAATCTATCTATTTATCTATCGAATCTATCTATCATTCGTATCTATCAAATGTATATTGCATCTATTGATCTATGTAATTCGTATCTATCAAATGTATATTGCATATATTGATCTATGTAATTCGTATCTATCAAATGTATATTGCATCTATTGATCTATGTAATTCGTATCTATCAAATGAATATTGCATCTATTAATCTATGTAATTCGTATCTATCATATGTATATTGCATCTATTGATCTATGTAATCTATGTATCTATCAAATCTATCTAACTTGTGGTTGTGCAAATGGACTGTTTGCGGTTGTTTGCGGTGCGTTAGACGGAGAGTTTGGTCTGTCACTGTGAAGCGGGCGTAACCCTTACACTACCTGATCGATACAACATCATACCTGATGTTTTAAAGCATGTTATTCCAAACAATTTAGGAATGTTAGTTGATTTAGGCCCATTATGACTTAAAACCAGACTCTGCATAAACTATGTAATTTTCCGTGGGAGTTTTGCCAGGGATCCCAGGCATGCCACAGTCCAGGTGTTAGTACCCTTGAAACAACTTTTCCATCACTATTGTGGCCAGAAAGAGTCCTTGTGGGTTTTAAAGTTCGCCTGCCTATTGAAGTCAATGGCGGTTCGCGCAGTTCGCCGGTTCGCGAACAATAGCGGAAGTTCGAGTCCGCAGTTCGCGAATCAAAATTTTTAAGTTTGCGACATCACTATATCTGACTCCACTGACATCTCTACTGAATAGTACAGACAGAGACGCTAATATATTCATGAGGATGTATGTTAGCTGTCACTGGCCACTGGAATAAATGCATAGCATTGGTACACTGGGATAATAAGTGCGTTTTACTTGCTCACTATTGTTTGTTCTGTGAGGTCTGAGTTTGGTCTCCTGTTAATTCATATAATATTTGCAGTATCAAAAGACCAGGATGAAAAAAACTCATAGTTCATGATATGACTACACTTAAAAAGAGACATAAATATTAGATCATGTCTTGAGTCTTCATCATATGGTGTGTTTGTGTGTGTCTCTACATGAATGTATGTGTATTTGTGTGTATGTGTCTGAACATAAATGTGTATGTATGCAAGTATATGTGTTTGCGTGAATGTGTGCATGCATGTGTGTGTATATTTTTATGTATATATGTAGTGCATATGTGTCTGTGTATGTATGTTTAGTATGTGGGTGTATGTGTACATGTGTGTTTGTGTATGTATGTTTAGTGTGTGTGTGTGTATATGTGTACATGTGTGTTTGTGTATGTATGCTTAGTATGTGTGTATGTGTCTGTATGTTTGTGTTTGTATGTATGAATGTGTACATGTTTAATATGTAGTGCATATGTGTCTGTGTATGTATGTTTAGTATGTGTGTGTGTACATGTGTGTTTGTGTATGTATGTTTAGTGTGTGTGTATGTGTGTATGTGTACATATGTGTTTGTGTATGTATGTTTAGTGTGTGTGTATGTGTGTATGTGTACATGTGTGTTTGTGTATGTATGTTTAGTGTGTATGTGTGTATGTGTACATGTGTGTTTGTGTATGTATGTTTAGTGTGTGTGTATGTGTGTGTGTATGTGTACATATGTGTCTGTGTATGTATGTTTAGTGTGTGTGTGTGTGTGTATATGTGTACATGTGTGTTTGTGTATGTATGCTTAGTATGTGTGTGTATGTGTCTGTATGTTTGTGTTTGTATGTATGAATGTGTACATGTTTAATATGTAGTGCATATGTGTCTGTGTATGTATGTTTAGTATGTGTGTGTGTATGTGTACATGTGTGTTTGTGTATGTATGTTTAGTGTGTGTGTATGTGTGTATGTGTACATGTGTGTTTGTGTATGTATGTTTAGTGTGTGTGTATGTGTGTATGTGTACATGTGTGTTTGTGTATGTATGTTTAGTGTGTATGTGTGTATGTGTACATGTGTGTTTGTGTATGTATGTTTAGTGTGTGTGTATGTGTGTATGTGTACATGTGTGTTTGTGTATGTATGTTTAGTGTGTGTGTATGTATATGTGTACATGTGTGTTATTATGTAGTGCATATGTCTGTGTGTACATGTGTGTGTATGTTTAGTGTGTGTATATGTGTCTGTATGTGTATGTATGTATGTATGTGTACATGTTTGTTAATATGTAGTGCATATGTCTGTGTGTACGTGTGTGTGTGTGTGTGTGTTTAGTATGTGAGGAGCTTGTGGGCACGTGTTTCTGGCAAGTCTTCAGACTTGCCAGAAACAGCAGTTATGATGCAGTGGTCTACTCTGCTCTGAGCGGGCGGACAGGAATCGCCACAATTAAACCCGATCGAGTATGATTGGGTTGATTGACACTTCCCTGCTGGCGGCCCATTGGTCACGAGTCTGAAGGGGACGGCGTTGCACCAGCAGCTCTTGTGAGCTGCTGGTGCAATGCTGAATACGGAGAGCGTATTGCTCTTCACATTCAGCGAGGTCTTGCGGACCTGATCTGCACTGTGGGATCAGGTCCGCAAGACCTTTGATACATAGGCCCCTCTGTTTGTATATGTGTCTGTATGTTTATGTATGTATGAATGTGTACATGTTTGTTAATATGTAGTGCATATGTCTGTGTGTACATGTGTGTGTATGTTTAGCGTGTGTATATGTGTCTGTATGTGTATGTATGTATGAATGTGTACATGTTTGTTCATATGTAGTGCATATGTCTGTGTGTACATGTGTGTGTATGTTTAGTGTGTGTATATGTGTCTGTATGTGTATGTATGTATGAATGTGTACATGTTTGTTAATATGTAGTGCATATGTCTGTGTGTACATGTGTGTGTATGTTTAGTGTGTGTATATGTGTCTGTATGTGTATGTATGTATGAATGTGTACATGTTTGTTAATATGTAGTGCATATGTCTGTGTGTACATGTGTGTGTATGTTTAGTGTGTGTATATGTGTCTATATGTGTATGTATGTATGAATGTGTACATGTTTGTTAATATGTAGTGCATATGTCTGTGTGTACATGTGTGTGTATGTTTAGTGTGTGTATATGTGTCTGTATGTGTATGTATGTATGAATGTGTACATGTTTGTTCATATGTAGTGCATATGTCTGTGTGTACATGTGTGTGTTTGTTTAGTGTGTGTATATGTGTCTGTATGTTTGTGTTTGTATGTATGAATGTGTACATGTTTGTTCATATGTAGTGCATATGTCTGTGTGTACATGTGTGTGTATGTTTAGTGTGTGTATATGTGTCTGTATGTTTGTGTTTGTATGTATGAATGTGTACATGTTTGTTCATATGTAGTGCATATGTCTGTGTGTACATGTGTGTGTATGTTTAGTGTGTGTATATGTGTCTGTATGTTTGTGTTTGTATGTATGAATGTGTACATGTTTGTTCATATGTAGTGCATATGTATGTGTGTACATGTGTGTGTATGTTTAGTGTGTGTATATGTGTCTGTATGTTTGTGTTTGTATGTATGAATGTGTACATGTTTGTTCATATGTAGTGCATATGTCTGTGTGTACATGTGTGTGTATGTTTAGTGTGTGTATATGTGTCTGTATGTTTGTGTATGTATGTATGAATGTGTACATGTTTGTTCATATGTAGTGCATATGTCTGTGTGTACATGTGTGTGTATGTTTAGTGTGTGTATATGTGTCTGTATGTTTGTGTATGTATGTATGAATGTGTACATGTTGGTTCATATGTAGTGCATATGTCTGTGTGTACATGTGTGTGTATGTTTAGTGTGTGTATATGTGTCTGTATGTTTGTGTATGTATGTATGAATGTGTACATGTTTGTTCATATGTAGTGCATATGTCTGTGTGTACATGTGTGTGTATGTTTAGTGTGTGTATATGTGTCTGTATGTTTGTGTATGTATGTATGAATGTGTACATGTTTGTTCATATGTAGTGCATATGTCTGTGTGTATATGTGTGTGTATGTTTAGTGTGTGTATATGTGTCTGTATGTGTATGTATGTATGAATGTGTACATGTTTGTTAATATGTAGTGCATATGCCTGTGTGTACATGTGTGTGTATGTTTAGTGTGTGTATATGTGTCTGTATGTATGTATGAATGTGTACATGTTTGTTCATATGTAGTGCATATGTCTGTGTGTACATGTGTGTGTATGTTTAGTGTGTGTATATGTGTCTGTATGTTTGTGTTTGTATGTATGAATGTGTACATGTTTGTTCATATGTAGTGCATATGTCTGTGTGTACATGTGTGTGTATGTTTAGTGTGTGTATATGTGTCTGTATGTTTGTGTATGTATGTATGAATGTGTACATGTTTGTTCATATGTAGTGCATATGTCTGTGTGTATATGTGTCTGTATGTTTGTGTATGTATGTATGAATGTGTACATGTTTGTTCATATGTAGTGCATATGTCTGTGTGTACATGTGTGTGTATGTTTAGTGTGTGTATATGTGTCTGTATGTTTGTGTATGTATGTATGAATGTGTACATGTTTGTTCATATGTAGTGCATATGTCTGTGTGTACATGTGTGTGTATGTTTAGTGTGTGTATATGTGTCTGTATGTTTGTGTATGTATGTATGAATGTGTACATGTTTGTTCATATGTAGTGCATATGTCTGTGTGTATATGTGTGTGTATGTTTAGTGTGTGTATATGTGTCTGTATGTGTATGTATGTATGAATGTGTACATGTTTGTTAATATGTAGTGCATATGTCTGTGTGTACATGTGTGTGTATGTTTAGTGTGTGTATATGTGTCTGTATGTGTATGTATGTATGAATGTGTACATGTTTGTTAATATGTAGTGCATATGTCTGTGTGTACATGTGTGTGTATGTTTAGTGTGTGTATATGTGTCTGTATGTGTATGTATGTATGAATGTGTAAATGTTTGTTCATATGTAGTGCATATGTCTGTGTGTACATGTGTGTGTATGTTTAGTGTGTGTATATGTGTCTGTATGTATGTATGAATGTGTACATGTTTGTTAATATGTAGTGCATATGTCTGTGTGTACATGTGTGTGTATGTTTAGTGTGTGTATATGTGTCTGTATGTATGTATGAATGTGTACATGTTTGTTAATATGTAGTGCATATGTCTGTGTGTACATGTGTGTGTATGTTTAGTGTGTGTATATGTGTCTATATGTGTTTGTATGTATGAATGTGTACATGTTTGTTAATATGTAGTGCATATGTCTGTGTGTACATGTGTGTGTATGTTTAGTGTGTGTATATGTGTCTGTATGTATGTATGAATGTGTACATGTTTGTTAATATGTAGTGCATATGTCAGTGTGTACATGTGTGTGTATGTTTAGTGTGTGTATATGTGTCTATATGTGTTTGTATGTATGAATGTGTACATGTTTGTTAATATGTAGTGCATATGTCTGTGTGTACATGTGTGTGTATGTTTAGTGTGTGTATATGTGTCTGTATGTATGTATGAATGTGTACATGTTTGTTAATATGTAGTGCATATGTCTGTGTGTACATGTGTGTGTATGTTTAGTGTGTGTATATGTGTCTGTATGTATGTATGAATGTGTACATGTTTGTTAATATGTAGTGCATATGTCTGTGTGTACATGTGTGTGTATGTTTAGTGTGTGTATATGTGTCTATATGTGTTTGTATGTATGAATGTGTACATGTTTGTTAATATGTAGTGCATATGTCTGTGTGTACATGTGTGTGTATGTTTAGTGTGTGTATATGTGTCTGTATGTATGTATGTATGAATGTGTACATGTTTGTTAATATGTAGTGCATATGTCAGTGTGCACATGTGTGTGTATGTTTAGTGTGTGTATATGTGTCTATATGTGTTTGTATGTATGAATGTGTACATGTTTGTTAATATGTAGTGCATATGTCTGTGTGTACATGCGTGTGTATGTTTAGTGTGTGTATATGTGTCTGTATGTGTATGTATGTATGAATGTGTACATGTTTGTTAATATGTAGTGCATATGTCTGTGTGTACATGTGTGTGTATGTTTAGTGTGTGTATATGTGTCTGTATGTGTATGTATGTATGAATGTGTACATGTTTGTTCATATGTAGTGCATATGTCTGTGTGTACATGTGTGTGTATGTTTAGTGTGTGTATATGTGTCTGTATGTATGTATGAATGTGTACATGTTTGTTCATATGTAGTGCATATGTCTGTGTGTACATGTGTGTGTATGTTTAGTGTGTGTATATGTGTCTGTATGTATGTATGTATGTATGAATGTGTACATGTTTGTTCATATGTAGTGCATATGTCTGTGTGTACATGTGTGTGTATGTTTAGTGTGTGTATATGTGTCTGTATGTATGTATGAATGTGTACATGTTTGTTAATATGTAGTGCATTTGTCTGTGTGTACATGTGTGTGTATGTTTAGTGTGTGTATATGTGTCTGTATGTATATATGAATGTGTACATGTTTGTTCATATGTAGTGCATATGTCTGTGTGTACATGTGTGTGTATGTTTAGTGTGTGTATATGTGTCTGTATGTGTATGTATGTATGAATGTGTACATCTTTGTTAATATGTAGTGCATATGTCTGTGTGTACATGTGTGTGTATGTTTAGTGTGTGTATATGTGTCTGTATGTATGTATGAATGTGTACATGTTTGTTAATATGTAGTGCATATGTCTGTGTGTACATGGGTGTGTGAAATTTTAAGATTGCTGTTCTACGAATTACTTTTTCATTTCAGACAGGAATAAGCTTGTTTCGTCTTCAGGGTGTTACCTGCTGTCAGAATCTGTTTCATAATCTCTATGTCCTACAAATATAATGACAGTTTTGTCTCCAGAATTTCCTTGGGTGTATCTGCAAAATGTTAAGTGTTAGCTATCAGGATATGATTGTGATAGCTATATAACCCGAAATGTATAATTTCATCCCTTTAATTCTTAAAATGCACCCTGCTGAGTGCAGTCTTCTCAAGGCTAACTCTGCTACATATCTTATTGATGATTGACAGCATACTTCTTAATATTTATATACAGAAATATAGTTATTCCACCAGAGCAAATAGGATATTGCAGTGTACGGTGTTAGTGCTCCACAGTTGTGGATGTGGGCCACGATCCGATATACGGCACAGGTTTCGGTGCAAGCGTGGAAACCTGCGCCGCCCGTAGTTTGAGCTTGCAACTCGAGCTATCTCATATACGGCGCCGTCAGATGCTAAAGTGCCTTAAGTCTGACAAACTAGCGATGTCCAGAAATCTGCGTAAGTACAAATTTCTGGAGTCGCCAGTGACTTACGGCACTTTAGAAACTGCCGCCGCATAAAAAACCTAAGTTATTAAATCTCCCGTTACTGTCTAACACGCCTCCCAAACATAGCCGGACACGTATACCCCTCTATCCGCAATCCCCCCTCTCACTCCTAATAATAAATATATTAACCCCTAAACAGCCGCTCCCAGACCCCGCCGCCAGCTACATTATCTATATTACCCCCTAATATGATCCCCCTACACCGCCGCCAGCTACATTAAATGTTTTACCCCCTAATGTGAGCCCCCTACACCGCCGCCACCTACATTATCTATATTACCCCCTAATCTGACCCCCCTACACTGCCGCTAGCTATATTAAATGTTTTACCCCCTAATGTGAGCCCCCTACCCCGCCGCCACCTACATTAACTATGTTACCCCCTAATATGATCCCCCTACACCGCTGCCACCTATTTAAACTATATTACCCCCTAATATGATCCCCTACACCACCGCCACCTATTTAAACTATATTACCCCCTAATATGATCCCCCTACACTGCCGCCACCTATTTAAACTATATTACCCCCTAATATGATCCCCCTACCCCGCCGCCACCTATATTAAATATATTAACCCTCTAATCTAATCCCCCTACACCGCCGCCACCTATATTAAATATATTAACCCCTAATCTAACCGCGTCGCCGATCTTCAGTTCCAGCATCGCCGGTCTTCAGTTCCAGATGGATGGTCTTCAGCTCCGCGGTCATCGGTCTTCAACTCCTCCGCTACGCGCCGCCTGGATCCAGGAAGAAGAAGAGGTCGCCGCCTGGAAGAAGACTTCTCCGCCTAGAACAGGACCTTCTCCGCCGGTCTTCAGGACAGGTAAGGAGCACTTGGGGGTTAGACTTAGGTTTTTTTAAGGGGGAATTGGGTGGGTTAGAATAGGGGTATGTGGGAGGTGGGTTGTAATGGGGGAGGTGTTGTTTTTTTTACAGGTAAAAGAGCTGATTACTTTGGGGCAATGCCCCACAAAAGGCCATTTTAAGGGCTGGTAATAGAGCTGATTACTTTTGTAATTTTTTTTATTTTGGGGGACTTTTTATAATTTTATTAGGGGGCTTAGAATAGGTGTAATTAGCTTAAAAATCTTGTAATCTTTTTTTTATTTTTGTAATTTAGTGTTTGTTTTTTTTGTAATTTAGTTTAGTGTATTTAATTGTATTTTAGTTTAGATATTTGTAGTTTATTTAATTAATTTATTGATAGTGTAGGTGTATTTGTAACTTAGGTTAGGATTTATTTTACAGGTAAATTGGTAATTATTTTTACTAGGTAGGTATTAAATAGTTATTAACTATTGAATAGCTATTGTACCTAGTTAAAATAAATACCAAGTTACCTGTAAAATAAATATAAACTTTAAAATAGCTACAATGTAATTATTAATTATATTGTAGCTATCTTAGGGTTTACTTTATAGGTAAGTATTTAGTTTTAAATAGGAATAATTTAGTTAATATTATTAATATTATTTAGATTTATTTTAATAATAATTAAGTTAGGGGTGTTCGAGTTAGATAGGGTTAATATAGTTAATATATATAATATATTAACTATATAAACCCTAATATAATTAGGGTTAATATAGTTAATATAGGTGGCGGTGGTGTAGGGGGGTCAGATTAGGGGTTAATATATTTAATATAGGTGGCGGTGGTGTAGGGGGGTCAGATTACAGGTAAAAGAGCTGATTACTTTGTGACAATGCCCCGCAAAAAGCCCTTTTAAGGGCTGGTAAAAGAGCTGGTTACTTTGGGGCAATGCCACGCAAAAGGCCCTTTTCAGAGCTATTTGTAGGGTTAGACTTAGGTTTAGTGGTAGGGAAATTTTAGTATTTTAGGGGTTAAGAAATTTAATATAGGTGGCAGCGGTATAGGGGGATTAGATTAGGGGTTAATAAATTTAATATAGGTGGCGGCAGTATAGGGGGATTAGATTAGGGGTTAATAATTTTAATATAGGTGGCGGCAGTGTAGGGGGATTAGATTAGGGGTAATACATTTATTATAGGTGGCGGCGGTGTAGGGGGATTTAGATTACAGGCAAAAGAGCTGATTACTTTGTGACAATGCCCCGCAAAAAGCCCTTTTAAGGGCTGGTAATAGAGCTGGTTACTCTGGGGCAATGCCACGCAAAAGGCCCTTTTAAGGGCTGGTAATAGAGCTGGTTACTCTGGGGCAATGCCACGCAAAAGGCCCTTTTAAGGGCTGGTAATAGAGCTGGTTACTCTGGGGCAATGCCACGCAAAAAGCCCTTTTCAGGGCTATTTTTAATTTAGTTTAGGGTAGGGACATTTTAGTATTTTAGGGGGTAATATATTTATTATAGGTGGTGGCGGTGTAGGGGGATTAGATTAGGGGGTAATATAGTTAAAATAGGTGGCGGCGGGGCAGGGGGCTCACATTAGGGGGTAATAATTTTAATATAGATGGCGCTGGTGTAGGGGGATTACATTAGGGGGTAATAATTTTAATATAGATGGCGCTGGTGTAGGGGGATTACATTAGGGGTTAATATTGTTAATATAGGTGGCGACGGTGTAGGGGGTTCACATTAGGGGGTTAGACATTTAATGTAGGTGGCGGCGGGGTCTGGGAGTGGCGGTTTAGGGGTTAAACACTTTATTAGGAATTGCGGCGGGGGATTGCGGTTGACAGGTAAATAGACATTGCGCATGCGTTAGGTGTTAGGTTTTATTTTGCAGGTAGTTTAGGGAGTTACGGGGCTCCAATAAACAGCGTAAGGCTTACTACACCTGCAATTTGTGGTGAGGTGAAAATGGAGTAAGATTTCTCCATTTTCGCCACGTAAGTCCTTACGCTGTATATTGGATACCAAACTGCGCTGGTTTGGTATACCTGCCTATAGCCAAAAAACTACGGCCGAAGGCAGAAATATACGAGCGTAACTTCTATGTTACGCCGTATATGTGATACCAAACCAGCGCAAAATTTGGTGTCGCCGGCTTTTACGGGCGACGATTTATATCGGATCGTGGCCCTGTTTTTTTGTTCAATTTTCAATCAGGTAGATTATGAGTTGTGTGTTCGCCTTTTAACTTGACGCTGAATTTTTTTTAATTTCAGCATTAAAACAGCAACGCAGCCATTACAAGTCTTGTCGGTAGAGCTGTACCACAAGCCTTTTAGCCTGTAACGCAACATTAGTCCTGCACTCATAAAAGTTACATTTTTGCTTGGGACTTCCATAGCGCAGTCATACGAGTTGTGCATTCAGGCTAAAAAACTTGCGTTACACCCTATACCGACATGATCCATAACACCATCTGAGAGCAGTAGTTATGAGTTTTATGCAACAAAACTGTTACATAAAACTCATAACTAAAGTGTTAAATAGTACACTAACACCCATAAACTACCTATTAACCCCTAAACCAAGGCCCTCCCGCATCGCAAATACTATATTAAAGTTATTAACCCCTAATCTGCCTCTCCCAACATCGCCGCCACTAATAAAATGTATTAACCCCTATTCCGCCGCTCCCCGACATCGTCACCACTATAATAAAGTTATTATCCTTTAAACCGCTGCCTTCCCGCATCACAAACACTATTTAAATATTATTAACCTCTAATCTGTCGTCCGCCCACATCGCTCCCACTATAGTTATTAACCCCTGCACTGCCTCCACTATAATAAGCCTATTAACCCCTAAACCGCAAGCCCCCCACAACAAAATATACTAAATTAAACTATTAACAATCGCAATAAACTAATTTAAACTAGTAACCCCTAAACCTAATGCCCCCCTAACTTTAAATAAAAATTACAATTTCCCTATCTTAAATTAAATTAAAACCTACCTGTCAAATAAAAAAAACTAAGTTTAAACTAACAATTAAACTAATATAACTATTAAACTAAAATTAAACTAACTACCAATTAAAGAAAACTAAAATACACATTAAACAATCCTAACACTACTATAACAATTACAAAAAATAAAAAATACAAAATAACAAAAAACAAAATAAGAAAAATAACAAACAAAATTATAAAAAAATAAAAAAGAATGACACCTAATCTAATAGCCCTATAAAAATAAAAAAGCATACCCAAAATAAACACCCCCAGCATACAATAAACTACCTACAGGCGCTTACTCATAGATCATAGATCATTGCCATTGTCCACACCATACCCTGTCTTGGAGTTATTTTGATGGATTGCTTTAACTTCTTTGGATCGGTATTTACTGTATTTTTCATCCAATAAATTTGGGACGTTTTTGCATTAAACCGTGTATGCAGTGCCTGCTCCTTTCTCTTTTCAATAATAATAAATGCCCTTTTTCAGGGCAATGGGTACATTAGGTTTGTGTAGATAGTTTTTTTATTTTGTGGGTTTTGGGGGGTGGGGGTTTGTAATGTTAGTGGGTCTTTGTATTTTTTTTCAGGTAAAAGAGCTGTTTAACTTAGGACAATGCACTACAAAAGGCCCTTTTAAGGGCTGTTGATAGTTTATTATAGATTAGGTTTTTTATTTTGAGTGTCTTTGTTTTTTTAAATGGGTATTAGAATAGGAATAATTTTTATTATTTTGGATAATGTTATTTTGTGTAATGTTTATTTATTTTTTTTGGTGTGGGTTTTTCTTTTTTAGAATAGCCATTTTTTATTTTTTAGGGCAATGCCCATACAAATGCCCTTTTCAGGGCAATGGATAGATTAGGTTTTACTTTATTTTTATTTTGTGGGTTTGAGGGGTGGGGGTTTGTATACTGTTAGGGGGTGTTTGATTTTCTTTTTTAGCAAAAGAGCTGTTAATTTTAGGGCAATGCCCTACAAAGGGCCCTTTTAAGGGTACTTGGTAGTTTATTATAGATTAGGGTTTTTTAAAAGGGTATTAGAATAGTAATAATTTTTATTGCTTTGGATAATTTTGTTTGTTATTATTTGTAATGGTAGGTTTTTTTATTTTTTGTAATTTTAGTGTTTTTTATTTTTTGTAACGGTAGTTTTTTATTTTTGTAATGTTAGGTTTTAGTGTAAGGCAGCTTAGGTTTTATTTCACAGGTAAATTTGTATTTTTTTTAACTAGGTAGTTAGTAAATAGTTAATAACTATTGACTCACTAGTCTACCTAGTTAAAAAAATACAAACCTATGAAATAAAAATAAAACCTAAGCTAGCTACAATATAACTATTAGTAGGTTTTATTTCACAGGCAAGTATTATCTAGTTTTAAATAGGTATTATTTAGTTAATAATTCTAACTTTAATTTAGCTCTATTTTAATTGTTAAAGTTAGGGGGTGTTAGGGTTAGGGCTACGGTTAGGGTTACGTTAGGGTTAGGTTTAGGGGTTAATATAGTTTAATTTAGGTTGTTGCGATGTTGGGGGCTGGCGGTTTAGGGGTTAATAGGTTTATTTAGTGGTAGTGATGTGGGAGGCCAGAGGTTTAGGGTTAATAACTTTATTTCTCTTGTAAGGTGTATCCAGTCCACGGATCATCCATTACTTGTGGGATATTCTCATTCCCAACAGGAAGTTGCAAGAGGACACCCACAGCAGAGCTGTTATATAGCTCCTCCCCTAACTGCCATATCCAGTCATTCTCTTGCAACTCTCAACATGCATGGAGGTAGTAAGAGAGAGTGGTGAAATATAGTTAGTTTTTTATCTTCAATCAAAAGTTTGTTATTTTAAATGGCACCGGAGTTGTACTATTTTATCCCAGGCAGTAAACAGAAGAAGAATCTGCCTGAGTTTTCTATGATCTTAGCAGGTTGTAACAAAGATCCATTGCTGTTCTCACATATGTCTGAGGAGAGAGGTAACTTCAACGGGAGAATGGCGTGCAGGTTACTCTGCTATGAGGTATGTGCAGTTACATTTATTTCTAGAAATGGAAAATGCTAGAAAATGCTGCTGATACCGGATTAATGTAAGTTAAGCCTGAATACAGTGATTTAATAGCGACTGGTATCATGCTTACTCTCAGGGGTAATACCCTTATAAAATTGCAATATAAAACGTTTGCTGGCATGTTTAATCGTTTTTATATATGCTTTGGTGATAAAACTTTATTGGGGCCTAGTTTTTTCCACATGGCTGGCTTAAATTTTGCCTAGAAACAGTTTCCTGAGGCTTTCCACTGTTGTAGTATAAAAGTTACAGTTGTTGCAGTTAAAATTACAAACTGTGACATCCAGCTTCTCTCAGGAGTCCCCTGTATGCTATAGGACATCTCTAAAGGGCTCAAAGGCTTTCCAAAGTCGTTTATTGGGGAAGGTAGGGCCACAGCAGGCTGTGGCAGTTTGTTGTGTCTGTTAAAAAACGTCTATATCGTTTTTTGATCCGTTTTTTGAATTAAAGGGTTAATCATCCATTTGCAAGTGGGTGCAAAGCTCTGTTAACTTATTACATACACTGTAAAAATTTAGTTTGATTTATTGCCTTTTTTCACTGTTTTTCAAATTTTGACAAAATTTGTTTCTCTTAAAGGCACAGTACCGTTTTTTATATTTGCTTGTTAACTTGATTTAAAGTGTTTTCCAAGCTTGCTAGTCTCATTGCTAGTCTGTACAAACATGTCTGACATAGAGGAAACTCCTTGTTCATTATGTTTAAAAGCCATGGTGGAACCCCCTCTTAGAATGTGTACCAAATGTACTGATTTCACTTTAAGCAATAAAGATCATATTCTGTCTTTAAAAAAATTTATCACCAGAGGAATCTGACGAGGGGGAAGTTATGCCGACTAACTCTCCCCACGTGTCAGATCCTTTGACTCCCGCTCAAGGGACTCACGCTCAAATGGCGCCAAGTACATCTAGGGCGCCCATAGCGATTACTTTGCAAGACATGGCGGCAGTCATGGATAATACACTGTCAGCGGTATTAGCCAGACTACCTGAATTTAGAGGTAAGCGAGATAGCTCTGGGGTTAGACGAAATGCAGAGCATACTGACGCTTTAAGAACCATGTCTGATACTGCCTCACAATATGCAGAAGCTGACGAAGGAGAACTTCAGTCTGTGGGTGATGTTTCTGACTCAGGAAAGATGATGCAACCTGATTCTGATATTTCTACATTTAAATTTAAGCTTGAACACCTCCGCGTGTTTCTCAGGGAGGTTTTAGCTGCTCTGAATGACTGTGATACAATTGCAGTGCCAGAGAAATTGTGTAGACTGGATAAATACTATGCAGTGCCGGTGTGTACTGATGTTTTTCCAATACCTAAAAGGTTTACAGAAATTATTAATAAGGAATGGGATAGACCAGGTGTGACGTTCTCTTCCCCTCCTATTTTTAGAAAAATGTTTCCAATAGACGCCACCACACGGGACTTATGACAGACAGTTCCTAAGGTGGAGGGAGCAGTTTCTACTTTAGCAAAGCGTACTACTATCCCTGTCGAGGACAGTTGTGCTTTTTTAGATCCAATGGATAAAAAATTAGAAGGTTACCTTAAGAAAATGTTTATTCAATAAGGTTTTATCCTACAGCCCCTTGCATGCATTGCTCCTGTCACTGCTGCTGCAGCGTTCTGGTTTGAGTCTCTGGAAGAGGCTTTACAGGTAGCGACTCCATTGGATGACATGCTTGGCAAGCTTAGAGCACTTAAGCTAGCCAATTCCTTTGTTTTCTGATGCCATTGTTCATTTGACTAAACTAATGGCTAAGAATTCTGGTTTTGCTATACAGGCGCGCAGGGCGCTATGGCTTAAAGGGACATTTAACACCTGCTGAAAATGGCTAAAACCTACTTTATCTTATTAATAAAAATAAAATAATCACTGCTGTCTATTTTATTTGTTCCTCATACCCCAAACTGATGACGAAGATTGTTTTGAAGTACAGTGTTGATCTAGTGCTTGATTCTACTATGTAAGCTGCCATATTGGAACATACCTTACAGGGGCACAGTAGTCACATGCTCATGATACAGTCACATGACACACACAGCATATTATTTGTTACATATAACTTAGAGAATCACATCTGTTTGCAGCATGTGAGCTGCATTGTCTGAAGATATTTATTTGTCACTCATAGTCTAAATGTATAAGCTTTCCCCAACTATTTATATTCACACATTTATGTAGCACAATTGAAATAAAATGCTTCATAAGCAATATTTATGTTTTTAACGCCCCCCACAGTTTTACTCTTGCCCACAAGTTTTATGCTCTAGTCTAATCAAAAGCCCTTTGCCGTTTTCAGGCACTATTGTAAATCATGAGGGAGAGGGAGGGGGAGAGGGTGGCTCTCAGACACGCTGGATATACTCTGTGGCCGTGCAGAAGATTTCTGCCTCACATGAACTCTCCTGCTTATGTAAAGCTCTTGTACCAGCTAACTGATCAGTTAGTAATGATCATCTGTTTTATTTACCAGTGTGAACTGCTCCTGTCACACCCTCTGCCAAGACACAGTCACTAGAGCAGAACTGTGTCTGTGATCATCAGAGGGTGTGACAGGAGCAGATCACACTGGTAAATAAAACAGACGATCATTACTAACTGATCAGTTAGCTGGCTGGTACAAGTGCTTTACATAAGCAGCGCAGGAGAGGTCATAAGAAGCATAAATCTTCTGCAGCGTGTCTGAGAGCCTTCCTCTCTCCCTCACGGAGCTTACAAATGATTTGCGACAATAGTGCCTGAAAACTGTACACAGCATTTTTTAGCTTAGAGCATAAATCTTGTGGGCAGTAAGAGTAAAACTGTGGGGGCATTAAAAACATAAACAGTGCTTATAAAGCATTTTATTTCAAATATGCTGCATAATGTGTGTGAATATAAACAGAGGGAGAAAGCTAATTCATTTACACTGTGACAAATAAATATGTATCTTCAGAGACTGCAGCTCACATGCTGCAGATGCTGTGCGTGTCATGTGACTGCATTATGAGCATGTGACTACTGTGCCCCTGAAACGTGCGTTACAATATGGCAGCTTATATAGAAAATCAAGCACTGGATCAACTCTGTACTTCAAAACAATCTCCTTCAACAGTTTGGGGTAAGAGGAACAGAAAAAATAGACAGCAGTAATTATTTTATTTTTATTAATAAGAAAAAGTAGGTTTTAGGGATTATTAGAAGACAGGTGTTAAGTGTCCCTTTAAATCATGGTCAGCTGACGTGACTTCAAAATCTAAGCTGCTTAACATTCCCTTCAAGGGGCAGACCCTATTCGGTCCTGGTTTGAAGGAGATTATTGCTGATATCACTGGAGGAAAAGGTCATGCCCTTCCTCAGGACAGGTCCAAATCAAGGGCCAAACAGTCTAATTTGCGTGCTTTTCGAAACTTCAAGGCAAGTGCGGCATCAACTTCCTCTAATGCAAACAAGAGGGAACTTTTGCTCAGTCCAAGACGGTCTGGAGGCCAAACCAGACCTGGGACAAAGGTAAGCAGGCCAAAAAGCCTGCTGCTGCCTCTAAGACAGCATGAAGGAACGGCCCCCTATCCGGTAACGGATCTAGTAGGGGGCAGACTTTCGCTCTTCGCCCAGGCGTGGGCAAGAGATGTCCAGGATCCCTGGGTGTTTGGAATTATATCCCAGGGATATCTTCTGGACTTCAAAGCTTCCCCCCCAAAAGGGAGATTTCACCTTTCACAATTATCTGCAAACCAGATAAAGAGAGAGGCATTCTTACACTGTGTACGAGACCTCCTAGTTATGGGAGCGATCCATCCAGTTCCAAAGGAGGAACAGGGACAGGGTTTTTACTCAAATCTGTTTGTGGTTCCCAATTTTGGATCTAAAGATCTTAAACAAATTCCTCAAAGTTCCATCATTCAAGATGGAAACTATTCGTACCATCCTACCTATGATCCAGGAGGGTCAATATATGACTACAGTGGATTTAAAGGATGCTTATCTTCACATTCCGATAACAAAGATCATCATCGGTTTCTCAGGTTTGCCTTTCTAGACAGGCATTACCAGTTTGTAGCTCTTCCCTTTGGATTAGCTACAGCCCCAAGAATCTTTACGAAGGTTCTAGGGACGCTTCTGGCGGTCCTAAGGCCGCGGGGCATAGCAGTGGCCCCTTATTTAGACGACATCCTGATACAGGCATCAAACTTCCAAATTGCCAAGTCTCATATGGACGTAGTACTGGCATTTCTGTGATCGCATGGGTGGAAAGTGAACGAGGAAAAGAGTTCTCTATCCCCACTCACAAGAGTTTCCTTCCTAGGGACTCTGATAGATTCTGTAGAAATGAAAATTTACCTGACGGAGTCCAGGTTATCAAAGCTTCTAAATTCCTGCCGTGTTCTTCATTCCATTCCATGCCCTTCGGTGGCTAAGTGCATGGAAGTAATCGGTTTAATGGTAGCGGCAATGGACATAGTGCCGTTTTCATGCCTACATCTCAGACCGCTGCAACTATGCATGCTCAGTCAGTGGAACGGGGATTACACAGATTTGTCCCCTCTATAAATCTGGATCAAGAGACCAGGGATTCTCTTCTCTGGTGGCTATCTCGGGTCCATCTGTCCAAAGGTATGATTTTTCTCAGGCCAGATTGGATAATTGTAACAACAGATGCCAGCCTTCTAGGTTGGGGTGCAGTCTGGAACTCCCTGAAGGCTCAGGGATTGTGGATTCAGGAGGAGACACTCCTTCCAATAAATATTCTGGAAGAGTGATATTCAATGCTCTTCAGGCTTGGCCTCAGTTAGCAACTCTGAGGTACATCAGATTTCAGTCGGACAACATCACGACTGTGGCTTACATCAACCATCAAGGGGGAACAAGAAGTTCCCTAGCGATGTTAGAAGTCTCAAAGATAATTCGCTGGGCAGAGACTCACTCTTGCCACCTATCAGCTATCCATATCCCAGGTGTAGAGAACTGGGAGGCGGATTTTTTAAGTCGTCAGACTTTTCATCCGGGAGAGTGGGAACTCCATCTGGAGGTGTTTGCACAATTGATTCATCGTTGGGGCAAACCAGAACTGGATCTCATGGCGTCTCGCTAGAACGCCAAGCTTCCTTGTTACGGATCCAGGTCCAGGGATCCCAAGGCGACGTTAATAGATGCTCTAGCAGCGCCCTGGTCTTTGTGTTTCCACTGTTTCCTCTGCTCCCTCGACTGATTGCCATGGTCAAGCAGGAGAGAGCATCTGTGATTTTGATAGCTGAGACAGGACCTTCTACATTAGGGTCCTTTCAACCATCCAAATCTAATTTCTCTGAGACTGACTGCCTGGAGATTGAACGCTTGATTTTATCAAAGCGTGGCTTCTCCGAGTCAGTCATTGATACCTTAATACAGGCACGAAAGCCTGTCACCAGGAAAATTTACCATAAAATATGGCGTACATATCTTTATTGGTGTGAATCCAAGGGTTAGGATTCCCAGGATATTATCTTTTCTCCAAGATGGTTTGGAAAAAGGATTGTCAGCTAGTTCCTTAAAAGGACAGATTTCTGCTCTGTCTATTCTTTTGCACAAGCGTCTGGCAGATGTTCCAGACATTCAGGCATTTTGTCAGGCTTTGGTTAGAATCAAGCCTGTGTTTAAACCTGTTGCTCCCCCATGGAGCTTAAATTTGGTTCTTAAGGTTCTTCAAGGAGTTCCGTTTGAACCTCTTCATTCCATAGATATCAAACTTTTATCTTGGAAAGTTCTTTTTTTGGTAGCTATTTCCTCGGCTCGTAGAGTCTCCGAGTTAGCTGCTTTACAATGTGATTCTCCTTATCTGATCTTCCATACGGATAAGGTAGTCCTGCGTACCAAACCTGGGTTTTTACCTAAGGTGGTATCTAACAAGAATATCAATCAAGAGATTGTTGTTCCATCCTTGTGTCCTAATCCTTCTTCAAAGAAGGAACGTCTATTACACAATCTGGACATGGTTCGTGCTTTAAAGTTTTACTTACAAGCTACTAAAGATTTTTGTCAAACATCTGCTTTGTTTGTTGTCTACTCTGGACAGAGGAGAGGTCAAAAGGCTTTGGCAACCTCTCTTTCTTTTTGGTTAAGAAGCATAATCCGCTTAGCCTATGAGACTGCTGGCCAGCCGCCTCCTGAAAGGATTACAGCTCATTCTACTAGAGCTGTGGCTTCCACTTGGGCCTTTAAAAATGAGGCTTTGGTTTAACAGATTTGCAAGGCGGCGACTTGGTCTTCGCTTCATACTTTTTCAAAATCCTACAAATTTGATACTTTTGCTTCTTCGGAGGCTATTTTTGGGAGAAAGGTTTTACAGGCAGTGGTACCTTCCGTTTAAGTACCTGCCTTGTCCCTCCCTTCATCCGTGTACTTTAGCTTTGGTATTGGTATCCCACAAGTAATGGATGATCCGTGGACTGGATACACCTTACAAGAGAAAACACAATTTTCATTTCAACCCTGTCACTTTAAGGCAGGTAATTTTTTCATTTAATCTACAGTCACCACTGCACCCTATGGTTTCTCCTTTCTCTGCGTGTTTTCGGTCGAATGACTGGATATGGCAGTTAGGGGAGGAGCTATATAACAGCTCTGCTGTGGGTGTCCTCTTGCAACTTCCTGTTGGGAATGAGAATATCCCACAAGTAATGGATGATCCGTGGACTGGATACACCACAAGAGAAATAAATTTATCAGGTAAGCATAAATTGTGTTTTAGTGGCGGTGATGTCGGGAAGCGGCAGAATAGGGCTTAATAGATTTATTATAGTGTGGGAGATGTTGGGTCCAAGGGAATAGGGGTTAATAACTTTAGTATAGTGGCGGCGACATCGGGAGAGGCAGATTAGTGGTCAATAGATTTATTTTGGTGGTGGCGATATCGGGGGCAGCAGATTAGGGATTAATAATATTATGTAGGTGTAGGTGATGTTGGGGACAGCAAATTAGGGGTGCTTAGATGTGGAGTTTATGTCAGGGTGTTTAAACGTAACTTTTTTTCCCCCATAGGCATCAATGGGGTTGCGTTACGGAGCTTTCCGCACTTCAGGTGTTAGGTTTTTTTCTAACCCGCTCTCCCCATTGATGTCTATGGAGAAAGCGTGCACGAGCACCTCAAAACAGTGCTTGTTTTTTGTGTGTTATGGAGCTCAACGCAACCATATCGCACGCACAACCCGGCTGTTTCAAAACTTGTAATGTCAGCGCTATAGAGGGCTAAATAACGCAACTTTTATTGTGTTCGTTAAATACCCTATAGTACGCAACCATGTGAATGTTTACAACAAGCATAATAAAACTATTGTGCAGTACCCTACATTGGGATAGATTACAAGTGGAGTGCAAACGTTTGCACCCGAGTGATAAGGGGTTTATCGTAAGGGCTTAACACTCAGATTACGAGTTAAAAGTAAACATGATTTCTTGAGTGCAATCAGGATTTATGCTAGAATGATTACGACTTCAGAGCTCTGTTTAACTGTTTCGTGCTGGGACGTGCACTCATAGGAGGCAGGGGAGGCAGTGCCTACCCTGCCATATGTGGCCAAAGCTTAATTAAATTTGAATTAAAACAAAAAAAAAGTCCCCAAAAAAATATCCTCCCCCCCCCCCCATGTAATGCTATGGAGAGGCAGGTACAGGAACGCTTCTCTCCATTGCAGTACATGGGTCAAAGGAAAAGCTGTGCTGCAGCGCCACCTGTGTTCTGTCAATATATTAGCAGCAAAAATTGGGACAAATAGGAGGCACCCCTCTTGATGCCTCCTAGCAAGTGAAGGATATATAGATTAATCAGAAGGAGGATGCAGTGAGCAGGGTCATGTGACACAACTGGAAGCTGAGGTAACCTAAGAACAGATGACACCAAGCAGAAGAGTAAAGTAGTATTCTACATCTCTTGTGATTCACACATTGTGTTCAGATGCAGCTCATTAACAGGGGGACAGTAAGTGAGCATAACCCAATACTGACAGGAAGTCAAAGGGTCAATTCAAATTTAAATCCATAATTTAAAACCCAGAGTTTGAAGTTAAGTGTGCAGTGTCCACATTATTTAAATTAAAGTTTTTGACATTGAATATTGCTAAGCCTCCCTTTTTCATGGTTAGTTGATTTAATTAGGTACAAACTCCATATATGTTATGTCTGTTCAGTCAGAGGATTCAGTATCTATTTTTATTTTTCTCTGTGTCTCCATTTATTTAAAGACTGCTGTTAACTTGTAATTCACAAATCAATTGAAAGCTGTTGCATTGTGTTTTTAATATGTGCTGCTTTTATACAAGTTTATATTAATAAAAAGGAGATAATGAGTCATTTAAAAATATATGTAATTATTGCAGTTAAATGTTTTTAGAAATAATGCCACTGTATGTAAAGTAACTGGTTAAACACATAGTCAAAGGGAGACATTTAAAATTAAACTTTCATGATTGAGGTAGAGCATGCTATTTTAATAGACTTTTCTAGTTATTTATATTTTGAGAATTAGCATCAACTGTTACTGGCCCCATGTCAGCAAATCAAATTAGTTTTTGAAAGGAACATGAAAGTCATAATTACATTTCCATCATTCAGATAGAAATTGCACACAAAAAATAAATAAACTTTATATTTTACTTTTATTATTATGTACTTCATTCTTTTGGTATCCTTTGGTGTCCTTTGTTGAAGGGCAAAACCTGTATGGTAAATTATTTCTATTTTTACAATAAAGTAGTGAGTAGAGAAGAGATTGTGTAGCATTCTAATTGCTTAGTAACTGGCACTGTGCCACAGAATTGTGTGAGTGTGTATGTGAGCAGAGTATGTGTGCTGTGCTTTATTCTCCAGGTAATCAATACATTTCTGATGAGCTGGTGCTTTAGTGCAGTGTTTCTCAACAATGGTCCTCAAGTACCCCCAACAGGCCAGGTTTCCATTATAGCTGAATCAGTGCACAGGTGAAGTAATCAGCTGATCAGTAACTCAGTGGTTACTAACTTGCTCTCACCCATCACCTGATTATGTCACCTGTGCACTGGTTCAGCTATCATTTAAACCTGCACTGTTGGGGGTACTTGCGGCCCTCTGTACATGTGTTTCTCCGGTGTATCATATCTAGTGCCTCACCAGTCTCCGACCTCACTGCACGTCACTGTAAAACACATCAAAAATACATTACAAAGTACATTTACACTCATAATAACTGCTCTGCCTTACTGGCTTCTCTTCTGTTTAACCCTTTGGTACCCTGGAAGATTGGACAGACTACCTGTTGCTTAACACTGTTTAAGTGGCTACTTAATTGCCTACCCGTTGGTGCCCTGTGAGTCTGAACTATTAACCTATTGGGGGTCGATCCGATATAGATCGTAGTTTGCGGCGCAAGCGAGGGAACCGGCGTCGCCCGCAGTTTCAGCTCGCAACTCGAGCTATCCTATATAAGTCGCCGTCAGATGCTAACGTGCCGTAAGTCTGACAAACCAGTGATGTCCAGAAATCTGCGCAAGTACAAATTTCTGGCGTCGCCAGTGACTTGCGGCACGTTAGAAACTGCCGGCGCCTATAAAACCTGACTAAAGTCTAAAACACCCGCACTGTCTAACACGCCTCCCTAACATAGCCCGACAAGTCTAACACGCCTCCCTAACATAGCCCGACACGTCTAACCCTCTATCCGCTATCCCCCCTCACTATCCTAATAATAAAATATGTATTAACCCCTAAACCGCCGCTCCCGGAGCCCGCCGCAACCTAATAAAATTATTAACCCCTAAACCGCCGCCAGCTATATTAAATCTATAACCCACCTAAAGTGAGCCCCTAACACCGCCGCCATCTACCTTACCTACCCCCTAAAGTGAGCCCCTACCCCGCCGCTATTTTAAAATTATTAACCCCTAATCTAATCCCCCTACCCCGCCGCCATCTATATTAAATTATTTAACCCCTAAAATACTAAACTATGCCTACCACTAAACCTAAGTCTAACCCTACAAATAGCCCTGAAAAGGGCTTTTTGCGTGGCATTGCCCCAAAGTAACAGCTCTTTTGCCAGCCCTTAAAAGGGCTTTTGGCGGGGCTTTGTCACAAAGTAAACTGCTCATTTGCCTACAATCTACATCCCTCTACACCGCGGCCACCTATAATAAATGTATTAACCCCTAATCTAATCCCCCTACACCGCCGCCAGCTATATTAACCCTAATTATATTAGGGTTAATATAGTTATATTATATATATTAACTATATTAACCCTAATTATATTAGGGTTCATATAGTTAATATCGTTATTATAATTATATATATATTAAGTATAATAACCCTATCTAACTCTAACATCCTAACTAAACTCTTATTAAAATAAATCTCATATTAATATTATTAATTAAAATATTCATATTTAAAACTAAATACTTACCTATAAAATAAACCCTAAGATAGCTACAATATAATTAATAATTACATTATAGCTATGTTAGGGTTTATATTTATTTTACAGGTAAATTGTTAATTATTTTAACTAGGTCTAATAGCTATTAAATAGTTATGAACTATTTAATATCTACCTAGTTAAAATAATTACCCAATTACCTGTAAAATAAATCCTAACCTAAGTTACAAATACACCTACACTATCAATAAATTAAATAAACTACAAATATCTATCTACAAATACAATTAAATAAACTAAACTAAATTACAAAAACAAACAAACACTAAATTACAAAAAATAAAAAAAAGATTACAAGATTTTTAAGCTAATTACACCTATTCTAAGCCCCCTAATAAAATAATAAAGCCCCCCAAAATAAAAAAAAAATTCCCTGCCCTATTCTAAATTAAAACAAGTTCAAAGCTCTTTACCTTACCAGCCCTTAAAAGGGCCTTTTGTGGGGGCATGCCCCAAAGAATTCAGCTCTTTTGCATTTAAAAACATATACAATACCCCCCCCATTACAACCCACCACCCACATACCCCTATTCTAAACCCACCCAAACCCCCCTTAAAAAAGCCTAACACTACCCCCCTGAAGATCTCCCTACCTTGTCTTCACCACACCGGGCCGAACTCCTAATCCGATCCGGGCGATGTCTTGCTCCAAGCGGCAAAGAAGAATTCTTCCTCCGGCGATGTCTTCCTCCAAGCGGCAAAGAAGAATTCTTCCTCCTGGCAACGTCTTCCTCCAAGCGGCAGCAAAGTCTTCTTCCTTCCGGCAACATCTTCCATGAAGCGGCATCTTCAATCTTCTTTCTTCGCTCCGCCACCGCGGAGCATCCATCCCGGCCGACGACTGAACGATGAATGAGGTACCTTTAAATGACGTCATCCAAGATGGCGTCCGCCGAATTCCGATTGGCTGATAGTATTCTATCAGCCAATCGGAATTAAGTTAGAAAAATCTGATTGGCTGATTGAATCAGCCAATCAGATTCAAGTTCAATCTGATTGGCTGGACCTTTGCTGCCGCTTGGAGGAAGACGTCGCCGGGAGGAAGAATTCTTCTTTGCCGCTTGGAGGAAGACATCGCCGGAGGAAGAATTCTTCTTTGCCGCTTGGAGCAAGACATCGCCCGGATCGGATTAGGAGTTCGGCCCGGTGTGGTGAAGACAAGGTAGGGAGATCTTCAGGGGGGTAGTGTTAGGCTTTTTTAAGGGGGGTTTGGGTGGGTTTAGAATAGGGGTATGTGGGTGGTGTGTTGTAATGGGGGGGTATTGTATATGTTTTTAAATGCAAAAGAGCTGAATTCTTTGGGGCATGCCCCCACAAAAGGCCCTTTTAAGGGCTGGTAAGGTAAAGAGCTTTGAACTTGTTTTAATTTAGAATAGGGCAGGGAATTTTTTTTTATTTTGGGGGGCTTTATTATTTTATTAGGGGGCTTAGAATAGGTGTAATTAGCTTAAAAATCTTGTAATCTTTTTTTTATTTTTTGTAATTTAGTGTTTGTTTTTTTTTGTAATTTAGTTTAGTTTATTTAATTGTATTTTTAGATAGATATTTGTAGTTTATTTAATTTATTGATAGTGTAGGTGTATTTGTAACTTAGGTTAGGATTTATTTTACAGGTAATTGGGTAATTATTTTAACTAGGTAGATATTAAATAGTTAATAACTATTTAATAGCTATTATACCTAGTTAAAATAATTAACAATTTACCTGTAAAATAAATATTAACCCTAACATAGCTACAATGTAATTATTAATTATATTGTAGCTATCTTAGGGTTTATTTTATAGGTAAGTATTTAGATTTAAATAGGAATATTTTAGTTTATAATATGAATTAGATTAATTTAATATAAATTTGTTAGGGGTGTTAGGGTTAGATAGAGTTAATATAGTTAATATAAATACTATAGTAACTATATTAACCCTAATATAATTAGGGTTAATATAGTTAATATATATAATGTAATACCTATATTAACTATAATATACTTAGGGTTAATATAGATAATATAGCTGGCGGCGGGGTAGGTAGATTAAATTAGGGGTTAATCATTTTAATAGAGATGGCGGCGGTGTAAGGGGCTTACATTAGGGGTTAATAATATTAATATAGCTGGCGGCGGTATAGGGGGATTAGATTAGGGGTTAATAATTTTTATATAGGTGGCGGCGGTGTAAGGGGTCAGATTAGGGGATAGATAAGGTAGATGGCGGCGGTTTTAGGGGCTCACAGTAGGGGGTTAGTTTATGTAGATGGCGGCGGGGTCCGGGAGCGGCGGTTTTAGGGGTTAATAACTTTATTAGGGATTTCGGGGGGGGGGGGATCGCGGTTGACAGGTAGATAGACGCGCATGCGTTAGGTGTTAGGTTTCTTTTCTAGTTAGTTTAGGGAGTTACGGGGCTCCAATAGTCAGCGTAAGGCTTCTTACGGCTGCTTTTTGTGGCAAGGTGAAAATGGAGTAAGATTTCTCCATTTTCGCCACGTAAGTCCTTACGCTGCATATTGGATACCAAACTGCGCTGGTTTGGTATACCTGCCTATGGCCCAAAAAACTACGGGCGACGGCAGAAATATACGCGCGTAACTTCTAGGTTACGCCATATATGTGATACCAAACCAGCGTAAATATTAGCGTCGCCGGCTTTTGCGGGCGACGATTTTTATCGGATCGACCCCTTGATGTTTCCAGCTCTGCCAAATACCACTAGTCACCTTACCCTTTGTTGCTCTGGATATCATGTACTGTTTTCTGCTGTGTGGCTTACTCCTGTGCCTGGTCCCTCAGTGTCCTGAGTTACCTATTTGCTGCTGTGTCTAGCCTATCTCATTCCTTTATCTTCCCACTTGATGCTGGGATAAGAAGACTACTGACAAAAGCAAAAATAGTTCAGCACAAGTGTCAAAAATGTGCTTGCTGCAGGGTTCACACTCTAAAGTTAACCTTCAAAATATGTACAAAGTCCAGAGAGCAGCCGCACCATATAAATATGAATTTTATTAGGTTAATACAAAAGCATAAAAATGCAACGTTTCAGACCACACAGGTTCTTAATCATGCATATACAAATGCCTACAAAGCTCACTCTTATATCCTAACGAACAACTCCACCCCTGTGATATCATCAAGACAGCACAGGTGGTTACTAATAGGTATTACAATAGTCATTAGTTATTAACAACAGTATTTTCTATAATATATACATCATTAGGTTACAATAGTCATTAGTTTCATCAGTAACAACAGTATTTTCTATAATATATACATCATTAGGTTACAATAGTCATTAGTTTCATCAGTAACAACAGTATTTTCTATAATATATACATCATTAGGTTACAATAGTCATTAGTTACATCTGTAACAACAGTATTTTCTATAATATATACATCATTAGGTTACCCATTAGATTTATGGTAACTTAGTTACTATATAAAAAGAGTTACTATAAAAAAACTACATCAATTTTAAACCTGAATTATGCCGTCCCCGCACACTATGGGAAACAACTTGGCAAAAAGGTGACAGATTAAATAGGCCCCTCTCTTTACATTACACCCTAATAGGAAGCACAGACAGTGAAAATAAACTTCCCCACCTTCTCAAATGGGAATTATATCTAAACATGACCATTTCCCCACAAGTATGGCAACATACAATCACCCTCACTAAGAAGGCCCTGCACTGTGTCACCCTGTTTGAAATGTATTATAAGATATTAACTCACTGGTACTACATCCCCACAAGACTCAATAAAATGTATGGATCTACTTCACCTCTGAGCTGGCGTAATTGCGTGAAGAGAGGGGACACTCTACACCAGTGCTGTGTGTCGTGACACATTAGTGTGTCGGCAGCAGTGTGTAGGTGTGTCCCTGCTTCAACACAAATTGTTTGGAATTTAACATTTTTTTGGGGTTTCTGACATTCTGCCTGCATGCTACATGACAAGTTATTGATACCTAGTGGGTCACACATCATCTTAAACTATTGGTGCAGCGGGAACTGAAACTATTCCCATTGGCAGCTTTGGTGGCACATTGGCTCCTGACTTCACGTGTAGTCTCCTCAATTGGCTCGTGACTGCAAGTGTAGTCATTGGGACAGCAGTGTGTTCGCAGTGCAGGCAGTAGTCAGTCAATCTTGCTGAGCTCTGCGGGCGGCAGCTTAAACGCTGAGCTGAAGTCAGAAGTCAAAGGGTTTTTTTTTTGCAGCTAGCTCCCAGTAGTGCATTGCTTCTCCTGCTCATGATATATGGATAGGATGGGGAAGCTTAAAAATGCTTGATGATGAAATGCGAGTGTCTTTATCTAATATTCCACTAAATATTCAGAAATTGTGTTCATCCCATCAACCTCATATATCCCATTAAAATAGTAAGTAGCTATTGGTGTTATTAAACTTTTTTTAATTCTTGCACATACTTACTGTTGCTTGTAAATACATTTTGTTATTATATAATGTATGTATGTGTCCGTATCTCTTAAAACAAGTTAGTTTAACCTCCTGTTTGCTGGTACAACCAAATTACTGTGTCGCAAAATGATGTAGGTCTAAAAAGTGTGTCACCAACATAAAAAGTTTAGAAAGCTCTACACATATGGTGGGAATGTCCTAAACTTGCATCCATATGGAACACTTGTTTTCTGACTTTATCCAGCCTAGGTATAACAATCCCCAAAACTCCCTCCAATGCTCTCCTCCACATAGATATTCATACCTTACCTAAACACCAGGCATATTTAAGTATATACCTCCTAATGGCAACCAAAGCGGCAATAGCCAAATCCTGGAAATTACAACTCCCCCAAGTTGGCCCATTATACTAAATTCGATGGCGTACATCTACGCCATGGAAAAAAGTATATTCTACTCCTTAAACAACTTCGATCTATTCAAACTTATCTGGGCAGACTGGAATACCCGTTACGACAATACATGGTCACCTTCTGTCACGACAGAACCATGACACACAACTTAGGACCAAGGGACCCTTTTGGTTTTCCCCCTTCTTACCCCATTTCTCCTCCCTTTCGTCTCCCACTTCCTTATACCTACACCAAAATGATTCATATCGTTATTACTATGTATAGCATATGCAAAGATAAGCAATATTTGTTAACCTGTTATTTGGTTTATGTATCTATGCAGTAGGAGCATGTGGGCTCCACCTACCTTTGCTCATTTTGATTTGTGTATTTGATTTTTATTTACATTAATAAAAGTTTTTGAAATTAAAAAAAAAAAAAAAAAACTACATCAATATATATACACAAATAGGTCTACACAAAGAGATCTACAAAAATACAGAAAGATCCCAATCTTTATTCATTCCTTGAGGCATCCTGGTCTCTAGATAGTAGATCCAGAATGCCTCTCTCTGCGTTAGTCTTTTAACCCTGTCACCCCCCTCACCTGTTAACTGGTACATGTTCAACGATCTGATATCTAAGTTGGCTCACTGTGTGTCCAGCCTCCTTAAAGTGACATGCAACAGGTGATTTTTTGTAGGTAGTTCTAATATTTGACTTATGTTCCGTGATCCTATCACAGACTCGTCTAGATGTTTCACCTACATAAAATCTAGCACATGGACATTTTAGAATATAGATTACATAGTTTGTGTTACATGTAAAAAAAAGCATTGATCATAATTTTTTTTACCTGTTTGGGGATGACAAAAGTTAGAACCTTTTATAAGATTATTACAATTACTAAACCCCAAGCAGGGAAAGCATCCATTCTTATTGGGACCTATAAGTGTTTGTCTGCTTCTTTTATTTGTTCCCAAATCAGATCTAATTAGTTGGTCTCTAATATTCCTCGGCCTCTTAAAAGCCGTCATAGCAGGATTTTTAAATTCCACTATCTCCGGATTACTATATTTTAAGATATTCCAATGTTTTTGAATTATATGTGCAATGTTTCTACTTTGTCTGTTGTATTAAGTGACAAACACCACCCTATCTTTGTTGTTTTTTTCCTTCACATTAAATAAGTTAACCTCAGACATTTGTAGAATTTGTTCCTTCTCTCTCTCAATCAAATCACAAGGGTACCCTCTCACTCTAAACAGTTTAGACATCTCTTCTAGTCTACTGCTGACTATTTTCTTATCAGTAACAATTCTCTTGACTCTTAGAAGTTGACTCCTTGGTAATGAATTTTTTAGACCATTAGGGTGAGCGCTATTATAATGTAATAAATTATTGTGACCAATTGTCTTCCTGTAGAGATCTGTTTGTAAATTTCCATTTTCTTTCTTTACTGTGGTGTCTAAAAAATTAATCCTTTCTTAACTATATTCAATAGTAAATTTAATATATTTAGTGGCCTGATTAAGGGAGGAAACAAAATCCAATAGGGTCCCAACGTCGCCCATCCATATGCCAAATATATCATCTATATAGCGCCATGTGGCGCCATATTGAATACATAGTGGGTTTTCGTAAACATGTATGATCAATGTTTTTTTTACTTGTAACACAAACTAACGGCTAGATTTAGAGTTCTGCGACCAAAGGGGTGCGTTATCTACGCGTGCTTTTTTTCTCCCGCACCTTTTAAATACCACTGGTATTTAGAGTTCACAGAAGGGCTGCGTTAGGCTCCAAAAAGGGAGCGTATAGCATATTTACCGCCACTGCAACTCTCGATACCAGCGGTGCTTACGGACGCGGCCAGCTTAAAAAACGTGCTTGTGCACGATTCCCCCATAGGAAACAATGGGGCAGTTTGAGCTGAAAAAAACCTAACACCTGCAAAAAAGCAGCGTTAAGCTCCTAACGCAGCCCCATTGTTTCCTATGGGGAAACGCTTCCTAAGTCTGCACCTAACACCCTAACATGTACCCCGAGTCTAAACACCCTTAACCTTACACTTATTAACCCCTAATCTGCCACCCCCGCTATCGCTGACACCTGCATATTTTTTTTTAACCCCTAATCTGCCGCTCCGTACACCCCCGCAACCTACATTATTCCTATGTACCCCTAATGTGCTGCCCCTAACACCGCCGACCCCTATATTATATTTATTAACCCCTAATATGCCGCCCCCAACGTCGCCTCCACCTACCTACAATAATTAACCCCTAATCTGCTGACCGGACCTCACCGCTACTATAATAAATGTATTAACCCCTAAAGCTAACTCTAACCCGAACCCTAACACCCCCTAAATTAAATATAATTTAAATCTAACGAAATAAATTAACTCTTATTAAATAAATTATTCCTTTATATTTAAGTATTTAAAGCTAAATACTTACCTGTAAAATAAACCCTAATATAGCTACAATATAAATTATAATTATATTGTAGCTATTTTAGGATTAATATTTATTTTACAGGCAACTTTGTAATTATTTTAACCAGGTACAATAGCTATTAAATAGTTAATAACTATTTAATAGCTACCTAGTTAAAATAATTACAAAATTACCTGTAAAATAAATCCTAACCTAAGTTACAATTAAACCTAACACTAACTATCAATAAATTAATGTAATAAAATACCTACAATTATCTACAATTAAACCTAACACTACACTTTCAATAAATTAATTAAATACAATACCTACAAATAAATACAATTAAATAAACTAACTAAAGTGCAAAAAATAAAAAAAACTAAGTTACAAAAAATAAAAATTTTTTTACAAACATTAGAAAAATATTACAACAATTTTAAACTAATTACACCTTCTCTAAGCCCCCTAATAAAATAACAAAGACCCCCAAAATAAAAAAATGCCCTACCCTATTCTAAAATTAAAATAGAAAAGCTCTTTTACCTTACCAGCCCTTAAAAGGGCCCTTTACGGGGCATGCCCCAAAGAATTCAGCTATTTTGCCTGTAAAAGAAAAATACAACCCCCCCCAACATTAAAACCCACCACCCACATACCCCTAATCTAACCCAAACCCCCCTTAAATAAACCTAACACTACCCCCATGAAGATCATCCTACCTTGAGTTGTCTTCACTCAGCCGAGCCACCGATGGAACCGAAGAAGTGATCCTCCAAGGGGCGCTGAAGAAATCTTCCATCCGATGAAGTGATCCTCCAGGCGGCACTGAAGAAGTCTTCCATCCCGGCGATGTCATCTTCCAAGCGGGGTCTTCAATCTTCTTCTACAGGATCCATCTTCATTCCGCCGACGCGGAACATCCTTCTTCCCCGGACTACCGATGGACTACAGCCAATCAGATTCAAGTTCAATCCGATTGGCTGATCCAATCAGATTGAGCTCGCATTCTATTGGCTATTCCGATCAGCCAATAGAATGCTAGCTCAATCTGATTGGCTGATCGGATCAGCCAATCATATTAAACTTGATTCTGATTGGCTGAGTCCATTAGCCAATCAGAATTTTCCTACCTTAATTCCGATTGGCTGATAGAATCCTATCAGCCAATCGGAATTCGAGGGACGCCATCTTGGATGACGTCATTTATAGGAACCTTCATTCGGACTTAGGACGTCGCAAGAAGAGGATGGATCCGCGCTGGAGGTCTTCAAGATGGAGCCGCCTGTCACCGCTTGGAAGAAGATGGTTGCCGGTCCGGATCTACTCTTCTGCCTGGATAGGATGAAGACTTTGGAGCCTCTTCTGGACCTCTTCAGCCGCCGCTTGATAGAAGACTTCAAGCCGGATGATGGATCTCCAGCCCCCGCTTGGGCTTGGATGAAGAATTCAGAGCCTGGAGCGATCAGTGATACCTGGCATGGTGAAGACAAGGTAGGAAGATCTTCAGGGGCTTAGTGTTAGGTTTATTTAAGGGGGGTTTGGGTTAGATTAGGGGTATGTGGGTGGTGGGTTGTAATGTTGGGGGGGTATTGTATATTTTTTTTTACAGGGAAAAAGAGCTGAATTCTTTGGGGCATGCCCCGCAAAGGACCCTTTTAAGGGCTGGTAAGGTAAAAGAGCTTTTCTATTTTAATTTTAGAATAGGGTAGGGCATTTTTTTTATTTTGGGGGGCTTTGTTATTTTATTAGGGGGCTTAGAGTAGGTGTAATTAGTTTAAAATTGTAATATTTTTCTAATGTTTGTAAATATTTTTTATTTTTTGTACTTTAGTTAGTTTATTTAATTGTATTTATTTGTAGGTATTGTATTTAATTAATTTATTGATAGTGTAGTGTTAGGTTTAATTGTAGATAATTGTAGGTATTTTATTACATTAATTTATTGATAGTGTAGTGTTAGGTTTAATTGTAACTTAGGTTAGGATTTATTTTCCAAGTAATTTTGTAATTATTTTAACTATGTAGCTATTAAATAGTTATTAACTATTTAATAGCTATTGTACCTGGTTAAAATAAATACAAAGTTGCCTGTAAAATAAATATAAATCCTAAAATAGCTACAATATAATTTATAATTTAGGGTTTATTTTACAGGAAAGTATTTAGCTTTAAATAGGAATAATTTATTTAATAAGAGTTAATTTATTTCGTTAGAATTAAATTATATTTAACTTAGGGGGGTGTTAGAGTTAGGGTTAGACTTAGCTTTAGGGGTTAATACATTTATTATAGTAGCGGTGTGGTCCGGTCGGCAGATTAGGGGTTAATAAGTGTAGGTAGGTGTCGGCGACGTTGAGGGGGGCAGATTAGGGGTTAATAAATATAATATAGGGGTCGGCGGTGTTAGGGGCAGCAGATTAGGGGTACATGAGTATAACATAGATGGCGGCGGTGTGCGGTCGGCAGATTAGGGGTTAAAAAAATTTAATCGAGTGGCGGCGATGTGGGGGGGCCTCGTTTTAGGGGTATATAGGTAGTTTATGGGTGTTAGTGTACTTTAGAGCACAGTAGTTAAGAGCTTTATAAACCGGCGTTAGCCCAAAAAGCTCTTAACTCCTGTTTTTTTTCTGCGGCTGGAGTTTTGTCGTTAGATTTCTAACGCTCACTTCAGCCACGACTCTAAATACCGGCGTTAGAAAGATCCCATTGAAAAGATAGGATACGCAAATGGCGTAGGGGGATCTGCGGTATGGAAAAGTCGTGGCTGCAAAGTGAGCGTTAGACCCTTTAATGACTGACTCCAAATACCAGCGGGCGGTAAAAACCAGCGTTAGGACCCCCTAACGCTGGTTTTGACGGCTACCGCCAAACTCTAAATCTAGCCGTATGTAATCTATATTCTAAAATGTCCATGTGCTAGATTTTATGTAGGTAAAACAATTAGACGAGTCCGTGATAGGATCACAGAACATAAGTCAAATATTAGAACTGCCTACGAAAAATCACCTGTTGCATGTCACTTTAAGGAGGCTGGACACACAGTGAGCCAACTTAGATATCAGATCATTGATCATGTACCAGTTGACAGGCGAGGGGGTACAAGGTTAAAAAACTTAAGCAGAGAGAGGCATTCTGGATCTACTATGTAGAGACCAGGATGCCTCAAGGAATGAATAAAGATTGGGATCTTTCTGTATTTTTGTAGATCTCTTTGTGTAGACCTATTTGTGTATATATATATATATATATTGATGTAGTTTTTTATACTAACTCTTTTTATATAGTAACTAAGTTACCATAAATCTAATGGGTAACCTAATGATGTATATATTATAGAAAATACTGTTGTTACTGATGTAACTAATGACTATTGTAATACCTATTAGTAACCACCTGTGCTGTCTTGATATCACGGGGGTGGAGTTGTTTGTTAGGATATAAGAGTGAACTTTGTAGGCATTTGTATATGCATGATTAAGAACCTGTGTGGTTCGAAACGTCGCATTTTTATGCTTTTGTATTAACCTAATAAAATTCATATTTATATGGTGCGGCTGCTCTCTATACTTTGTACATAAGAAGACTACTGGCCAGGATTGGACAGATAAGGAATTATCCATGAACAATACATTATACTAGGGCCATGGACCAGAATGAGGTAACAAGAGCCTTTACCCTCCAGCAACAAATGCTGGGAACCCATGTCACACATCTTTGGAATCCAAGTTGGAGACTATTACAGCTATGCTTTCCTCATTAGTTGCAAGCAAACTTGCCTCCTCTGAGCCTACTGAACTTCCTACTGTTGCAGTAGCTACGTCTCCCTCCTCTGTAACCACTGCTATACCCCGTATTCCATTACCTGATAAATATTATGGTATTACTGACTGTAGGGGCTTTCAGTGCAGGTTACATTTTTGCAATGATCCTCTTCCAATCACCTCAGGCAATGGTCCCTTTCATTATCTCCTTGCTTAAAGATAAAACTCTAGCCTGGGTTTTCACATTTATTGGAACAGAACGCTCAGGTATTAAAGGGACACTGAACCCAAACTTTTTCTTTTGTGATTCAGATATAGCATGACATTTTAAGCAACTTTCTAATTTACTCCTATTATCAAATGTTCTTTATTCTCTTGGTATCTTTATTTGAAATGCAAGAATGTAAGTTTAGATGCCAGCCCATTTTTGGTGAACAACCTAGGTTGTCCTTGCTGATTGGTGGATAAATTCATCCACCAATCAAAAACTGCTGTCCAGAGTTCTGAACCAAGAAAAAAGCTGATACCTTCTTTTTCATATAAAGATAGCAAGAGAACGAAGAAAAATTGATAATAGGAGTAAATTAGAAAGTTGCTTAAAATTGCATGCTCTATCTGAATCACAAAATAACATTTTTGGGTTCAGTGTCCCTTTAAGTGATGCAGATTCCTTCATATCCTCACTGACTATTGTCTTTGGAACCCCAGGTCACACTACTGCTGCTGAATTTTCTCTTTTGGATCTTCACCAGAACAATTGGTCAGTGGCACAATATGCCATAGAGTTCCGCACCCTGGCACACAAGACTTCTTGGGACGCTAATGCCCTCATGGCAGCTTTCCGCAGAGTCTTGCATGATCATATTAAGAATGAACTCACGTATCGTGATATCCTTTCCTCCCTTGAGGACTTTATTGCACTCTGTACCAGTTTGGACTCTCGTTATCAATAGTGTAAAGCAGAGAGAGAGAGAGAGAGAGAGAGAGAGCTTGTAGACCCTTTTCTAGTCACCTGGCTTCCAGATCCCCTTCTTCCACTATTGCATCCCCTACTCTTGTTCAAGAAGAGGAACCTATGGATCTCTCCATCCTTAAATCCTCAGAGTCCGAAACAAAAAGAAGAAGGAGATTACGCTTGTGCTTTTACTTTGGTTCTAACACTAATTAACTAAAGAACTGCACCTCTCTACAGGAAAAAGCCAGTGCTTAGAGGATGAGAGGAGACTCTTTAAGCATGGCTGCCACTAATTTTCCTCATCCCTTGAGATTTAACTTTCCTTGAGAACACTGTTCCTTTACAAGCTTTTATTGATTCGGAGCAGCTGGAAATTTAATCGACCACCATTTCATGGTTCCACTTCTTCAAAAAAGCAGTGTCTTAAGATTACTACCCTGGATGGCACTCCTCTTGGTTCTGGCCTAATTCAGTTTGAATCAGAGCCTCTTACTATGACTGTAGGAGTGTTGCATTTGGAACAAATACAATTTTATGTAATTCATTCTACTACTCAGCCTGTAATCCTTGGTCTTCCTTGGTTACAGAAACATTAATCCCCAATTTGACTGGGCAGATGGCCAGTTGGCCTCTTGGAGTTACTGATGTTTTCTTTCATGTCTGGCTAAGGTCACACCTTTGTCTCGTTCTCCTGTAGCCACTATGCATACTTCTTCCTCTCTTCCCTCAATATATGCAAAATATGGTGATGTCTTTGAAACAAGAGCAGCTGATGTATTTCCACCGCACTGTTCATACAACTGCAAGATCCATTTGCTTCCTGGTGCCCTGCTTCCTAATGGAAAGACGTATACACTCTCCAAAACCAAGACCAAAGCCATGGAGTATTACATTCAAGAAAACAGCCAAAGGCTTTATTCAACTGGGTTCTTTTTCGTAAGATCACAGTCAAGAACTGGTTACCAATTCCCCTGATTACTGAGCTGTATGGCTCCCTTCAAAATGCTTGTTATTTTATGAAACTAAATATTTGTGGTGCATGCAACCTTATTTGCATTTACCCTGGAGATGACTGGAAGACTGCTTTCAATAACAGAACTGGGCACTATGAGAACTTGGTAATGCCTTTCGGCTATGTAATGCCTCTGCAGTCTTCCAAGCTTTTGTCAATGACATCTTTCGAGACCTTCTTTATCATACTTGTCATTGTTTATTTGGATAATATCCTTATATTCTCCAATGCCTTGGATGAACATCATGAGCATCATGAGTGAAACAAGTACTTCTTCACCTTAGAGAAAATTATCTGGTAACAAAACTGGAGAAATGTTAATTTGATCAAGTCTAGATTCAGTTTCTTGGTTATGTTATTTCTAAGGAGGGTTTTGCTATGGATCCTACAAAAGTAGCTGCAGTTATAAAAATGGTCTCAACCTTCCACATTAAAAGAATTGCAAAGATTCCTGGGCTTTGCAAATTACTATCGCAAGTTTATCAAGCATTTCTCCAGAATAGCTGCTCCACTCACCGATCTGACCAAACATAACAGGGACTGCAAATACTGGCCTTCAGCTGCCATGGATCCTTTTTCTCTTCTGCAAAGAGCCTTTTGTAATACTCTTGTACTATGCCATCCTGATCTCCAGTTCACCCTTGATGTTAATGCCTCTGAGTCTGCTGTTGGTGTGGTCTTCATCCAAAGGGATCCCTCCATGTCCAAGATGCACCCAGTAGGCTTTTTCTCTAGATGATTTTCTCCTGATGAAAGGAATTATAATGCAGGAAATTGTTAACGCTTAGCCATTAAGATGGCACTAACTGAATGATGACATTGGCTTGAAGGTACTACTAACCCCATTCAAATCCTTACAGATCATAAAGATTTAACGTATCTGGAGACTGCTCTTTGTCTCAATTCCAGACAAGACAGATGTGTCTTATTCTTCTCTCATTTTAACTTTGTGTTTCATAGCTTCCTGGAACCAAAAATAAGAAGGCAGATGCCCTGTTCCGTCAGTTCCTTCTGTCCACTGATTCCTCTGAAGTCCCTGTAGAGCATATAATTCCTCCTTCCTGTTTGATTAGTCAACTCAATATGTCTCTTCTAAAAAGACTGCAGTGGGCACAAAATAGAAAACCTCCTGAGGCTCCTACTGCTCCTGAAATCCTTTTTGTGCCTAGGAGTCTCCATACTCCTGTTCTTTCCTTGGCTCATGACAGCAAATTGTAAGGTCATCCTGGCTTCTCTCTCAACATATCTGGTGGCCTACCAAGAAGTCAGATAACCAAAGTATGTCAAAGCCTGTCAGACTTGTGCAATTAACAAGACTCCACAATCCTTACCTCATGTTCTGCTTCAACCCCTGCACATAGCAGAGCAGCCTTGGACACACATTGCTATGGAATTTATTGTGGATCTACCTCCTTCCAACAATAATACAGTCATCTCGGTTGTGGTGTATTGATTTTCTAAACTTGCCCATTTTGTACCTTTATTCAAGCTGCCTAATGCTCAAGAATTTGCAACTTTATTCCTCTCTCTGCTAAACATTGGTTTTCCAACCTTTCCACTCATTGGCATTGAATACATTCTCAGCTGCACTTGGCCGTCTCCAGGTACAAAGCCTTTGCTGATCATCATAGAACTGCTATTTGTGCCTTTTCTGTGGGTGATCATGTTTGGGTCTCCACCCAACACATTCACTTATGGCAACCTTGCCATAAATTGCGACCATGGTTCATCGGACCCTACAAAGTCCTTAAGAGACTTTCTCCTGTTGCCTATGAACTTGCCTTACCAAGGACTCTGCACATCATTCCAGTCTTTCATGTGTCCTTACTCAAGCCTTATCTAGTGAAGAGATATACCAGATTCAAATCTCCTCCGCCTCCACTGTTGTATCAAGGTGAACCTGAATATGAAATTGCTAAGAACAGAAAATAAAAAAGTAATTACCAACAAAAAAAATTACACATATTTCAATACCCACAAAAAACACCACACAATAAAAAATCCCTATTGTAAAACTAGGGCATTGCCCTAAAGCGAACAAGCTCTTTTTCTAAAAAAAAAAAAAAAAAAAAAAACCCTCTAACATTAACTGCCATAAATTGTAAATTTATTGGTATTTTAATTTGGGTTAAGTTAGGGGGTGTTAGGTTAGGGTGTTTAGATGTTAGTTTATTACTTTAGAGGTTAAATGTTTATTTAGGTACTTTATTATGTGGGTTTGAGGGTTTAGGGGTTAATAGTTTATTTAAGTACTTTGCGATGCAAGGGGATTAGGGGTTAATAGTGTACATAGGTATTTTGTAATGCGGGGGTGTGGTGGTTTAGGGGTTAATAATGTAATGGGGACTTTGCGGTGGGCTATGTGGCGGTTTAGGGGTTATTAGACTAGGGGCTTATGGTGGTTCAGGTTAGCATGTGAGTAAGGTGTTTTTTCTTTACTTTTTTTTCTCCATTGACTTCTATAGAGCAGTAGGTGATCGCACTAGCAGTAGGTCATTTGTGAGAGTTTGTAACTTGTAATATCAGCGCAACCTGAGTTGCACAAAAGTTTTACCGCTAGCACAACAAGCACTCTAGTGAAAGCGCTAGTTAGTGCTCCACTTGCAATCTAGCCCTGTTTCTTTTATTATCTTGAGGTGTTTATATTTGTTTCATTATTAAATATATGTACACAAATGATTTTTAGAATAAATGTATTACACCTGAAAGAATCTTCATTAAAAAAAAATTGTAGTACAAGGCCAATGTCCACTCAGAAGGCCAGAAATAGCCCATTGAGATTGCCATTAGCTTATACTTTGATAATATTGTTTTAATAATTTTTATGTTTTGTTTTGTTTTTTAACACAACAATTAAATAAAAAAGAGAAATAATAAAAAAATAAAAAAAATAATAAAAAGGCAGCAGCAGGCAACCAGGAGCACATATTGCCCCCCCCCCTTCACTCCCCTATAGGGTCTGCATCCTTCCTTTCTTCACGCACCTGTTGTGTTTCAGGAGTAACAAATGTTAATTTTTTTAGGCTTAAAGATAAAGAGGGTGGCGTGAGGCCAAAAGTATCAAACACCAATTGTTTATAACATATAAAATGATTTTATTAAAATACAAATAGTTACTAGCCTAAAAATGGACGTCTCCCTATAGTAGTCTTAAAAAGCTTAAAACAGTATATATATACAATCATAAGCTTATGCCATATATAGAATGAAAATGATATATTATTAAGCAGATTGCATAAGGTGCTATATAGTAACTTTACCAAACTAATATAGGAAATAAATGGTAAAACCGCGATAATGTCCAATATAGAAGGCTTTAGATTGTTAATCTGTATGTGACAAATCCAGATCGAAAAAGTTCAATATCAAGCTATTGGAAGGTGAATCCTGCGTAGGATATATAGGAAAAGTTCCAATTCAAATAAGCATATGGATAAAGTTGGTATTTCATTTCATTCTCATAAAAAAACATACATATGAATCACATAGAAATGGATTGAATAACAGTACTTTACCACTCTTTCTGCGTGTTCTATGTCGGTCAAAGCTTGGACCGCTGAAGCGACCGCAGCCGCTCTTCCGAGATGTATTTTGCAACCTCACACACGTGTTGGATGGCGTCTGACGTCACGCCTAGTCCGTTGGTTCTCAATAGGAGAAATGACAGCGTGCTGGCAATCAGCTGTCTAGAAATTTCAAAGTGAAGGCAGATTAATGTACACTTCAGCCCTGTGTCATACACTTAGGCTAACAATATAGTGGGGTATTCAAATTCCTCCTCACTATAAATAAGATCAAATCTGCAGAAAAAGTAAATTTTGTTGCTTAAAATTAACCCGGGTTAAAAGGCAAAATATAGTAGTATTGCTTATGATGCTGCAGTGTCACACAAACAAGCGACGCGTTTCGCCCTCCCTTGGGCTTTATCAAGATGTTTTTGACATGCAGCAAAGTCCTTTATAAATGCTATATTCATGTGTGATTGGTTGCAGGCTTAATTGGTGTGCTTTGTCTCCAAATTTTTTAAGGTGGTATATACTCTTTCTTTGAGAATTCTTGCTTTCTTTCTCAAATTCAACTATTTAGAAAACATCTCTATATCTTCTGTCACATACAGTTAAATATTTATGCTCATTAGCCTTCTTTGTGAAATGGCATTGAAATTAATAATGTTATTCAAATTGTAAAGGTAATACAAATTAATTTTAGCAGTGTTAAACAGGAGATTAATACAGATACGATATTCTTCTATCCAAAAAAAATAATAAAAAAAATTGATTGTTATAAAAGTGCCAATCTGTTTGTTACTTATTATTCATAGTGGGTTATAACCTTGGTGTGTTATTCATGTAATTGATATGTTCTTGTAGTTTAGACCCACTAGTCTGTTCACAAAGTGATCTTATTTCATCTTATTCATATAATAACATAATTTATGCTTACCTGATAAATGTATTTCTCTTGTAGTGTATCCAGTCCACGGATCATCCATTACTTATGGAATATATTCTCCTTCCCAACAGGAAGCTGCAAGAGTCCACCCACAGCAAAGCTGCTATATAGCTCCTCCCCTAACTGCCATATTCAGTCATTCGACCGAAAACATGCAGAGAAAGGAAAAACCATAGGGTGCAGTGGTGACTGTAGTTCAAATGAAAAAATTACCTGCCTTAAAGTAACAGGGCGGGCCGTGGACTGGATACACTACAAGAGAAATAAATTTATCAGGTAAGCATAAATTATGTTTTCTCTTGTTAAGTGTATCCAGTCCACGGATCATCCATTACTTATGGAATACCAATACCAAAGCTAAAGTACACGGATGATGGGAGGGACAAGGCAGGTACTTAAACAGAAGTTACCACTGCCTGTAAAAAACCCTTTCTCCCAAAAATAGCCTCCGAAGAAGCAAGGTATCAAATTTGTTAAATTTGAAAAGTATGAAGCGCAGACCAAGACTCCGTCTTGTAAATCTGTTCAACAGAAGCCACATTTAAAAAAGGCCCAAGTGAAAACCACAGCTCTAGTAGAATGAGCTGTAATCCCTTCAGGAGGCTGCTGTCCAGCAGTCTCATAAGCTAAATGAATTATGCTTTTTAACCAAAAAGACAGAGAGGCTGCTGAAGTCTTTTGACCTCTCCTCTGTCCAGAATAGACAACAAACAAGGTGAACGTTTGATGAAAACTGTAGTAGCTTGTAAGTAAAACTTTAAAGCACAAACCACGTCCAATATTGTGTAATAGACGTTCCTTCTTTGAGGAAGGATTAGGATACAAGCATGGAACAACTATCTCTTGAGTGATGTACTTGTTAGATACCACCTTAGGAAAAAACCCAGGTTGGTACGCAGGACTACCTTATCCGTACGAAGGACCAGATAAGGAGAATCACATTGTAACACAGATAACTTGGAGACTCTACGAGTCGAGGAATTAGCTACCCAAAAGGAACTTTCCAAGATAAAGATTGATATCTATGGAACAAAAAAGGTTCAAACGGAACTTCTTGAAGAACCTTAAGAATCAGGTTTAAGCTCCATGGCGGAGCAACAGTTTTAAACACAGGCTTGGATCTAACCAAAGCCTGACCAAATGCCTGAACGTCTAGAATACCTGCCAGACGCTTGTGCAAAAAAATAGACAGAGTAAAAATCTGTCCCTTTTTAGGGAATTAGCTGACAACCCTTTTCTCAAAAAACATCTTGGAGAAAAGATAATATCCTGGGAATCCAGACTTTACTCCATGAGTAACCCTTGGATTCATAACAATCAGATATTTACACCATATCTATGTTCAATTTTCCTAGAGACAGGCTTTCATGTCTGTATTAAGGTATCAATGACTGACTCGGAGAAGCCATGCTTTGATAACATCAAGCGTTCAGTCTCCAGGCAGTCCATCTCAGATTGATTCTATTTAGATGGTTGAAAGGACCCTGAGGTAGAGGGACCTGTCTCTGAAGCAGAGACCGTGATGGAAAGGATGACATGTCCACCAGATCTGCATACCAGGTCCTGTGTGGCTACGCAGGCGCTGTCAAAAACACCAAAGCCCTCTCCTGCTTGGTCTTGACCTCCGGAGGAAATCCCACTCCCCCGGAAGAAAAGTCTGACGACTTAGAAAATCCACCTCCCAGTTCTCAACACCTGGGATATGGATAGCTGATAGACAAGAGTGAGTCTCTGTCCAGTGAATTATTGTAAGACTTCTAACATCGCTAGGGAACTTCTGTTCCCCCTTGATGGCTGATGTAAGCCACAGTCGTGTATATTGTCCGACTGAGTATGATGTACCTCAGAGTTGCTAACTGAGGCCAAGTCTGAAGAGCATGGAATATCACTCCCAGTTCCAGAATATTTATTAGAAGGAGGGTCTCCTCCTAAGTCCACTATCCCTGAGCCTTCAGGGAGTTCCAGACTGCATCTATTGTAACAATTGTCCCATCTGACCTGCGGAAGGTCATACCCTTGGACAGATGGACCCGACATAGTCACCAGAGAAGAGAATCTCTGGTCTCTTGGTCCAGGTTTAACAGGGGGACAAATCTGTGTAATCCCCGTTCCTCTGACTGAGCATGCATAGTTGCAGCGATCTGAAATGTAGACATGCAAACGGTACTATGTCCCTTGCCGCTACCATTAAGCCGATTTCATTCATGTACTGAGCCACCGAAGGGCGCGGATGGGATGAAAAAAAACACGGCAGAAATTTAGAAACTTTGACAACCTGGACTCCGTCAGGTAAATTTTCATTTCTACAGAATCTATCAGAGTCCCTAGGAGGGAAACCCTTGAGATTGGGGATAGAGAACTCTTTCCTTGTTCACTTTCCACCCATGTGATCTCAGAAATGCCAGTACTACGTCCGTATGAGACTGGGCAATTTGGATGTTTGACGCCTGTATCAGGATGTCGTCTAAATAAGGGGCCACTTCTATGCCCCGCGGTCTAAGGACCGCCAAAGCGACCCCAGAACCTCCATAAAGATTCTTGGGGCTGTAGATATCCCAAAGGAAAGAGCTACAAACTGGTAATGCCTGTCTAGAAAGGCAAACCTGAAAAACGATGGTGATCTTTATGCATCACAATGTGAGGATAAGCATCCTTCAAATCCATTGTAGTCCTCTATTGACTCTCCTGGATCATAGTTAAGATGGTACGAATAGTTTCCATCTTAAATTACGGAATTCTGAGGAATTTGTTTAAGATCTTTAGATCCAAAATAGGTCTGAAGGTTCCCTCTCCTTGGGAACCACAAACAGATTTGAGTAAAAACTCTGTCCCTGTTCCTCTCTTGGAACTGGATGGATCTCGTACACAATGTAAGAATGCCTCCTTCTTTATCTGGTTTGCAGATAATTGTGAAAGGCGAAATCTCCCCTTTTTTGGGGGGGGAATCTTTGAAATCCAGAAGATATATCTGGGATATAAATTCCAATGCCTAGGGATCCTGGGCATCTCTTGCCCACGCCTGGGCAAAGAATGAAAGTCTGCCCCCTATAGGATCCGTTACCGGATAGGGGTCCATTCCTTCATGCTGCCTTAGAGGCAGCAGCAGGCTCATTGGCCTGCTTATCTTTGTTCCAGGTCCGATTGTCTCCAGACCGCCTTGGACTGAGCAAAAATTCCCTCTTGTTTTGCCTTAGAGGAAGAGGATGCCACACCTGCCCTGAAGTTTTTAAAAGGTACGAAAATTAGACTTTTTTTTTTTTTTTTGCCCTTGATTTAGACCTATCCTGAGGAAGGGCATGACCTTTTCCTCCAGTGATATAAGCAATAATCTCCTTCAAACCAGGCCCGAATAGGGTCTGCCCCTTGAAGGGAAGTTAAGTAGCTTATTTATTAAAGTCACGACAGCTGACCATGATATAAGCCATAGCGCTCTGCGCGCCAGTATAGTAAAAAACAGAATTCTTAGCCGTTAGTCTAGTCAAATGAACAAGGCATCAGAAAACAAAGGAATTGGCTAGCATAAGCTTGTCAAATATATTCATCCAATGGAGTCGCTTAACTGTAAAGCCTCATCAAGAGACTCAACCCAGAACGCCGCAGCAGCAGTGACAGAAGCAATGTATGCAAGGGGCTGCAGGATAAAACCCTGTTGAATAAACATTTTTTATCCATTGGATCTAAAAAGCACAACTGTCCTCGTCAGAGGTAGTGGTACGCTTAGCTAGAGTAGAAACTCTTCTCTCCACCTTAGGAACTGTCTGCCAGAAGTCCCGTGTGGTGGTAACTATTAGAAAACATTCTTCTAAAAAATAGGAGGGGAAGAGAACGGCACACCTGGTCTATCCCATTCCTTATTAAAAAAATTTTTAGTAAACCTCTTTAGGTATTGGAAAAACATCAGTACACACCGGCACTGCATATTATTTATCCAGTCTACACAATTTCTCTGGCCCTGCGATTGTACACATTCATTCAGAGCAGCCAAAGCCTCCCTGAGCAACAAGTGGAGGTTCTCAAGCATAAATTTTAAATGTAGAAATATCAGAATCAGGTTAAATCATCTTCCCTGAGTCAAAAAAAAAAAAAAAAAAGTTAACAAGCAAATATATAAAACGTTACTGTGCCTTTAAGAGAAACAAATTTTGCCAAAATTTGAAATAACAGTGAAAAAAGGCAGTTAAACTAACAAAATTTTTACAGTGTATGTAACAAGTTAGCAGAGCATTGCACCCACTTGCAAATGGATGATTAACCCCTTAATACAAAAAACAGATTAACAAAACGAAAAATATGTTTTAAACAGTCATAACAGCTTCTACTTTTGAAGCCCTTTTGAGCCCTTCAGAGATGTCCTATAGCATGCAGGGGACTGCTGAGGGAAGCTGAATGTCACTGTTTGTAATTTTAACTGCACCAACTGTAACTTTTATACTATAACAGTGGAAAGCCTCAGGAAACTGTTTCTATGCAAAATTTAAGCCAGCCATGTGGAAAAAACTTAGGCCCCAATAAGTTTTATCACCAAACATATGTTAAAAAACGATTAAACATGCCAGCAAACGTTTTAAAACACATTTTTACAAGATTATGTATCTCTATTAATAAGCCTGATACCAGTCGCTATCGCTGCATTTAAGGCTTTACTTACATTACTTCGGTATCAGCAGTATTTTCTTAGTCAATTCCATTCCTAGAAAAATATTTTACTGCACATACCTTATCTGCAGGAAAACCTGCACGCCATTCCCCCTCTGAAGTACCTCACTCCTCAGAATGTGTGAGAACAGCAAATGGATCTTAGTTACGTCTGCTAAGATCATAGAAAAACGCAGGCAGATTCTTCTTCCAAATACTGCCTGAGATAAACAGCACACTCCGGTGCCATTTAAAAATAACAAACTTTTGATTGAAGAATAAACTAAGTAGAAAGCACCACAGACTCTCACAACCTCCTATCTATGTTGAGGCTTGCAAGAGAATGACTGAATATGGCAGTTAGGGGAGGAGCTATATAGCAGCTTTGCTGTGGGTGGACTCTTGCAGCTTCCTGTTGGGAAGGAGAATATATTCCATAAGTAATGGATGATCCGTGGACTGGATACACTTAACAAGAGAAATTAATAGTGTATGCAAGGGGTGTGAAAGGTGTTTATTTATTTCTATAAGAAGGGGACAATTTTCTGTTATGGTTTTCTAAATAAAAACCATTAATGTATATTTTGACATTATAGCCCTATTTGGACAAGTTAGTGGGGTATTACATAAATCTTTAAACAAAAATATAAAAAATGTGAACGTGCCTATTCAAATAAAAAGGGTGAAAGGTCCAGTTCCGAATTTAGACCTTTTGGAAACAACGTGTCATATTTGTAAATTAGTTCAGCTTCTTTTATTACGTTTTTTTCTGTGTTCCCCCCTTTCCAGTGCCCTTTAATTTTGTGTATGCCCCAATAACTTACACCTAGATTTAGAGTTTTGCGTTAGAAGGGGTGCGTTAGCTACACGTGGTTTTTTCCCCCCGCACCTTTTAAATAACGCTGGTATTGAGAGTTCTCTGAAGGGCTGCGTTAGGCTCCAAAAAGGGAGCGTAGAGCATAATTTACCGCCACTTCAACTCTCAATACCAGCGTTGCTTACGGACGCGGCCAGCTTCAAAAACGTGCTTGTGCACGATTCCCCCATAGGAAACAATGGAGCAGTTTGAGCTGAAAAAAAACCTAACACCTGCAAAAAAGCAGCGTTCAGCTCCTAACGCAGCCCCATTGTTTCCTATGGGGAAACACTTCCTAAGTCTGCACCTAACACCCTAACATGAACCCCAAGTCTAAACACCCCTAATCTTACACTTATTAACCTCTAATCTGCCGTCCCCGCTATCGCTGACCCCTGCATTACACTTTTAACCCCTAATCTGCCGCTCCGGACCCCGCCGCAACCTACATTATCCCTATGTACCCCTAATCTGCTGCCCCTAACATCGCCGACACCTATATTATATTTATTAACCCCTAATCTGCCCCCCTAACGTCGCCGCTACCTACCTACACTTATTAACCCCTAATCTGCCGACCGAACCTCACTGCTACTATAATAAATGTATTAACCCCTAAACCGCCTCACTCCCACCTAAAAAACCCTATAATAAATAGTATTAACCCCTAATCTGCCCTCCCTAACATTGCTCACACCTAACTTCAAGTATTAACCCCTAATCTGCCAACCGGACCTCAAAGCTACTATAATAAATGTATTAACCCCTAAAGCTAAGTCTAACCCTAACCCTAACACCCCCCTAAGTTAAATATAATTTAAATCTAACGAAATAAAATAAATCTTATTAAATAAATTATTCCTATTTAAAGCTAAATACTTACCTGTAATATAAACCCTAATATAGCTACAATATAAATAATAATTACATTGTAGCTATTTTGGAATTTATATTTATTTTACAGGCATCTTTGTATTTATTTTAAATAAGTACAATAGCTATTAAATAGTTAATAACTATTTAATAGCTACCTAGTTAAAATAATTACAAAATTACCTGTAAAATAAATCCTAACCTTAGTTACAATTAAACCTAACACTACACTATCAATAAATTAATTAAATAAACTACTTACAATTATCTACAATTAAATCAACTAAACTAAATTACAAAAAAAAACCAAACACTTAATTAGAAAAAATAAAAAAAGATTACAAGAATTTTAAACTAATTACACCTACTCTAAGCCCCCTAAAAAATAACAAAGCACCCCAAAATAAAAAAATGCCCTACCCTAATCTAAAATAAAAAGTTTACAGCTCTTTTACCTTACCAGCCTTTAAAGGGCCTTTTGCGAGGCATGCCCCAAAGAATTCAGCTCTTTTGCCTGTAAAAAAACATACAATACCCCCCAACATGACAACCCACCACCCACATACCCCTAATCTAACCCAAACCCCCTAAAAAAAACTAACACTAAGCCCCTGAAGATCTCCCTACCTTATCTTCACCACGCCGGGTATCACCGATCCGTCCAGAAGAGGCTCTGAAGTCTTCATCCTATCCGGCAAGAAGAGGTCCAGAAGAGGCTCCAAAGTCTTCATCCTATCCGGCAAGAAGAGGACATCTGGACCGGCAAACATCTTCATCCAAGCAGAATCTTCTATCTTCATCCATCCGACGAGGAGCAGCCTCTTCTCCCGAGGAGCATCCTCTTCTCCCGACGACTAGACGACAAATGAAGGTTCCTTTAAGGGATGTCATCCAAGATGGCGTCCCTCGAATTCCGATTGGCTGATAGGATTCTATCAGCCAATTGGAATTAAGGTAGGAAAAATCTGATTGGCTGATTGAATCAGCCAATCAGATTCAAGTTCAATCTGATTGGCTGATCCAATCAGCCAATCAGATTGAGCTTGCATTCTATTGGCTGTTCCGATCATCCAATAGAATGCGAGCTCAATCTGATTGGCTAATTGGATCAGCCAATCCGATTGAACTTGAATCTGATTGGCTGATTCAATCATCCAATCAGATTTTTCCTACCTTAATTCCGATTGGCTGGTAGAATCCTATCAGCCAATCGGAATTCGAGGGATGCCATCTTGGATGACGTCCCTTAAAGGAACCTTCATTCGTCGTCTAGTCGTCGGGAGAAGAGGATGTTCCGTGCCGGAGGTCTTGAAGATGGAGCCGCTCCTCGTCGGATGGATGAAGACAGAAGATGCCGCTTGGATGAAGATGTTTGCCGGTCCGGATGTCCTCTTCTTGCCGGATAGGATGAAGACTTCGGAGCCTCTTCTGGACCTCTTCTTGCCGGATAGGGTGAAGACTTTGGATCCTCTTCTGGACGGATCGGTGATACCCGGCGTGGTGAATATAAGGTAGGGAGATCTTCAGGGGCTTAGTGTTTTTTAAGGGGATTTGGGTAAGATTAGGGGTATGTGGGTGGTGGGTTGTAATGTTGGGGTGGGGTATTGTATGTTTTTTTACAGGTAAAAGAGCTGAATTCTTTGGGGCATGCCCTGCAAAAGGCCCTTTTAAGGGCTGGTAAGGTAAAAGAGCTGTAAACTTTTTATTTTAGATTAGGGTAGGGCATTTTTTTTTTTTTTGAGGGGCTTTGTTATTTTTTTAGGGGGCTTAGAGTAGGTGTAATTAGTTTAAAATTCTTGTAATCTTTTTTTATTTTTTGTAATTTAGTGTTTGTTTGTTTTTTAAATTTAGTTTAGTTGATTTAATTGTAGATAATTGTAGGTAATTGTAGATAGTTTATTTAATTAATTTATTGATAGTGTAGTGTTAGGTTTAAATGTAACTTAGGTTAGGATTGATTTAACAGGTAATTTTGTAATTATTTTAACTAGGTAGCTATTAAATAGTTATTAACTATTTAATAGCTATTGTACCTAGTTAAAATAAATACAAAGATGCCTGTAAAATAAATATAAATCCTAAAATAGCTACAATGTAATTATTATTTATATTGTAGCTATATTAGGGTTTATTTTACAGGTAAGTATTTAACTTTAAATAGGAATAATTTATTTAATAAGATTTGTTTTATTTTGTTAGATTTAAATTATATTTAACTTAGGGGGGTGTAAGGGTTAGGGTTAGACTTAGCTTTAGGGGTTAATACATTTATTATAGTAGCGGCGAGGTCCGGTCGGCAGATTAGGGGTTAATAAGTGTAGGTAGGTAGCGCCGACATTGGGGGGGGCAGATTAGGGGGTAATAAATATAATATAGGGGTCGGCGATGTTAGGCGCAGCAGATTAGGGGTACATAGGGATAATGTAGGTTGCGGCGGTGTGCGGTCGGCAAATTAGGGGTTAAACAATTTTATTAGAGTGGCGGCGATGTGGGGGGGCCTCGGTTTAGAGGTATTACTGAATTTTTCTGCTAGGATAACTACCTGATTCTCGAAGTCCTCAATTCTAGAGCAGTTCTTTTTAATACGTAAAGTCTGCCCATATGGGATATTGTCTTTCCATGCTTTTAAATGGCAGGTAGTTATCCTAGCAGAAAAATTCAGTAATAGAGGATATGAGAAAGCCAAAATAGATGAAGCAATTGAAAAAGCTAGACTAACCAATAGGAATGATTTATTAGAATATAAAATCAAGGACAAAGAAATTGATGATGAAATCAGAGTTCCTTTTATTACAGACTTTAATGCTGACCATACCCTTATCAAAAAAAATAATAAGAAAACACTGGTATCTCCTAAAGGAGGATAATATAATTGGTAAGAAACTTGCAGAAAAACCGACCTTCATTTTCAAAAAAGCAAAAAATTTTAAAACAATTCTAGCTCCCAGTGAACTTAAAGTAAAAAATAAGAAAAAAACTCAGATAGATATGGAGGGGAAAATACTAACAGGATTTTTTCCTTGTTATACATGCAAGGCATGCAAACACAGCGCTAAAACAAAGGCTCTTAAAATAAATAGTTCTGAGAATAATTTTATCATAAAAGAAGTAATAAGGTGCACACATAGAAATATTATCTATGCATTAAAATGCTCGTGCAACTTATTCTATTGAGGTGAGACTACAAGATGTCTCAAAGATAGGATAAGGGAACACCTTCTGAGTATAGAAAAAGGAAGAGAAGATACGTCGCTATACAAGCACTTTAAGGATATCCACCACGGTAACACTAAAGAACTAAGTTATTGGGGCATAAACAAAATTAAAGGGCACTGGAGAGGGGGGAACACAGAAAAAACACTCTTAATAAAAGAAGCTGATCTAATCTACAAATATGACACGTTGTTTCCAAAAGGTCTAAATTCGGAACTGGATCTTTCACCCTTTTTATTTGAATAGGCACGTTCACATTTTTTATATTTTTGTTTAAAGATTTATGTAATACCTCACTAACTTGTCCAAATAGGGCTATAATGTCAAAATATACATTAATGGTTTTTATTTAGAAAACCATAAAAGAAAATTGTCCCCTTCTTATAGAAATAAATAAACACCTTTCACACCCCTTGCATACACTATTAATATTATATGAATAAGATGAAATAAGATCACTTTGTAAACAGACTAGTGGGTCTTAACTACAAGAACATATCAATTACATGAATAACACACCAAGGTTATAACCCACTATGAATAATAAGTAACAAACAGATTGGCACTTTTATAACAATAATTTTTATTTCGATTTTTTAATTTATTTATTTTTTTGGATAGAAGAATATCGTATCTGTATTAATCTCCTGTTTAACACTGCTAAAGTTAATTTGTATTACCTTTACATTTTGAATAACATTATTAATTTCAATGCCATTTCACAAAGAAGGCTAATGAGCATAAATATTTAACTGTATGTGACAGAAGATATAGAGATGTTTTCTAAATATTTGAATTTGAGAAAGAAAGCAATAATTCTCAAAGAAAGAGTATATACCACCTTAAAAAATTTGGAGACAAAGCACACCAATTAAGCCTGCAACCAATCACACATGAATATAGCATTTATAAAGGACTTTGCTGCATGTCAAAAACATCTTGATAAAGCCCAAGGGAGAGCGAAACGCGTCGCTTGTTTGTGTGACACTGCAGCATCATAATCAATACTACTATATTTTGCCTTTTAACCCGGGTTAATTTTCAGCAACGAAATATACTTTTTCTGCAGATTTGATCTTATTTATAGTGAGGAGAAATTTGAATTCCCCACTATATTGTTAGCCTAAGTGTATGACACAGGGCTGAAGTGTACATTCAGAGAGGAGAGGGGGTACTAATGGCACTACTAGGGTGAAAGGGCAAGGATGCTAATATAAATAATTAATTAATTGATCTAAACAATTTATAGATACAATATTATAATATAGCAATGAGCAGGGGTGCTATGTACTTTGTATGTAGAACAAGAGTAAATCAGTCATGGACTGACACAAGTGTACATATATGAAGCACTCACATTCCTTTCAGGCCTAGTTGGATAGATAGAGGTAGGAGAAATAGGGGAGGGGGATATATAGTTAAAATTAATCTTTAATAGGAACTATTTTTTTAAAAAATGTGTTTCACATACACACACAAAGAACAACTTAAAAACACAAGGGAATTGAGGTGTTGATGTGTTTCAGACGTATAATAGTCAATTCACTATCAGTAAAAGTAGTGATCATAAATTCTAACCTAGGATGTCATTGTTAATCCATAGTTAGTATATATATAGACAATGCTTCACTGGTGAATTAACTGTTAAGAGTTTATTTATAAGGAAGTCTCCAATTATAAATTAGATCTGAAGAGAAATAATCACTAATTATGAAATTGCAATTAAATTATTGTCAGGGAGTTTCGATCCAGTTACTTTTAGATTCAGGATATAGATATTCAAAGCAGACTAATCGATAGATGTGAATAATATTTATGTATCAACATTCAGCTTTAGCTGATATCATATGATTCACAACAGGTGTTACTGATATAATTATATCCTTAAATTATGTTCGCTATAAAGTATATAGTGGTATTAGTGCAACTGATACAGTTATGAGGATTATACTAGATGTTAAATAACATATCTATATAAATTGTAGGTATAGATATTCAGAGCATACTAGTGGTTAATATAGGAAAAGCTTAGGTAGTAACTTTCGGTCTTAGCTAATGTTGGTGACAACTTTAATGATGTTATATAAGGAGGAATGTTATTATCATATACTTAGTATATATTTCCAGACAGCTGATTGCCAGCGCGCTGTCATTTCTCCTATTGAGAACCAACGGACGAGGCGTGACATCAGACGCCATCCAACACGTGTGTGAGGTTGCAAAATACATCTCTGAAGAGTGGCTGTGGTCGCTTCAGCGGTCCAAGCTTTGACCGACATAGAACACGCAGAAAGAGTGGTAAAGTACTGTTATTCAATCCATTTCTATGTGACTCATACGTATGTTTTTTATGAGAATGAAATGAAATACCAACTTTATCCATACGCTTATTTGAATTGGAACTTTTCCTATATATCCTACGCAGGATTCACCTTCCAATAGTGTGATATTGAACTTTTTCGATCTGGATTTGTCACATACAGATTAACAATCTAAAGCCTTCTATATTGGACATTATCGCTGTTTTACCATTTATTTCCTATATTAGTTTGGTAAAGTTACTATATAGCACCTTATGCAATCTACTTAATAATATATCATTTTCATTCTATATATGGCATAAGCTTATGAGTGTATATATATATACTGTTTTAAGTTTTTTAAGACTACTATAGGGAGACGTCCCTTTTTAGGCTAGTAACTATTTGTATTTTAATAAAATCATTTTATATGTTATAAACAATTGGTGTTTGATACTTTTGGCCTAACGGCGCCCTCTTTATCTTTAAGCCTAAAAAGCTTAATATTTTTTATTCTGGTATTTGACACATTGTAGGGATAGTGTCCTTTAGAGAGGTGTTTAGTATCATTCTCCTTAGCGCACTACTATCTATATATTTTGTGTTTCAGGAGTAAGCAGACAAGATCATAAAACCTTTTCAATTGTCTCTATTCTGCTCCCAAAGCACAAACATGCTATCCAGCATGAGGCCAAGCCATGCATGGGAACTCAGCATGGTACTATCAATTCTATGTAGTGTTTATGATACATTGACACACCATGCTGGGTCCACCTCTGTGGAAGAGAAATAAAGGCTAACCATTAATACATGTACATACCTATTAACATTACACAAAAGATTTAAAACCATTACAAAACTCCCCCATGCGAGCTGGCATCGAGCCCTGATAAATGGGGTGAAGAAAGGGGGAGACAGGGTGATGGGAAATGGAGGGTTGGGCATAGGGAGGGGCAAGGGCACATTAGGGGCAGGGGCATTAGACACACACAGGTGGAGGATGAAAATGACAGACATAGGAGGAGGAAGGTAAAGACACAGGAGAAAGAGGAACAGCAGAGGTGGAGGGGGCAGACGAAAGAGAGGTGGAGGGACAGAAGAAATAGAGGTGGAGGGGGCAGAACAAAGAGAGGTGGAGGGACAGATGAAATAGAAATGGAGGGGGCAGAAGAAAGAGAGGTGGAGGGACAGATGAAATAGAGGTGGAGGGGGCAGAAGAAAGAGAGGTGGAGGGACAGATGAAATAGAGGTGGAGGGACAGATGAAATAGAGGTGGAGGGACAGATGAAATAGAGGTGGAGGGACAGATGAAATAGAGGTGGAGGGGGAAGAAGAAAGAGAGGTGGAGGGACAGATGAAATAGAGGTGGAGGGACAGATGAAATAGAGGTGGAGGGGGCAGAAGAAAGAGAGGTGGAGGGACAGATGAAATAGAGGTGGAGGGGGCAGAAGAAAGAGAGGTGGAGGGACAGATGAAATAGAGGTGAAGGGACAGATGAAATAGAGGTGGAGGGACAGATGAAATAGAGGTGAAGGGACAAATTAGGTTATTACCAACGTGAATGACATGTTTAAGAATGGTGAGCTCCTTCTCAATAATATTTTATAATTCAGTCACACCACATCCTGGGATTACAAAGGGGGATTTTTTTACAAAGATCAAACCCCTCCTCATAGATATCTACTACTGACGAAAAGGCCTCAAGAACTTTTTAAACCCTCGCAGTGGTTACGTTTGTAAATATTCTCAATTTCTTTCAATGTTACATGTACAAATTCATATTCTGTGTAAACTTATCTTTTTCTGAAATTTTATGAGTCATGAATAGACTTTAAAAAGATAATTAATTCTGCTTTTCAATCTAATAGTATTGAAAGTTTAAAAAAATATCAATACAATTTAATAATACATGAAAGAGTAACAACCACAATTTAAAATAAATTATATTGTTTATCATAACAAAATCACTCACCTAAAAAACGGTGTGAAACAAGGAAAAAAGTGGGCAGATAGGAAAAGAAAGAGGTGGAAACCTTGGTAGGAGAGTGGGTGGGATTTGCATAAAAAGAGGTGGCATGGTAGTATACCTGTCAAATTAAGTTTGACAAGTTATCTCTCCATATACTACTGATGTTTTACAGAGGACTAAAGAAATAAGTATTAAAAATTCAAAATATCAAACAATCCTCATTTTTGTCAAACCTAATCAACCCCCATACAGGTAAGTTTGGGGGTGGTAAGTTGATTAAGGCCTAATAAATGGTTACCATCAATAATCGCCTAACAATTTGCCATACAGGTATGAGGGGTGGCTAGGTAAATAAGGCCTAATAAATGGTAACCATCAATTATTGCCTAATAAACTGCCATACAGGAATAAGGGGAGGTTAGTTAAATAAGGCCTAATAAATGGTAATCATTAATAATCATCTAATCATCAACCCCCATACAGGTATGGGGGTAGTTAGGAGATTAAGGGCTAAACCGCCACCTCCCAATGCAAACTAGAACCACACTAACACCTTAACCCCCCTCTAAACTAACCCCACTAAATTGCAAAAAAAACATATCTAAGCTACAAAAAAATAAAAATAAACGGCTAGATTACGAGTTTGGCGTTAGCCTTAAAAAGCAGTGTTAAGGGGTCCCAACGCTGCTTTTTAATGCCCGCTGGTATTACAAGTCTGACAGGTACAGGTGTACCGCTCACTTTTTTTCTGCGATTTTAGCATACCGTAAATCCCCTTACGTCAATTGCGTATCCTATCTTTTCTATGGGATTTGCCTAACGCCGGTATTACGATTGCTGGAAAAAGTGACCGGTACAGCCTCTACTGTCAAGACTCCTACCGCATTTAAAAGTCAGTATTAAAGAGTTTTATGGGCTAACGCCGTAACATAAAAATCTTAACTAAAGTGCTAAAAAGTACACTAACACCCATAAACTACCTATTAACCCCTAAACCGAGGCCCCCCACATCGCAAACACTATAATAAAATAATTTAACCCCTAATCTGCCGACCGGACATCGCTGCCCCTTAAATAAATGTATTAACTCCTAAAGCGCAGCACTCCCGCCTTGCAAACACTAGTTAAATTATATTAACCCCTAATCTGCCATCCCTAACATCACCGCCACCTACATACATTTATTAACCCCTAATCTGCCTCCCCCAACTTCGCCGCCACTATACTAAATTTATTATCCCCTAAACCTAAGTCTAACCCTAACCTTAACCCCCCACTAACTTAAATATAATTTAAATAAAACGAAATAAAATTACTACAATTAAATAAATTAATCCTATCTAAAACTAAATACTTACCTATAAAATAAACCATAAGATAGCTACAATATAACTAATAATTACATTGTAGCCATCTTAGGGTTTACTTTTATTTTACAGGCAACTTTGTATTTATTTTAACTAGGTAGAATAGTTATTAAATAGTTATTAACTATTTAATAACTTTCTAGTTAAAATAAAGACAAATTTACCTGTAAAATAAACCCTAACCTAAGTTACAATTACACCTAACACTACTCTATAATTAAATTAATTACCTAAACTAACTACAATTAATTACAATTAAAATAAATAAACTAAATTACGGAAAAAAAAAACACTAAATTACAGAAAATAAAAAACCCAACCCTACTCTAAAACCCACCCAATCCCCCCTTAAAAAAAACACTTACCCCCTGAAGATCACCCTACCTTGAGCCGTCTTCACCCAGCCGGGCACAAGTGGTCCTCCAGAGGGGCAGAATTCTTCATCCTATCCGGCCAGAAGAGGACATCCAGACGGGCACAAGTCTTCATCCAGGTAGCATCTTCTATCTTCTTCCATCCGGAGCAGAGCGGGTCCATCTTGAAGACATCCGACGCGTAGCATCCTCTTCCATCCGACGGCGACTGAAGAATGAAGGTTCCTTTAAGTGACGTCATCCAAGATGGCATCCCTTGAATTCCGATTGTCTGATAGAATCCTATTAGCCAATCGGAATTAAGGTAGGAAAAATCCTATTGGCTGATGCAATCAGCCAATCGGATTAAAGTTCAATGCGATTGGCTGATCCAATCCGCCAATAGGATTGACCTTGCATTCTATTGGCTGTTCCAATCAGCCAATAGAATGCAAGGTCAATCCTATTGGTTGATTGGATCAGCCAATTGGATTGAACTTCAATCTGATTGGATGATTGCATCAGCCAATAGGATTTTTCCTACCTTAATTCCGATTGGCTGATAGGATTCTATCAGCCAATCTGAATTAAAGGGACGCCATCTTGGATGAAATCACTTAAAGGAACCTTCATTCTTCAGTCACCGTCGGATGGAAGAGGATGCTCCACGTCGGATGTCTTCAAGATGGACCTGCTCCGCTCCGGATGGAAAAAGATAGAAGATGCCGCTTGGATGAAGACTTGTGCCTGTCTGGATGTCCTCTTCTAGCCGGATAGGATGAAGACTTCTGCACCTCTGGAGGAACACTTGTGCCCGGCTGGGTGAAGACGGCTCAATGTAGGGTGATCTTCATGGGGTTAGTGTTAGGTTTTTTTAAGGGGGATTGGGTGGGTTTTAGAGTAGGGTTGGGTGTGTGGGTGGTGGGTTGTAATGTTGGGGGGTATTGTATATTTTTTTACAGGTAAAAGAGCTGATTACTTTGGGGCAATGCCCCACAAAAGGCCCTTTTAAGGGCTATTTGTAATTTAGTATAGGGTAGGGAATTTTATTATTTTTGGGGGGCTTTTTTATTTTATTAGGGGGATTAGATTAGGTGTAATTAGTTTAAAAAAAAAAATAATTATTTTTTTATTTTCTGTAATTTAGTATTTGTTGTTTTTCATACTTTAGTTTATTTAATTTAATTGTATTTAATTGTAGTTAGTTTAGGTAATTAATGTAATTATAGTGTAGTGTTAGGTGTAATTGTAACAGGTTAGGATTTATTTTACAGGTAAACTTGTATTTATTTTAGCTAGGTAGTTATTAAATAGTTAAAAAAGATTTAATAACTATTGTACCTAGTTAAAATAAATACAAAGTCGCCTGTAAAATAAAAATAAACCCTGAGATAGCTACAATGTAACTATTAGTTATATTGTAACTAACTTAGGCCTAGATTTAGAGTTCGGCGGTAAAAGGGCTGTTAACGCTCCGCGGGTTTTTTTCTGGCCGCACCATAAATTTAACTCTGGTATCGAGAGTTCAAACAAATGCTGCGTTAGGCTCCAAAAAAGGAGCGTAGAGCATTTTTACCGCAAATGCAACTCTCGATACCAGAGTTGCTTACGGACGCGGCCGGCATCAAAAACGTGCTCGTGCACGATTCTCCCATAGGAAACAATGGGGCTGTTTGAGCTGAAAAAAAACCTAACACCTGCAAAAAAGCAGCGTTCAGCTCCTAACGCAGCCCCATTGTTTCCTATGGGGAAACACCTCCTAAGTCTGCACCTAACACCCTAACATGTACCCCGAGTCTAAACACCCCTAACCTTACACTTATTAACTCCTAATCTGCCGCCCCCCGCTATCGCTGACCCCTGCATGACACTTTTAACCCCTAATCTGCCGCTCCGTAAACCGCCGCCACCTACGTTATCCCTATGTACCCCTAATCTGCTGCCCTAACATCGCCGACCCCTATGTTATATTTATTAACCCCTAATCTGCCCCCCACAACGTCGCCGACACCTGCCTACACTTATTAACCCCTAATCTGCCGAGCGGACCTGAGCGCTACTATAATAAAGTTATTAACCCCTAATCCGCCTCACTAACCCTATCATAAATAGTATTAACCCCTAATCTGCCCTCCCTAACATCGCCGACACCTACCTTCAATTATTAACCCCTAATCTGCCGACCGGAGCTCACCGCTATTCTAATAAATGTATTAACCCCTAAAGCTAAGTCTAACCCTAACACTAACACCCCCCTAAGTTAAATATAATTTTTATCTAACGAAATAAATTAACTCTTATTAAATAAATGATTCCTATTTAAAGCTAAATACTTACCTGTAAAATAAATCCTAATATAGCTACAATATAAATTATAATTATATTATAGCTATTTTAGGATTAATATTTATTTTACAGGCAACTTTGTAATTATTTTAACCAGGTACAATAGCTATTAAATAGTTAAGAACTATTTAATAGTTACCTAGTTAAAATAATAACAAATTTACCTGTAAAATAAATCCTAACCTAAGATATAATTAAACCTAACACTACCCTATCAATAAAATAATTAAATAAACTACCTACAATTACCTACAATTAACCTAACACTACACTATCAATAAATTAATTAAACACAATTGCTACAAATAAATAAAATTAAATAAACTATCTAAAGTACAAAAAATAAAAAAGAACTAAGTTACAGAAAATAATAAAATATTTACAAACATAAGAAAAATATTACAACAATTTTAAACTAATTACACCTACTCTAAGCCCCCTAATAAAATAACAAAGCCCCCCAAAATAAAAAATTCCCTACCCTATTCTAAAATACAAATATTACAAGCTCTTTTACCTTACCAGCCCTGAACAGGGCCCTTTGCGGGGCATGCCCCAAGAATTTCAGCTCTTTTGCCTGTAAAAAAAAACATACAATACCCCCCCCCCAACATTACAACCCACCACCCACATACCCCTAATCTAACCCAAACCCCCCTTAAATAAACCTAACACTACCCCCCTGATGATCTTCCTACCTTGTCTTCACCATGCCAGGTTCACCGATCCGTCCTGGCTCCAAGATCTTCATCCAACCCAAGCGGGGGCTAGACATCCACTGAAGAAGTCCAGAAGAGGGTCCAAAGTCTTCCTCCTATCCGGCAAGAAGAGGACATCCGGACCGGCAAACATCTTCTCCAAGCGGCATCTTCTATCTTCTTCCATCCGATGACGACCGGCTCCATCTTGAAGACCTCCAGCGCGGATCCATCCTCTTCTTCCGACGACTAGACGACGAATGACGGTTCCTTTAAGGGACGTCATCCAAGATGGCGTCCCTCGAATTCCGATTGGCTGATAGGATTCTATCAGCCAATCGGAATTAAGGTAGGAATTTTCTGATTGGCTGATGGAATCAGCCAATCAGAATATAGTTCAATCCGATTGGCTGATCCAATCAGCCAATCAGATTGAGCTCGCATTCTATTGGCTGATCGGAACAGCCAATAGAATGCGAGCTCAATCTGATTGGCTGATTGGATCAGCCAATCGGATTGAACTTGATTCTGATTGGCTGATTCCATCAGCCAATCAGAAAATTCCTACCTTAATTCCGATTGGCTGATAGAATCCTATCAGCCAATCGGAATTCGAGGGACGCCATCTTGGATGACGTCCCTTAAAGGAACCGTCATTCGTCGTCTAGTCGTCGGAAGAAGAGGATGGATCCGCGCTGGAGGTCTTCAAGATGGAGCCGGTCGTCATCGGATGGAAGAAGATAGAAGATGCCGCTTGGAGAAGATGTTTGCCGGTCCGGATGTCCTCTTCTTGCCGGATAGGAGGAAGACTTTGGACCCTCTTCTGGACTTCTTCAGTGGATGTCTAGCCCCCGCTTGGGTTGGATGAAGATCTTGGAGCCAGGACGGATCGGTGAACCTGGCATGGTGAAGACAAGGTAGGAAGATCATCAGGGGGGTAGTGTTAGGTTTATTTAAGGGGGGTTTGGGTTAGATTAGGGGTATGTGGGTGGTGGGTTGTAATGTTGGGGGGGGGGTATTGTATGTTTTTTTTTACAGGCAAAAGAGCTGAAATTCTTGGGGCATGCCCCGCAAAGGGCCCTGTTCAGGGCTGGTAAGGTAAAAGAGCTTGTAATATTTGTATTTTAGAATAGGGTAGGGAATTTTTTATTTTGGGGGGCTTTGTTATTTTATTAGGGGGCTTAGAGTAGGTGTAATTAGTTTAAAATTGTTGTAATATTTTTCTTATGTTTGTAAATATTTTATTATTTTCTGTAACTTAGTTCTTTTTTATTTTTTGTACTTTAGATAGTTTATTTAATTTTATTTATTTGTAGCAATTGTGTTTAATTAATTTATTGATAGTGTAGTGTTAGGTTAATTGTAGGTAATTGTAGGTAGTTTATTTAATTATTTTATTGATAGGGTAGTGTTAGGTTTAATTATATCTTAGGTTAGGATTTATTTTACAGGTAAATTTGTTATTATTTTAACTAGGTAACTATTAAATAGTTCTTAACTATTTAATAGCTATTGTACCTGGTTAAAATAATTACAAAGTTGCCTGTAAAATAAATATTAATCCTAAAATAGCTATAATATAATTATAATTTATATTGTAGCTATATTAGGATTTATTTTACAGGTAAGTATTTAGCTTTAAATAGGAATCATTTATTTAATAAGAGTTAATTTATTTCGTTAGATAAAAATTATATTTAACTTAGGGGGGTGTTAGTGTTAGGGTTAGACTTAGCTTTAGGGGTTAATACATTTATTAGAATAGCGGTGAGCTCCGGTCGGCAGATTAGGGGTTAATAATTGAAGGTAGGTGTCGGCGATGTTAGGGAGGGCAGATTAGGGGTTAATACTATTTATGATAGGGTTAGTGAGGCGGATTAGGGGTTAATAACTTTATTATAGTAGCGCTCAGGTCCGCTCGGCAGATTAGGGGTTAATAAGTGTAGGTAGGTGTCGGCGACGTTGTGGGGGGCAGATTAGGGGTTAATAAATATAACATAGGGGTCGGCGATGTTAGGGGTAGCAGATTAGGGGTACATAGGGATAACGTAGGTGGCGGCGATTTGCGGTCGGAAGATTAGGGGTTAATTATTTTAAGTAGCTTGCGGCGACGTTGTGGGGGGCAAGTTAGGGGTTAATAGATATAATACAGGGGTCGGCGGTGTTAGGGGCAGCAGATTAGGGGTACATAAGTATAACGTAGGTGGCGGTCGGCAGATTAGGGGTTAAAAATTTTAATTGAGTGGCGGCGATGTGGGGGGACCTCGGTTTAGGGGTACATAGGTAGTTTATGGGTGTTAGTGTACTTTAGGGTACAGTAGTTAAGAGCTTTATAAACCGGCGTTAGCCAGAAAGCTCTTAACTCCTGCTATTTTCAGGCGGCTGGAATCTTGTCGTTAGAGCTCTAACGCTCACTGCAGAAACGACTCTAAATACCGGCGTTAGGAAGATCCCATTGAAAAGATAGGCTACGCAAATGGCGTAGGGGGATCTGCGGTATGGAAAAGTCGCGGCTGTAAAGTGAGCATTAGACCCTTTAATCACTGACTCCAAATACCAGCGGGCGCCCAAAACCAGCGTTAGGAGCCTCTAACGCTGGTTTTGACGGCTACCGCCGAACTCTAAATCTAGGCCTTAGGGTTTATTTTATAGGTAAGTATTTAGTTTTAAATAGGAATAATGTAGTTAATAATAGTAATTTTATTTAGATTATTTTAAATTATATTTAAATTAGGGGGGGTTAGGGTTAAACTTAGGTTTAGGGGTTAATAACTTTATTATAGTGGTGGCGACATTGGGGGCGGCAGATTAGGGGTTAATAAGTGTAGTTAAATTGCAGCGACATTGGGGTCAACAGATTAGGGGTTAATATAATATAGGTGTCGGCGATGTTAGGGGCAGCAGATTAGGGGTTCATAACTATAATGTAGGTGGCGGCGGTGTCCAGAGCGGCAGATTAGGGGTTAATAATATTATGCAGGTGGCGACAATGTTGGGGGCGGCAGATTAGGGGTTAATAAGTGTAAGATTAGGGGTGTTTAGACTCGGGGTTCATGTTAGGGTGTTAGGTACAGACATAAAATGTATTTCCCCATAGGAAACAATGGGGCTGCGTTAGGAGCTGAACGCTGCTTTTTTGCAGGTGTTGGTTTTTTTTTCAGCCGTATCTGCCCCATTGTTTCCTATGGGGAAATCGTGCATGAGCACATTTATCCAGCTTACCGCTACCGTAAGCAACGCTGGTATTGAGGTGAGATGTGGAGCTAAATTTTGCTCAACGCTCACTTTTCTGAGGCTAACGCTGGCTTGCAGAAAACCCGTAATACCAGCGTTGTCTTAAGTGAGCAGTGAGAAAAAAAGGCTCGTTAGCACCGCACATCCTTACCGACAAAAACTCGTAATGTAGCCGAAAAAACATTAAAAAAAACTAGTGTCCAAAATAAAAAAACACACTATTATACCTAACACTAAACTACATGCCCTATAAAATAAAATAAAAAACTACCCAAAACAAAAATAACCCCTAAGCCCTAACACTAATAAAAATAGCTCTTAAAAGGGCCTTTTTTTAGGACATTGTCCTAAAGTGATCATTTCTTTTGCAAAACAAAAATTACAAACCCCCCATCTACATTACAAGTAACCCCCAAAATAAAAAAAATCTAACATAAAAAAAGGTTACAAAACAAAATTAAAAATAACAAACCCTATTCTTAAAAATAAAAAAAATGGGTGCGGAGCCATCAGGAAACGAGAGCGGTTGCACAAAAAAAGAGCTCCGTGAGCATTACCACAAAACTAACTATACAAAAGAATATTTGCCTGAACTTGCCCACTTCATTCCAGATGGACAACCCAGAGATGTAACAGTTAGACTTTACTATTTTACATACAAAAAGAGAGTCCACAGAGCCCACTTCCAAAGATCCCAACTACCCGATAAATTTAAGGACTTGCAAATATTCCCTGACTTATCTCTGAGGACACTACAACGAAAGGAAAATTTTCTCTGAAGCTACCCAGGTTCTCAGAACACATAGCATTAGGTACAAATGGGGTTACCCCAATTTACCATTGATCTTCAAGGATAACACCATAGCTAAGGCCCCACAAGGGATTTAACTTCTGCAATCTTTGAACTTAATTAACGCACAGCATTCTGTCCCAAGTGACCAATCATGCCCCACCACATTGAGGGAGACAGCTCTGGATTGGATAGCCTTACCACAGAGATGTCAATTGGGCTCCCATAACACTTGATATCTTACTAGCCCAAGTGTGAACTTATCTCCTTCTTCACTGAGGGCAATCGAATATTTCCCATATAACAAACAACAAAAGGCTTAATCTTGGCACCTGAAGATTTGTGTTGTCTCCATATGCTCTGTGCAATGACTTAAGAGGCCAAAAAACTGAGTTAAGGGATGGGAAAACCAGTCCAGTTTGTCAATTAGTTTAGCCTGTTGTCTCCCAAAGTGTCCCACAGAGTGTAAGTGGGATAAGCGGTTTTACAGCATTAACACAAAGTTTTCTAAATTGCCAAGTGATGATGCTGTGTGAGCTTATGCTGTGCAGTGGCTCACCTTGTGTCCCATATTGCGGAGAGCGGTTCTAAGGAAAATCCGTTTAGTGCAGCCCTTGCCGTGGGCTTACCAACTCTGCTGCTCTGTCTTACTACTCATGGACTGCACATTCTCCCTCTGTCTACTCTCTGTCCCGTATGATTGATGTCACTGCCTGCTCACAACTACAGTGTACCTAGCACCATCTCCATTTTTTTCTCCCGAATCCCTTATCAGATAGCGTCTCTTGAATATTCCTGCTGTGCTCACTATCCCCAGTTAAATCTATATCCAACAAACAAGCAAAGTGAGGAGCTAGGAAAATACGACTGCAGCGGATTAAAACTTAGCTTTTATTTACTTTTCAGCATCAGTTAAAAAACAGGGTCATCTGACAATTTATAAAAGTAGTTTCAAAACCACACGAGAAGAAAGAAATAGATCCAGTTTATGCTTTCAGCATCAGCCGTAGTCATAGCATATGAATTCTGATTCCTTTCTTCTATTTAAAAGGTTAACAAAATTCCTATTGGTCAAACATTTTGACACACCTTCCCTGTTATTGGTCACTACGATCTAATCAATATTCACTAATAAACACTACACCTATTATGCACAACAAGTTTAAAGTGAAGGTAAACATTGGTGAAACTCCTGGAAATCCTCTCTTCACACGTCAGCAATGACTAATCCGGCTTCCTCCAATCATGGCTTTCCCCCCAGTGTAGTCATTGCCTGAGGCCATTCTGTGATTGGAGGAAACCGGATTAGTCATTGCTGACATGTGAAGAGAGAATTTCCAGGAGGGGGAAGCTGCTGTACCAGTGAAAAGAAAAAAAGGTAAGTTTTTAATCAAAACGGCTGCTTTGTAAACTTTGATGAATGAAAGTGCCCCTGTTTTTAATAGTATTTTTAAAAAACGGGCTTTCATTCATCAAAGTTTACCTTCACTTTAATAAACATATCAGTTTATACAAAAGATTCAAAATACATTTCTAGTCCTGCTAATAAATACTATTTGCTACCAATCTTAATATTAGTAATTCAATCAAATTTCGTTTGCTACATACAATATTTTCAGCCAGATTACGAGTTTTGCGTTATGGCTGCTCGCTAATATTGTGTAAAAAATAATGCACAAAATTTACACTAAACGAGGAATCGCTAAATACGTTGAGATCTTGCAACACGGAACAAAACAACATGAAAAAAGAATTGCACACTGATACACAAACAAACGGCTAGCTGTGCGGTGCTAGCGAGCAGTTTATGCTCACCGCTCACCTACAGACAACGCTGGTATAACAGGTTTTTACAAACCCGGTGTTAGCAGAGAGCAAAATTTAGCTCCACATCTCACTCTAATACCAGCGCTGCTTACGTTAGCGGTGAGCTGGCTAAACGTGCTCGTGGATGATTTACCCATAGGAATCAATGGGGGAGAACCGGCTGAAAAAAAACCTAACACCTGCAAAAAAGCAGCGTTCAGCTCCTAACGCAGCCCCATTGATTCCTATGGGGAAAGAACATTTATGTCTACACCTAACACCCTAATATGAACCCTGAGTCTAAACACCCCTAATCTTACACTTATTAACCCCTAATCTCCCGCCACCTGCATTATATTATTAAATAAATAATCTGCCACTTTGGACACCGCCACCACCTACATTATACTTATGAACCCCTATTCTGCTGCCCCCAACATCGCAGACACCTACATTATATTTATTAACCCCTAATCTGCTGCCCCTAATGTCGCCGCAACCTTCCTACAATTATTAACCCCTAATCTGCTGCCCCCAATGTCGCCGCCACTATAATAAAGTTATTAACCCCTAAAACCTAAGTCTAACCCTAACCCCCCCTAACTTAAATATTATTTAAATAAATCTAAATAAAATAACTACAATTAACTAAATTATTCCTATTTAAAACTAAATACTTACCTATAAAATAAACCCTAAGCTAGCTACAATATAACTAATAGTTACATTGTAGCTATCTCAGGGTTTATTTTTATTTTACAGGCAACTTTGTATTTATTTTAACTAGGTAGAATAGTTATTAAATAGTTATTAAATATTTAATAGCTACCTAGTTAAAATAAAGACAAACTTACCTGTAAAATAAAACCTAACCTAAATTACAATTACTCCTAACACTACACTATAATTAAATAAATTCACTAAATTAACTATAATTAAATACAATTATCTAAATTACAAAGGAAAAAAACACTAAATTATAGAAAATAATAAAATAATTACAAGTTTTTTAAACTAATTACACCTACTCTAATCCCCCTAATAAAATAAAAAAGCCCCCCAAAATAATAAAAAGCCCTACCCTATACTAAATTACAAATGGCCCTTAAAAGGGCCTTTTGCGGGGCATTGCCCCAAAGTAATCAGCTCTTTTACCTGTAAAAAAAGTACAATACCCCCCCAACATTAAAACCCACCACCCACACACCCAACCCTACTCTAAAACCCACCCAATCCCCCCCTTAATAAAACCTAACACTAACCCCTTGAAGATCACCCTACCTTGAGAAGTCTTCACCCAACCGGGCCGAAGTCCTCAACGAAGCCGGGTGAAGTGCTCCTCCAGACGGGCAGAAGTCTTCATCCAAGCCGGGAAGAAGAGGTCCTCCAGACGGGCAGAAGTCTTCATCCAGACGGCATCTTCTATCTTCATTCATCCGGCGCGGAGCAGGTCCATCTACAAGACAACCGACGCAGAGCATCCTCTTCATCCGGTCGTGGTCGGGAGGACCTCTTCTTCCAGCTTCGTTGAGGACTTCGGCTCGGTTGGGTGAAGACTTCTCAAGGTAGGGTGATCTTCAAGGGGTTAGTGTTAGGTTTTATTAAAGAGGGATTGGGTGGGTTTTAGAGTAGGGATGGTTGTGTAGGTGGTGGGTTTTAATGTTGGGGGGTATTGTACTTTTTTTTACAGGTAAAAGAGCTGATTACTTTGGGGCAACGCCCCACAAAAGGCAATTTTAAGGGCTATTTGTTATTTAGTATAGGGTAGGGCTTTTTATTATTTTTGGGGGCTTTTTTATTTTATTAGGGTGATTAGAGTAGGTGTAATTAGTTTAAAAATCTTGTAATTATTTTATTATTTTCTGTAATTTAGTGTTTGTTTGTTTGTTTTTTCGTAATTTAGAAAATTTTATTTAATTGTATTTGATTGTAGTTAATTTAGTGAATTAATTTAATTATAGTGTAGTGTTAGGTGTAATTGTAACAGGTTAGGTTTTATTTTACAGGTAAATTTGTCTTTATTTTAACTAGGTAGCTATTAAATAATTAATAACTATTTAATAACTATTGTAGCTTGTTAAAATAAGTACAAAGTTGCCTGTAAAATAAAAATAAAACTATTAGTTATATTGTAGCTATTTTACGGTTTATTTTATAGGTATTTAGTTTTAAATATGAATAATTTAGTTAATTGTAGTAATTTTATTTAGATTTATTTAAATTATATTTAAGTTAGGGGGGTTAGGGTTAGGGTTAGACTTAGGTATAGGGGTTAATAATTATATACAAATATGTGAGCATATATTTCTAAAGTAACTCTTAAAAGGACATGAAACCATATTCCTTCTAAATGAAGTGTCTTTCTTAAATAATTCAAACTATAATGTATCTTTAAGAAAATAGACTTTATTTAACACGTCAATAGAAATATGGCATACAGTCTTAGTATCCTATTCAAATATTTTCTTGTTTGAACAAGTACATGTAGATATACCAACAATCCCTAAGGATTAGTATATGTTAGCATATGTTCTTGTTTAAAGGGACAGTCAAGTCGAGCAAAACAGAAATGATTTTAATCTCCAAAAATGCAAATTTTATAAAATATATCTCAAACGTTTATCACCAATTTTTCTTAGTTCTCTTGGTATTCTTATTTGATAGCTAAACCTAGGAGGTTCATCTGCTCATTTCTTAGAGCTTGAAGAGTGCATCTAATCTTTGTGCATTTTGACCACTAGAGGGCATTATTTTTTGTGTTTCAAATCGAAAACATTGAGCTCATGCAGTATAGTTACCCTGGATTGATCAATGATTGGCTGAAATGCCGATCTGTCCAAATAACAGAAATAAGTGGTCATTTTTCAGAGGCATAGATACAAGGTTAATCACAGAAGTAAAATGTGTATTTCTATAAGTCTTGTTTTTCCCAACTTGATAATGCGTAATAAAGTGTTTTCTTTGTAACCAACAATAATTAATGTTATGACTGTCCCTTTAAGCTGTGTTGTTGACATCCAAACAGTGATATGCCATCATGTATAATTGTAATGGTCATTTTGTTTGAGATTAGGGAAACAGTTTGGACATCACATCACAGAAACCAATCAATGTAATCAACAAGGATAGGTATGTGATGATGTGGTCTCCACACACTTGTAAAACACACTCTGCAAACAATCTGCCTCCATGGACCCGGTCCCATAGAAGCAGATTATATACAGAGTGTGCTCCACAATTGTAAGAAGACTACATCATCACATCTATCCATTACACATTAAATAATTAAAAATATATAAAAATAAATTACTTCCTCTTCCTTCCCCTCTTCCCACAAGACTGAGGCTCTGGGGAGGGCAACTGCCCCCTCCGACGAGTTCTCATCGGAGATGTTTGGGGAAGAAGGGAAGGAGGAGTACTGGGATCACCCGGCTGAGGAGGAGATTGAGGATGAGATGGAGGAGTACCAGGAGCAGATGGCCCAGGATCAGATGGTTCAAGAGCAGATGGTCCAGCAGCAAATGGGCCAGCAGCAAAGGGTGCGTTATGTGCCTCCCGGAGGACCTGCAATATATCTTTCAGAGTATGCAAGATCTCTCTTTGGTCTTGGATAAGCTGTCTTTGGTCTTGTTGAATGTCATTAATTGCTTCCATCAGCTGGATTCTGCTTTCCGCATTTTCCCTCTGGGAGGCACGCATCTATTCAAGAAAATCTCTTAATATCTGCAGCTCAGCTATCTCCCCCTGAGTAGCTGCTGGTGCACGGCGGGCTGCTGATGCACGGCGGGCTGCTGGTGCAGGAAGGGCTGCTGGTGCAGGAGGGGCTGCTGGTGCAGGAGGGGCTGTTGGTGCATGGCAGGCTGCTGGTGCAGGAGGGGCTACTGGTGCAGGAGGGGCTGCTGCAGGGATCTCTTCTGCAGTGGGAGCTTCTTCAAAGGATGAGGATAGAGGGATGTGTTCCATGTCTCCCCGAGCTGGCGAGTCATCTGCACCACTCTCATACCTGGGTGAAGGAGGAGCCTGTGGTTGCTGTGCTGCCTCCTCCTCGGGCTCAGGCTCTGTATATTGTAAAAAGAAAGAAATCAATATATTAGCACAGTTCCAAATAAAGATGTAAATTCTTTTGCTTACAATAGAATTACAAATGCAGCCTCATTAATACACTTTCAAATACAACAATCAATACGATTTCCGCATATTCCAAGCCGTGTTTCTGATATCTATATGGTCAATCTGAATGTGTTTTTGTGTTTGTTTTCAGTCTGATTAAATGCACACCTAATCTGTAGACTAGATAATAAAGTAATCGCAAGGTAATTGCGAATGTGTTTACGTAATAATGTCTAAAAAAGCGTAATTGCGTCAATCATATCCTTAAATACATTCTTATTTTTTATGTAAAGAGATTATTAAATGAGCTGACTGGCAGATGAGAGTGGCAGGTTCCCGGTATCGACTCCTCCGATCCCGACTATGGCCACCTCAGAGATGCTGGGATGCAACGTTTCCTCCCATCGGGAATATTCCACGATCATTTCACGACCGCCACCGGTCCCTGTTAGGTATTGGTTCTCCCTCGAGAGCTTTCTTTTGAGTTCCATTTTGCAGTCCAGGTAGTGATACTTTATAGACTTGACATCCCTGTTATGGACCCCCACTGCATTAACGGCATCCCTGATCTCCAGACATAGCTTCCTCTTCTCCCTAGAGGTGGCCTTCTGAGCCTGCAGCCTCCTAGCCCTCTCCATATAAGCCTCTATGAGGGGCTCCTTCTCATCCATGGTATATCTCGCCTCCCTAGTCAGCTTGGCTTTCCCCTGTGATGTGAGCCTCTGTTTCCCGGACTGTGAAGCTCTACGCTGCCCGCCACTGGGCCCAGCCACTTGTTCATCTTGAACAAAGTGGCCGGGTCCACCCACCGCTTCCTCCCCCCCTTCCTGTCCTCCTTCCTGTCCTGTTCCTGTTCCTCTCCCCCTCCCCCTCTCCTGACTAACCTCCTGACTGACCTCCTCTATAATCTCTTCCCTAAACTGATTCCTGAGGAACTCTAATAGCTGCAAGCTAATCTGCCCCCTATCCCCCCTCCCGGAATACTCCAAGCAAAAGTGAATGTGACCAAATGAAAGGGGTCAAAATAAATAACAAAAATGCAAAAAAGGTGCTCAAAGTGTGAAAGGGATATAAATAAAAGAGGGTAAGGAGTATTTAACAAACAAAAATGTATAAAAAACTAAAATGAGGATATGTAAACAAAATTTAACTATGGGATGGGTATGGGCTTAAAGGGAATGGGGTATGGGATGAAGGGGAATGGGGTATGGGCTTACAGGGAATGGGGTATGGAGTGTAGTATGAGAGGGGATGGGGTATGGAGTGTATGTAGTGTTATTGATAAGTGTATGTATGCATTGAATGTGTTTGGGTGTAAATGTGTTAATATAAGTATTCAGAAAAACCACTCGCACACTCACCCAAACAAACTCTCGCTCACTAACGCTCTTTCACTAACTCACTATCTCACACTACCACTAACTAGCTCTCACACTACCACTAACTAACTCTCACACTACCACTAACTCACTATCTCACACTACCACTAACTAACTCTCACACTACCATTAACTCACTATCTCACACTACCACTAACGCTCTCTCACTAACTCACTATTTCACACTACCACTAACTAACTCTCACACTACCACTAACTAGCTCTCACAATAACACTAACTCACTCTCTCACACTAACACTAACTGTCACAATAACGCACTTAATCTCTCTCCTCTCTAATCTCACAAAACCCTCCAGCAACACAGTCAAAGAAGCCATGCTTGTAGCGTGCTTACATACCCTATGTAAATGTTTAATGATGTACCGGTTTGCCAAGTAAAGTATGTTCAGGTGTGCCTTGTTAGTAATTAGTATGTGTGCAATGTGTATTAGTTGTTTGATTTTGCGCATGCTCATATTGAGTTAGTATTTGTGGAATGTGTATAATGCGATGATGTCATAGTGATCGTTTTGCATAACATTGTCCAAAAGTATTATCTGTAAATGTAAATGTTGATTTGTGATGGTGTCATATTTGTGAAGTGTTGTAAATGTTTCTTTGTACTAATGTTCTGTAATCTTGAATGCGAATGTTTTGTTTGTGTATGAGTGTGCAAATGTTTTTTCCTGTTGTTTTGTTCCGTGTTGCAAGATCGTAAGGTATTTATGCATTCCTCGTTTAGTGTAAATGTTGTTAATTCTTTTTGTTTTCTGATTGTGTATGTGCTATGTTGCGTGATTGTTGTTTGTATATTTGCTGTGTATTTTTGTGGTGCATTATGTGGTTTACGTAATATGACAGAGCAGTATGTATTTCTCGCGAGATCGAGTGTTAGCTGAAAAATGCGTGCTTCTTTCATTTATAATTATCTCTATGTTCGAATGTTTAATGCTGCCGTGATTACGCTTCATAAATAAACGCAGTAGTTGTGTTACCGCGACGCGTTACGAGGTTGTTTTGAGACTCGTAATACCGACGTTAAGAAAAGTGCGCAAAGGAAATAAAGTACACGTAACTAACGCACCCCTCCTAATGCAAAACTCGTAATCTAGGAGTCTGTTTGCCCATGTGCAGTTGAGAGAGACTGGGAAAGCTGCCCTTATGGTGGTTTAGCACTGATTTAACTTAGTTACTATTACAAAAAATGCTTCTCATCAAGATTATCGATGCAAATCTGATAATCCACCTTTTACAAACATCTGTTTGTTGAGGATCTTAGTGGGTGGGTGAAGTAAACAGAAGCTTGCCTGCTTGGCTTAAAATGTATTAACCCAAACCTCCCTGGGAGAAAGTGAAAAAGCACCATTTTTACAGCAAAATGCAGCAAAATAAATAATTAATGTTTATTGCAATAGTGTTTAACTTACAATGATGAAACATTTTATACATTGCTGAAATGTCAAGGTTAATAGTTTTTTAATAGCATGTCATTTCTCTACTACATCTTGCAGGCCTGATACCATGTAACATGCTTTAATCTTCCACTGCACAGGCTTTTAAAAATGTAGTATATATGTTAGTTCTTGTGTTTTTGTTTTGTTTTTCTCTCTCCCGAAATAACAAACATGTTAAGTAGGGAGCACTTTAATACTCACACCTCTAAACTGAACAAATTGTTTTAACTTAAAGGGACAGTATACTATAAAATTGTTTTTCCAATAACTTTTTTTTAATCAGATGCAGTCTAAATTGCATGAGATTTGCTTTTTTAAGGTTTGTTTGTGTATATGAATGAGCTGGTTTTGTTTGTTGAAGCCACAGCCTAATACAATGGGTTGAGCTTGTAGGTATAATCCGATCTCATTACTTTATCACATTGTGTACATATACTTGCTTCTTTATCTTATATCTGTCCATAAACCAAAGACCAATACTTGGAGAGAACAATGGAAAATAAACATTTTATTACCTTATCTCTTCTATACCCCACTGGGAGTGTAATTTCTTCTACTGGCTGTGTTTACACAACTTATCTATAGCTTGGCCTCGAGGCCAAACAAATTTAGGATGGGTGGAGATACCACAGGCTAAATAAACTAATTCAAATGCCAATATAAGGGTAATGGAAATACTTGTAAACAATTTAATACACCCCAGCAGGTAAATTGGATCATTGGGAACAAATTAAAGGGGAGACATTTTTTTGAGTAAACTGTCCCTTTAATTTCCTGATGGTTAATGAGGTGCATGAGTATAGTTAATCATAAGGTTTTTTTGTACTCCATTCTGTAGATCCTGTTTTTCTACCAAGATGAACACGTTTATTATGTGTTCTTTCACTTTATATAAAACTGCAAAGTTTAGTATGATTCGCATAGGGCATGTCTATACCCATCTCAGATACACACCCACTTATAACGTGTTTATCATGTATGTAAATTGCTGGCTTGACAAGGTTACCTCAACACTTGAATATTATTATGTTGCACTAAAAGGTTCAAAAGGTTTGAAAATGGTTTCTAGTTATATTTTGGTAATTATTATTTTCTGAATAAAGCTAAATATGTTTATTACTTGTATACTGAAAATAATTTAAACTCCTTCCTTTTACGTCAATGTTAGACAGGTGGTGCAGACGCCTTGTTCCTTCCCTGACCGCACTTATACTTAACATATTCTTATTTCACAGTACTCCTGCTGCTGAAATGGTTTGTCTCCACCCCAACATAAGGAAGCTCTCTTATTGGGAGGACTACCTACGCTGTTTCTCTTGACTATACTGCAACCTTTATTATCGATTACTCAGTTGTTAAACCCCTAGCGAGTCAGATCTTTATCTGATTACTCTCTCTCTCTTTCCCCCCCTATTTTCTTTTTCTTCTTCCCAACCCTTACTCTCCTTCCCTACCATATGGCCTTGACATGTACTACTTACAACGTAAGGCGGCTCGACACCCCAAGCAAATGAAGCAGACTCTTACGTTACCTTTTAAATGCTAAATCTCAAATAGTCTTATTCCAGGAGACTCACTGGGTTTATGGATACCCAATCCCTTTTAAAACCAAAAACTACCCAATCATTGAAACAGCATCGTTCTCTGGTAAGTCCAGAGGAGTGGCAATTGTAATTCTCAAAAATGTTCTATATTAAATATTGGCTGTAGGCACTGACCTACATGGCCGATCTCTCATCATTAATTGTAAGCTAGACAATATCCCATATACTCTAGCATGCTATTACGGTCCAAATTCCGGGCAAACTAAATCCTTTTCTGAAATTTTTATGCCGCCTATCTCATTCCAAGTCGGGTAATCTAGCTGGTCCTGGCCAGTGATTTCAACATGCTGTACAATGCCACCTTGGAAAGATGATCTCCTAACCATAAACCCTGTGACCCATTAGTACACAGAATATCCACCCAGTTTTCCAATCTCATAGCACAATATAATCTCTTTGACTTTTTGTAATTCCTTTCATCTAAATTCGAAAGAATACATGTATTACTCTAAAGTCCACAATACTTACCCTAGAATTGACTACGTCTTCTGTGTGTCAGGGTTTTTTCCCTGCTTTGTTTGACATGTGCTGCTGGCAGCCATTTTACTCACCTTTCTTGCTGAATCTGGTTCAGAGTGTGTGATGCTGCTCATTTCCTGCATGCCCTCTTATGGCCAGACTGTTGCACATCATATGTATGAGACAGTTTGCTGTCTCAGAATTGTGATGTCATCATTTATTATTTAAAGGGCCTCTGATAAGTATGCTTTGCCCTTGCGTTGTCTCAGACCTGTTTGTGAGTTCCTGTTCCTGTGTATTACCTGGCTGTCTGACGTCCCTCCTGGTTCCTGACTCGGCTCGTCTAACTACTCGCTTTGGCTCCTGACTCGGCTCATCTGACTACCAGCCTTGACTTTGACTCCTGACTTGTTATTTGACTTGTGGACTTTTTATTTTTTTTGTTATTAATAAAGGTGTGATTATTTTTTCACTTCTTGTCTTAGTGTGATTCCTGGCACCCCGACACTGTGAGACCTTCATATACATATCCCAAGTTGCTCTTGGTCTGATCACTCTCCAGTCCAAATGGAATTCAACTCTTCTGAGTCTACACTCGCTAGACCCAACTGGAAGTTACCAAAATTCCTTTTCTTTTCCCCAGATATAGTTAACCGTCTGCTAAAAGAGATGGAGCATTTTCATTCCATTAATGATACTGGTTTAGTTAGCGACTTCTGTCTATGGGGTTCCTTTAAGGCTTACTTTAGGGGACTTCTTATAAAACTTAATCAGAACATAAAAAAACAACAGGGAGGGACCCTAACGCAATTACATTACAGTTCAGGGGTGGCAGTGTCAGAGAGGGCTGTGTTGCCTAGTATAGTGAACAGTCCTTTAGCTGTGGAAGAGGAGCATACTATGGTGGGCAGTCCTTCAGTCATGGAAGAGGGGCATACAAGTCAGGGCCAGAGGCAGATGTTGGTGGTAGGAGACTCTATTATTAGGAAGGTTGATAGGGTAATTTGTCATCCAGACCCTTTACATAGAACAGTTTGCTGTCTTCCAGGGGCTCGTGTTAGGCATATTGTGGAGCGTATTGATAGATTGTTAGAGGGATGTGGGTCTGATCCTGCAGTCATGGTGCATATTGGTACTAATGAAGGAATCGGTGGGAGATGGAGAGTCCTAAAAAATGACTTCAGGGAGTTAGGTAGCAAGCTTAAAGCAAGGACCTCCAAAGTAATATTTTCTGAGATATTACCAGTGCCGTGTGCTAATTCAGTAAGGCAGAAGGAGTTAAGGTCTGTTAATTCATGGCTAAAGACATGGTGTAAAAATGAGGGGTTTGACTTTTTAGAACACTGGGCTGATTTTTCACTAGGGTACAATTTGTACAGTAAGGATGGATTGCACCTGAATGACATGGGTGCAGGTGTGTTGGGGGAAAGGATGGTAGCACGTTTAGAGAACCTTTTAAACTAGGCAAAGGGGGGGAGGGTCAGTTAGAACAAAATAGAACAGAGAGATCAGTCTGTGAATATGACAATCCCTTAATATCTCAAGGAAGGGATGACTTAAGAAATGTCACATTAGAAAATATAAAGGAAAGCACACCAAGTAGCAGCAGAAAGCACATGAAAATTAAATGTATGACAACAAATGCAAGAAGCATGACAGGTAAAATGGGGGAGCTGACGCTCTTAGTTGCAGAAGAGGACTATGATGTTATCAGTATAACTGAAACTTGGTGGGATGATTCACATGACTGGGCAGTTAACTTAGAGGGGTATACATTATTTAGGAGGGACAGGAATAATAAAAGGGGTGGAGGAATCTGCATGTATATTAAACCTAACCTTAAACCTACAATAAGGGAAGATATTTATGATACAAGTGACAATGTAGAGACCCTGTGGGTTGAAATAAAGAGTGGGGGGAAAAATCCTAAAAAAATATTACTAGGAACATGCTACAAGCCTCCCAACATTAGTGACCCGGAGGAAACTCAACTACTTATCCAAATAGGTAAGGCTGCTAATAACAGTGCTGTAATTATGGGAGATTTTAACTACCCTGATATAAACTGGGCCAATGAAACTAGTAATTCAGCTAAGGGGGATAGATTTTTAAATGTTCTCAGGGATAACTTCTTGTCACAATTAATAGAGGAGCCAACTAGGAGTAAAGCTATATTGGATTTAGTGCTATCAAACAATACAGATATAATATCAAACATAGAAGTTAAAGAACATTTGGGTAACAGTGATCATAACATGGTCACATTTGAAATCTATTTTCAAATGCAGTGTTTTAAAGGCTTAACTAAGACTTTTAATTTCAAGAAAGCAAAATTCAACGATTTAAGGAAATCATTAAATAATATAAATTGGGACAATGTATTTTCTAATAAAAATACAGAGAATAAATGGATAATATTTAAAAATGTGTTAAATAAATATACATATCAACACATACCATATGGTTATAAAAGTAAAAATAAAAAAACAAAGCCATTATGGCTAAATAAAAATGTGTTAAGAGAAATTAGGAAAAAACGTAGGGCATTTAAATTATTAAAAGAAAATAGTACAGACTCAGCATACAATATTTATAAGGAATGTAACAAAGCATGCAAAAAAGCAATCAAATTAGCCAAAATTGAAAATGAAAAATTAATTGCTAAGGATTCTAAGTCTAACCCTAAAAGGTTCTTTAAGTACATAAATAGCAAAAAATCTAAGAAGGATAATATAGGTACATTAAAATGTGTGGAGGGTAGCATGATAAATAATGACAGGGAGAAGGCTGAGGTACTAAACCAGTTTTTTTCTTCAGTATACACAAGAGAAGAACCATTGAATGATACTTTTGAACATAATAGAACATGCCAGTCCATACCACTAACTGGGTTTTGTTTAGAGGATATCAGGAAAAAACTGGAAAATATTAAGGTAAATAAAACTCCAGGCCCAGATGGAATACACCCAAGGGTGTTGAGGGAACTTAGCACTGTTATAGACAAACCTTTACTCTTAATTTTTCAAGACTCATTATCCTCAGGCATGGTACCCCAGGATTGGCGTAAAGCTGATGTGGTGCCACTCTTCAAAAAGGGAAGCAGGGATGATCCAGGAAGCTATAGACCAGTTAGTCTGACATCAATAGTGGGGAAGATATTTGAAGGGATTATAAGGGATTATATTGATGAGCATATTCGTGTAAACAAGATTATGAGTTCTAATCAGCATGGCTTTAGGAGAAATAGATCATGTCAAACTAATCTGATTAGATTCTACGAGGAAGTAAGTCAAAATATAGATAAAGGGGAATCAGTGGATGTGATATACTTAGATTTTGCAAAGGCATTTGATACAGTGCCACATGAGAGATTAATGCACAAAATTAAGGGACTGGGAATAGCTGAAAATGTTAGCTCATGGATAAATAACTGGATAAAAGATAGGGAGCAACGAGTAGTAGTAAATGGATCATACTCAGATTGGACAAAGGTAATCAGTGGCGTCCCCCAGGGATCAGTACTGGGCCCTGTTCTTTTTAATATTTTTATAAATGACTTGGAGCAAGGATTAAATAGCGACATCTCTATTTTTGCAGATGATACTAAGTTAAGTAAGGTCATACGGTCAGAGCAGGACGAACTGTCTTTACAAAGGGATTTGCTAAAATTAGAACTATGGGCAAGTGAATGGAAAATGAGATTTAATACGGAAAAATGCAAGGTTCTACATTTTGGAAGTAAAAATAAGCAGGCTACGTATTTTTTAAATGGGACAAGACTTAGCCAAACACAGGAGGAAAGGGATTTGGGAGTAGTAATAGATAACAAGCTAAAGATGGGTGCACAATGCAGGGCAGCGGCTTCAAAGGCTAATAAGATACTAGCATGTATTAAAAGAGGTATTGATTCAAGGGAGGAAAGCATAATTCTGTCATTATATAAAGCCCTGGTAAGACCTCACCTTGAGTTTGGAGTGCAGTTCTGGGGACCAATTGCTAAAAAAGATATTGCAGAACTAGAAAAAGTTCAGAGAAGGGCCACAAAGCTAATAAGGGGATTGGAGAAATTAACCTATGAGGAGAGGCTAGCCAAACTGGGTCTGTTTTCTTTAGAAAAAAGGCGCTTGAGAGGTGACATGATTACTTTATATAAATATATTCAAGGCCCATATACAGAGATGGCAGAAGCTCTGTTTATTCCAAGAAAATTGTTTCTGACAAGAGGTCATAATTTAAGGTTGGAGGAAAGGAGATTTAATCTCCTGCAACGGAAACGTTTTTTCACTGTGAGAGCAATAAAATTGTGGAACTCATTACCAAAGGAGGTAGTGAATGCCAATACCATAGATACATTTAAAAATAGTCTGGATAAGTTTCTGTATACTAACAAAATTCATGGATATGATTGCTAGTATTAAATGGGTCACATTTTAATGGGGTTATTTAAGCTTAACTGGAGCTTTTTGTAAGTATTTTAGATTTGTATAGGTTGAACTCGATGGACTTCAGTCTTTTTTTCAACCTTATCTACTATGTTACTATGTTACTATGTTACATGTGCTACTTCGAAACTTAACATCCCTATGTTGCCACACTTGACCCAACCAGTCTCAATCAAATAGAGGAAGTTAAATCTCCTTTTAGCCAACAAACTCTGCCAGCGCACCGCACAAGCACAAGCATTTGAAAACTATTACATGAAATTTTATAACCTATAGAGATCTCCAGAGCAGCCCTCTCCCACCCCTTTTACCATCCAAACCTTTCTGGACTCATTATCTCTCCCATCTTTAACAGCTGAACAAAAATAATTCTTAGATTCTCCTATCACCATTGCAGAAGTAGCCCTTGCCATCAAAACTCTACAATAACATAAGTCACCAGGGCCAGATGGCTACACCACTCTTTTTTTATAAAAAAAAAATCAATACATAAATATTACCCTTACTTACTCGTGAGTTTACAGCAGCTAGACAAACTGGGGCCTTCCCATCTCAATTTTGAGGCCACCATAGTGGCAATCCCAAAACCAGGAAAATAACCCAATCTTTGTAAAAATGTTCATTCTATTTCTCTAAATAAGCTACATATGAATCTATTTGCCAATCTGTTTTTCCCTTACTAGTTGATTGGGACCAAGTTGGATTTATTCTGGCAAGAGAGGGGCCCGATAATACCAGGGGTACATTACTGCACCTCTTTCAAACAAGCACAGAAAAGTGCAATGTTCCTTGTATCTCCTGGCTTGGTAGAGTGGCAACTTACTTACCTGTTTAGAGCTTTGCTGCTTCCTATACTCAAGTCCCTAATAGGAAAGTTCCAACATACTTGTAACAAATTTATGTTGAGAGATAGGTGTCCCAGGGTCACAACCAGGATCTTACAGCAGCCACTCTCGTGTGGAGGCGCAGGCACCCGTAACATAGCCTACTACCATGAAGCTGCCAGACTGGTGCATATTTTCCCATGGATTGCCACTTCTTCTAAGTAAGTGGTGGATTATAGAACAGGTGTCATTACCTAACCCTTTAACTCTTACAGATTTTATTTGGCTTCCCAAACATGTCAGAGCATTCTTCACCCTCCATAACCCAATACTTATTTTTGCTTTGTGCTTTTGGGATAGACAAAAATCCCTTCCACAAATTGCTTCACATCCCTCACCGATTCACTCGTTTTCTGGGCTACTTGGAACCCTAGGAAACTCGCATCCTGTCTAATGCAGACCACACAGAATAAAATCCATTACAGACCTTTTTCCTAATTGACAACTATGTACATTATCACAATTTTGATCTGCATATAATCAATCTCAGCTGCTAAAATTTTAATTCTGGAGACTTCTGAGTTTTCTAAAATCCTAGGGTTTCCTAGAATTCTCTCTCAGTTCACCTACCGTTTGGGAATGAAGGCGGATAACAGTGCTTCCCATTCCACGTGCTCTCTCAATCTGGTACAGAAATATGCTCAACTCCCTAAAATTCTATAAATTGGCCTTTATTCTTTCTTGGGAACAAACTTTTCATTTTCAAGCAGACCAGGATAAGTGGTCCAAGGCAGCGCTTTGCACTGTACAACTTTGCTGGAATTGTATCTTAAGATATGCACTCAATGGCACCTCACCCCGTAAATACTTTTTAAAATTTCTCCTTTGAATTCCCCCTTATGATGAGGAACTGTGGTATGGAGGGATCGACAACCCATATGGTGGGAATGCCCAACTTTACAAACCTTCTGGGACACTTTGTCTTGTAAATGCTCTAAAATAGAATCCCCGGTCCCAGGTTCAGCTCAGGCCGTGCTGTTTCACCTAGGCCTGGGACATCTATCTTTTCCCGACAAGCTATCTATTAAGCATGGTAAGGTCTCAACAGTGTTGGATAAAAAAACAAAGCTTTATTCCATTCAGATTAAAAGTTCATTACAGGATAATACGACCGGCTGGCTGGTCTTACGTGTTTCGGCATGGTGCCGTAATCATAAACCTACATTGTACTAAGCCAACCAACTTTAAAAAGGGTCTGCTGTGCAGCCATTGGACAGGTAATTAATCTTATGCTAATTTCTTAAAGTGTCAACACCTCATAGTAAATAACTGCCCACAGATAGTGGCTTCAATGGAGAGACCTATACTGTTAAGGCCAATGAGTATAAAGTAAGCTACAGCAGTATAAAGTGCTTTTTGGTAATCTGATATTTCAAGTACAATTAGTAATATGCCATTTAAAGGTCAATGTTAATCGAAACTAAACTGATTAATTTAACTCTTGATAAGTTTGATACCGAAAGCCAATATCCATATCTAAGTATCATAGTTAAACCGTGATATATAGAACACATAATCATTTTTTAACCATAAACATAATGGGTGGAACTACTTGATTAAGGTCGCTCTTAATGCTTTTAATACTTGAAACCAACAAGCGTATCTAAGTATTATAATTAAGCAATACATGCTGCGCTTCTGCCTGAGAATAATTTAACCCTTTGGCTGCTAAGCCATTTCCAACCTGGGTGCTAAGCTAGTTTTGAGCTTTTTGTTGCAGTTCACATTTAAACACTTTTAGAAGTAAAGTTTGTGTGAATAAACTATACAAACTATATATTATTTTATTCAGCAGACCTAGCAGATTCCAAATATACCATTTTTATATGTGTATGTCTCAACAGGTTTTAAAAATAAAGCATAAAATATGAAAAAAAGTGTATTTTTGTACTCCACAATCAATAAAAATTAGTTTGTAATTTTATTTTTCTAAACTCTATCTTCAAAACCTGTGTTGATTAAGGTTTAAACCATCTATTCTGTCCTCTTTACTGTCTAATACCTTATCTAGTAAATAAGACACAACACCACTTGTTTGGGAGAAAGAACCGGTCACGGTTCACATTTATTAAATAAACGCTTTAACTAGTGCCTAAGCATTATTCTGATTACCCTTAGGCACTTAATCAACCTATCAACGAAACTTGGCAATAAGTTCGTAATCCTAAACGTTGGCGGCATCTCACCCTAACCTAGCCCCTACTAGCAGATGGTCAAGGCCCCTTTCGATACCTGCAGCGTGACACCCGGCTGTCACGCCCCATGGCACTCAGAGAGAGCTGTGATGTTCAGAGGTCTTCGGTCCAATTGCGAGGGAGAGGACCCCCAGGCCGGCGCCTGGCAGGCATAACCCCTCCCTTTTCCAGGACCGTCACTCTTCTCTCCTTGTGCCCGCTCCCCAGGGCATTGACCACCCGCCCGCTGAGGCATATCCAACCAACCTAGTAAGGCACCCCCTGACAGCCGAATTGTACAACCCAACCACAGGGGTGGATGGCTACATTAAAGACTCGGTCTTACTGTAGGCTAGCTCAATTAAACCTACCCCCGCCGAGCCAACTCACCCTATTCAGCCGCATCATAGCCGCCATTCTCCTCTTCCAGGGACGGGTGGGCGGGGAAACCTTCTCCTTGAAGTCTGGAAACCGAAAGAGGCTGATCTCACTGCTGCAGGACCCTATAAAGGTAAGAAACAGACACCTCCTCTCCACTTGCAACATTGTAACAACACAATTTAGCATTACTACAGACTTCAAGTTGGTAAACCCTTAATTTTGTTACAGGCCACTAGAGGGCCCTCCACTGCCATAAGGTTTAAACCATCTATTCCGTCCTCCTTACTGTCTAATACCTTATCTAGTAAATAAGACACAACACCACTTGTTTGGGAGAAAGAACCGATCACGGTTCAAGTTTATTAAATAAACGCTTTAACTAGTGCCTAAGCGTTATTCTGATTACCCTTAGGCACTTAATCAACCTATCAACGAAACTTGGCAACAAGTTTGTAATCCTAAACGTTGGCGGCATCTCACCCTAACCTAGCCCCTACTAGCAGATGGTCAAGGCCCCTTTCGATACCTGCAGCGTGACACCCGGCTGTCACGCCCCATGGCATATAGAGAGAGCTGTGATGTTCAGAGGTCTTCGGTCCAATTGCGAGGGAGAGGACCCCCAGGCCGGCGCCTGGCAGGCATAACCCCTCCCTTTTCCAGGACCGTCACTCTTCTCTCCTTGTGCCCGCTCCCCAGGGCATTGACCACCCGCCACAAGAGCCAGGCGAACTCTTGCCGCCAAAACAAACCAATAGGAACCCAGTATTTAACATAACTTTACCATAACATAACACCATAACAATATTAAACATATTGCAACATCAACCATTTCAGCACATGCATTAGCGAATAATCATCAACAATGCTCCCCTGACATCCCTTAGGAACATATCCAGCCCCATGTCCGTAAGGTGGACTCCGTCAGGTCTAAATAGGTCCCTTTTGTCGGCCGTGTCTTATCACAAAACCCCCAAGGCCCGTGACCGCCTTCCCATCTCCCTGTTCACCTTCTTGCGCACATTATATGCAGCCCTCTGTGTGACAATGTGCCGCCAATGCAGTCGAGCAACTACATTTGACCACCCCAAAGTCACACCCTGCAACCAAGTGTGCATCCAGTGCATGTCCGCTGTCATTCTTTTAATAAAATCCAGCGCGGGCAATGCCCCCAAATCATTTCCACCGAGGTGCAGCACTAAAACGTTAGGCCGACCCCACCTTTTGTGCGCCTCCTGCAAGAGTGCTGGCAAATCGGCCCACAACAATCGCCTGCGCCCTAACCACTGAAAGCTTGCCTTGGACGTTGGGAATCCAAGTTGCTGTCCCTCCGGTGATCGCAATGCCCTGAGATGAGCCCAGTGGATGTATGAATGCCCTACTATCCATACACGAACCGGAGGCGCTTTCACATTTACAACACCTGGTAAAACAGAGTACACCACCATGAAAAATACCATCCCTTCACACCCTTCACAAGCTGGGTCCCCAAAGAAAAGCCCCCTCCTTGGAAAATATTGACCCTTACACGCCTGTGTTCTAGCAATGCCCTTTAGTTGGCCTAATATAAGTTTTGTACTGGGTTGATTTCCATCTACCCAAGCGCTTAATCTCTGGTTGCCGCGCCTATTCTAAAGGAATGCGGGGCAATCCTGCTCGGATCCAACCTGGCCTGCTTCGCCGTTTTCGCCAGTACCTGGCGGAATTGAAAAACCGACAGGGCCAAACCGTCCTCATGTATCAGGAGCAGTTGTCCCCCTGCCGGCCTCACCTTATGGTATTTCTCCACACAAACCACCGGACAGCAATCCTCAAACTCCTATCGTTCAAGGGGTAAACATGCCCCTGCCCCCTCCTGGTCCGTCTTGGACCTGGGCACAAACAAAAGGAGCCCCCCATCCGTCAGGTGGACGTGCTCCAGCTGTACTCCCCCGCAGCCCTTAGCTTTGGCAGACGCGACAAGCTCCCCCACTCTGAGAGCCCCCGCAAACGCCAACGCAAATGCTGTTCTAAAAAGAAGCTGCTCTTATTCAGATTTGCATACCCTTGCAACGCCCTTCACTAGCGCCCGCAATCTCTCCTGGGTAATGGGTTCCCTTCGATCTTTTTGACGGGGGGCCATCCTACCCCACCCCTTCAACACTTTCCTAACTAGGAAGGTTCCAGAGTGATCCACAAAACCAAGTGCCTTATTAAAGAAGGCCAAGGCCGATAGCCGACCGCTCGCGCCGGCCCTACTGACCCCCTCCTTACACAGCAATGCCAACCAATCTAGCACCAGCACCCTAGTAGCCCTTTGTACCTGTACACCTCTGAGTTGACAGAAAGCCTCCCAGCTGTTCCAGTGACTCTTATATGATGACCATGTCCTTGGCGCCAAAGATGCCTTAACCAAGGCTAGGATGCTCATCCAACCTTCAACAGCTGCCAAAGAGAAGAAGGGCATGTTAACCCCTCCTCTGCCGCCATGGGTGCTGCTGCCCTAAACTGCTCCCATTTAAATCGAGAGAGTGCATCCGCAATAAAGTTCTGCACTCCCGGGACGTGTTTGGCGGTAAAATGTATATTGCCCTGCAAACATCGTAATACCAGATGACGCAAGTAGCACACAACCGCTGGCGATGACGCAGACAGCCTGTTAATGGCGTACACCACACTCAGGTTGACTGTCCAGAACACCACCGCTTTATTGGCCAATCTATCACCCCAAATCTCCACTGCCACAACTATCGGGAATAATTCCAAAAGCGTCAGGTTTTTGGTATATCCCGCAGCTATCCAGTCCTTCGGCCATGGAGCTGCGCTCCATTCTCCATCGAGGTATGCTCCGTACCCGAATCCCCCTGCTGCATCCGTGTACAGATTTATTGCCTTGTTGGGTACCTTCCTACCCCTCCATAGACACACACCGTTAAAATTCTCCAAGAATTTCTCCCATACCTCCAGGTCCTCCCTGACCGCTGTAATGCGTGTCCATTTTGCATGACCGGTAGGGCCCTTCAAAAGGCCCTCCAATCTATGGTTAAAAGCCCTTCCCATAGGGATAACCGTCCCACAAAATTCAGGAGGCCCAGCAGCGACTGAACCTCTTTGATTGTGACCTTGCTCACATCCCTAAGCCTCCACACCGCCTCCAACATCCGGGTAACTTTATCCCTGGGCAGCCTGCATTCCGCCTGCACAGTGTCTATTTCTATGCCCAGAAATGTGAGGCAGGTGCACGGCCCCTGCGTTTTGTCGTCCGCGAGCGGCACGCCAAATCGCGCCATCATATCCTGCATGACTTCCATGAGCTGTTCACACTCCATGGAACCGGCTCTCCCTACCAACAAGAAATCGTCCAAGTAGTGAGCCACCGCTCCCCCACTTGACGCCTTGTACACCACCCAATGCAGGAATGAGCTAAAACACTCGAACAGGGAACAGGACAATGAGCAGCCCATTGGCAAGCACCTGTCCACGTAATATTCCCCTTCAAACTTCATGCCCATTAGTCTGAATGCCGAAGGGTGCAGTGGTAGCAGCCGGAAAGCCGACTCAATGTCTAGCTTCGCTAGCAGTGCACCCGGCCCACATGCCCTGACCACGTCTAGCGCACAATCAAATGATTGATAATGCACAGAACTAAGCACTGGGTCAATGGCGTCGTTAACTGACTCTCCTTTTGGGAAAGAAAGGTGATGTATCAACCTGAACTTCCCTTCCTCTTTTTTGGGCACCACACCCAATGGGGAGATCACCAGATCTTCCAACGGGCAGGTGGAGAATGGCCCAGACACCCTGCCCAGCGTCACCTCTTTGGCCAACTTTTCCCTAGCTACCTGCGGGAATTCGTAGGCCGTTTTCAAATTCCTGTGCACTGGAGAACCCACAACCTGCCCAGTGAGAGGTATACGGAAACCCCATTCCAACCCTGACCTCAGCAGCTCAGCTGCCCCCCTGTCAGGGTAGTTCGCCAGCCATATCAACATGGCTTGCAACCTAAGCAGAGTTGGTGCTCTTGACTGTAACTCCCGACTTAGGCGTGATTTTGGACTGTCCCAGGTCCTTTCGCTTTCAACAATCCGCACCTGGGTGGGGCCCTGCACAGAATTTGCAAATGTGACGAAAGGAGCAGCTGCTCCACCTATCACACTGCTTCTCCTGGAATTTCCAGCACTCCCTCCCCTTCCTGCCAAGCCGTGCCCCTTGGCGTGGCGGCGCCAGTCTGGACCACAAATGCATATCTTGTGTCCCAAAGTGCAGCAGAGGGTTACCCACCATCTTCCTCCTAAAGGCCATGTCGTATTCACGCCATGCGCCATCCTTGAATCTCGTACAGATATCCTCTATGGTATCCTGGTACTTAAAAAGGTATGCGGCCAGTACTCGGAAGCATTTAAGCCATTCCTCGTATGTCTCCGGCCTACGCACTTTCTTTGGGCCTGAGCCATCCGCTGCTCTTTCTTTAGCCCTAAACGCGCCTAGAGAGAGCTAGAAAACATTAACGTATCTGCCCTCCTGTATCTTTTTAACAACCTTCAATTTTAGATGGCCATACAGCGAGTGGACCAAACAGGGGTAAGTGTCCCCCTGCGCCGCCACTTTACATGGCACCGGGCCCGCTGGCGCTATCGGGCCTCCTAAAGCTTGCAACCCCTGTACCTCCAGTGTCTGATTCCTAGCGCCTGCCCTGTCTTTTGCTTGAGCCGACGCCATCTTCTTCATCCACCTAAACATCCTGCACTGACCCTTCCCCACTAACCCGAGGTCCTCCCCGCTATCAGACCCTGACCCACTCGTGGAAGACCACGTGTCAGTGTGCATAATGTCTGGTGCATGGCACTCACCATCACCTTGTATTCCTGCTCCTGAAGGAGTTGCTGGTACCGCAGCACTCTGGACTCCGCTGGGCCCTGCCACTGCTAGGGTGCTGCTCGAGCCTGATGCCATCCCTGCTGTTGTGCTTGCTGGAACCTGTTGAGACAAAACAACTTGGGGAGTACTCCGGTCTGCGAGAGGAGCAACAGTTGAAGCACCCTCTCTCCCCTCTCCCTGTCTCCCCCCAGCCGACATACCAAGAACATTAGCCACAGCATTTCTGATAACCACCTCCTGCGCAGCCCCCTCCCGGGCGTGAACACTAAACCCAGGCTGGGGCCTCGTAGTATCCACAACACGTAACGCTGCCTCTACAGCTCTCCTGATCATATCCTCATTCACACCACCATGTGACTGCCCACCTCTCTGTGTCTGCCCCCTATCATACTGCATATCACTCAGCACATCACCCTGTCTCACAAATCCCCCAGACCTAAACTGAGTAGATCCCTCATAGCCATGCGTTATCCCCGCATGTACCCACCCCCTATGTGGTCCATGAATCATTCGTGTCTCCAATCGAACATGTGTCCCCTCAGGCCTACCGGCCTCTGATAATGCATCTGCGCCCCAAATACATCTGGCTCATGCCCCCTCTCATGCAAGCTTGGCCAAATGTGTCCCCTCCACCTGTGCGCCGTTCTGCTGCACCACTCTCTCTCACATCAACCGTGGGCCTTTGCCCTTCACTGCATCTATCTTGAGCCAACGCCTGCGCGCTAGTGCTAGGCCGCTCTCTAGGCCCTCCAACTGAACACACCGCTCTGACTGCCACATCTGACGGTCTCATAGTGGGACCGCGATCTGCCGCCATGCGCGCATGTGAACTATTAACAGGCATACCCACGTGAGGATCAACTGCGCCACTCGCTCTCCGCCTGGCACCCGGACCATCAGCCATGCCCCTGCCAGGTAAGCATCCCCCACTGCTCCCCGCCTGCCTAACTGTTGCCTCGCTCGCGACCGGAAGTCCCCCCAAGTTACCTGTGGGGCTCCGGACGCACGAGGCAGTCCTCTCCCGGTCGTGTCCTCCCTCTCAGAGGAGGAGATCTCGCGGGAACCGCCATTCGAAGGGCCAGACTCCGCTGCGCACTCTGCAATGTTACTGGGCCCTGGGCTTGCTTCCTCACCCCCGGCAGCCCCGGCAACAGCCATGCCCAGCCCCTGGCCCCCCTGTGGGGAACCATAATTAAAAGACTGGGCTAAGGCCAAGACTGCCGCCATGGCCGCCGGCGGCAAGGCCGCAAATTGCCCCACTAGGCTGGCCCCAGCCTCCGCTGGGGGTACCGGACCCTGTAATGTCCCTTGGCCACTCTCAGGCCCCACCATAGACCCCCTCCCAGATGCAACAACCCTGCCGGTCTGCGGCCCTGGGTTGGGAGCTACCCTCTTCTCCACACTAGTCTGGGCCTTACCCCTAGGGCCTGTTAACCCTGAGTTTCCCCCTGCCTTCCCCTTTCCTCTATTAAAACTCCTAGCAGGAGGGGATTTTTGGGGAGTGGGGGGTACCAGATCCTCTGACTCAGGCTCCTGTCTTTGCTTTGCAGGTCCCTTCTTCCTTGCAGACATCTCCACCACCTCCCTGTAACGCTTGGGAGGCACAGAGTTTCTCCTGGATCTCTCCATGCTTCACTTCTAGAATCTTCAGCCAACTTCAGAAACCTTCTCCTTGAAGTCTGGAAACCGAAAGAGGCTTATCTCACTGCTGCAGGACCCTATAAAAGTAAGAAACAGACACCTCCTCTCCACTTGCAACATTGTAACAACACAATTTAGCATTACTCCAGACTTCAAGTTGGTAAACCCTTAATTTTGTTACAGGCCCACTAGAGGGCCCTCCACTGCCAAAATATTTGCAGTAGGTAACCTGTCTAAAATAAGCAGACATTGAGAACATTTAACTATGGCCTAGATTTGGAGTTTGGCGGTAGCCGTGAAAACCAGCGTTAGAGGCTCCTAACGCTGGTTTTGGGCTACCGCCGGTATTTAGAGTCAGTCATTTAAGAGTCTAACGCTCACTTTCCAGCCGCGACTTTTCCATACCGCAGATCCCCTTACGTCAATTGCGTATCCTATCTTTTCAATGGGATCTTTCTAACTCCGGTATTTAGAGTCGTGTCTGAAGTGAGCGTTAGAAATCTAACGACAAAACTCCAGCCGCAGAAAAAAGTCAGTAGTTAAGAGCTTTCTGGGCTAACGCCGGTTCATTAAGCTCTTAACTACTGTGCTCTAAAGTACACTAACACCCATAAACTACCTATGTACCCCTAAAACGAGGTCCCCCCACATCGCCGCCACTCGATTAATTTTTTTTAACCCCTAATCTGCCGACCGCCACCTACGTTATACTTATGTACCCCTAATCTGCTGCCCCTAACACTGCCGACCCCTATATTATATTTATTAACCCCTAACCTGCCCCCCACAATGTCGCCGTCAGCTACCTACAATAATTAACCCCTAATCTGCCGACCGCAAAGCGCCGCTACCTACGTTATCCCTATGTACCCCTAATCTGCTGCCCCTAACACAGCCGACCCCTATATTATATTTATTAACCCCTAATCTGCCCCCTCAACGTCGCCTCCACCTGCCTACACTTATTAACCCCTAATCTGCCGAGCGGACCGCACCGCTACTATAATAAAGTTATTAACCCCTAATCCGCCTCACTCTCGCCTCAATAACCCTATACTAAATAGTATTAACCCCTAATCTGCCCTCCCTAACATCGCCAACACCTAACTTCAATTATTAAACCCTAATCTGCCGACCTAATCTCGCCGCTACTGTAATAAATGGATTAACCCCTAAAGCTAAGTCTAACCCTAACCCTAACACCCCCCTAAGTTAAATATAATTTAAATCTAACTAAATAAATTAACTCTTATTAAATAAATTATTCCTATTTAAAGCTAAATACTTACCTGTAAAATAAACCCTAATATAGCTACAATATAAATTATAATTATATTATAGCTATTTTAGGATTAATATTTATTTTACAGGTAACTTTGTATTTATTTTAACCAGGTACAATAGCTATTAAATAGTTAAGAACTATTTAATAGCTAAAATAGTTCAAATAATTACAAAATCACCTGTAAAATAAATCCTAACCTAAGTTACAATTAAACCTAACACTACACTATCAATAAATTAATTAAATAAAATACCTACAATTATCTACAATTAAACCTAACACTACACTATCAATAAATTAATTAAATACAATATCTACAAATAAATACAATGAAATAAACTAACTAAAGTACAAAAAATAAAAAAGAACTAAGTTACAAAAAATAAAAAAATATTTACAAACATTAGAAAAATATTACAACAATTTTAAACTAATTACACCTACTCTAAGCCCCCTAATAAAATAACAAAGCCCCCCAAAATAAAAAAATGCCCTACCCTATTCTAAATTACAGAAGTTCAAAGCTCTTTTACCTTACCAGCCCTGAACAGGGCCCTTTGCGGGGCATGCCCCAAATAATTCAGCTCTTTTGCCTGTAAAAAAAAACATACAATACCCCCCCAACATTACAACCCACCACCCACATACCCCTAATCTAACCCAAACCCCCCTTAAATAAACCTAACACTAAGCCCCTGAAGATCTTCCTACCTTGTCTTCACCATGCCAGGTTCACCGATCGGTCCAGAGTCTTGATCCAAGCCCAAGCGGGGGGCTGAAGAGTGACGTCCATCCTCGGGCTGAAGTCTGGATCCAAGCGGCGGCTGAAGAAATCCATCATCGGGCTGAAGTCGGAAGTCCATCATCGGGATGAAGTCTTCTATCAAGCCGCATCTTCAATCTTTTTTCTTCTGGAGCGGAGCGGAGCCATCTTCTTTCCAACCGACGAGGATCCAACCTCTTCAACCGACGCCTACTCGCCGAATGAAGGTTCCTTTAACCCCTTAATGACCACAGCACTTTTCCATTTTCTGTCCGTTTGGGACCAAGGCTATTTTTACATTTTTGTGGTGTTTGTGTTTAGCTGTAATTTTCCTCTTGCTCATTTATTGTACCCACACATATTATATACCGTTTTTCTCGCCATTAAATGGACTTTCCAAAGATACCATTATTTTCATCATATCTTATAATTTATTATAAATTCTTTTATAAAATATGAGAAAAAAATAGAAAAAAAACACTTTTTCTAACTTTGACCCCCAAAATCTGTTACACATCTACAATCACCAAAAAACACCCATGCTAAATATTTTCTAAATTTTGTCCTGAGTTTAGAAATACCCAATGTTTACATGTTCTTTGCTTTTTTTTCAAAGTTATAGGGCCATAAATACAAGTAGAACTTTGCTATTTCCAAACCATTTTATTCAAGACTAGCGCTAGTTACATTGGGACACTGATATCTTTCAGGAATCCCTGAATATCCCTTGACATGTATATATATTTTTTTAGAAGACATCCCAAAGTATTGATCTAGGCCAATTTTGGTATATTTCATGCCACCATTTCACCGCCAAATGCGATCAAATACAAAAAATCGTTCACTTTTTCACAAACTTTCGGTTTCTCACTGAAATTATTTACAAACAGCTTGTGCAATTATGGCATAAATGGTTGTAAATTTTTCTCTGGGATCCCCTCTGTTCAGAAATAGCAGACATATATGGCTTTGGCATTGCTTTTTGGTAATTAGAAGGCCGCTAAATGCCGCTGCGCACCACACGTGTATTATGCCCAGTAGTGCAGGGGTTAATTAGGGAGCTTGTAGGGAGCTTGTAGGGTTAATTTTAGCTTTAGTGCAGTGTAGCAGACAACCCAAAGTATTGATCAAGGCCCATTTTGGTATATTGCATGCCACCATTTTACCGCTAAATGCGATCAAATTAAAAAAAAACGTTGAATTTTTCACAATTTTAGGTTTCTCACTGAAATTATTTACAAATAGCTTGTGCAATTATGGCACAAATGGTTGTAAATTCTTCTCTGGGATCCCCTTTGTTCAGAAATAGCAGACATATATGACTTTGGCGTTGCTTTCTGGTAATTAGAAGGCCGCTAAATGCTGCTGCGCATCACACGTGTATTATGGCTAGCAGTGAAGGGGTTAATTAGGTAGTTTGTAGGGAGCTTGCAGGGTTAATTTTAGCTTTAGTGTAGAGATCAGCCTCTCACCTGACACATCAGACCCCCTGATCCCTCCCAAACAGCTCCCTTCCCTCCCCCACCCCACAATTGTCTCCGCCATCTTAAGTACTGGCAGAAAGTCTGCCAGTACTAAAATAAAAGGTTTTTTTATTTTTATTTTTATTTTTTTAAAGCATATTTACATATGCTGGGGGTGTAGCATCCCCCCTTAGCCCCCAACCTCCCTGATCCCCCCAAACAGCTCTCTAATCCTCCCCATCTGCCTTATTGGGGGCCATCTTGGGTACTGGCAGCTGTCTGCCAGTACCCATTTTGCAAAATAAAAAGTTTTTTTTTTGTTTTTATTTTTAGTTTCTGTAGTGTAGCTTCCCCCCCCCCACAGACCAACCCCCACCACCTGCCTGATCTTTTTACTGCCAACTTTATTTCCCCTTTTTAGTAAATTTTAATGCTACTTTTTCTGTAGTGCAGCGGTTCCCACCCGCTCCCTCCCGTGCACGCGCCCGCCCCCACCTCCCGTGCGCGCGCGCCCGTGCGCGCCCCCCGGGCATTCCCGCCCCCGATTCCGCCCCCCTCAGCATCATCCGGGGCCATCGATGGCCGCCACCCGCCTCCCACACCGGCTCCTATCCACCCACAAACCTAGCCGTTAATGTCCGGTGCAGAGAGGGCCACAGAGTGGCTCTCTCTGCATCGGATGGCTACAAATGGTTATTGCAGGATGCCTCGATATCGAGGCATCACTGCAATAACCGGAAAGCAGCTGGAAGCGAGCAGGATCGCTTCCAGCTGCTTTCCACACCGAGGACGTGCAGGGTACGTCCTCAGGCATTAACTGCCTTTTTTTTGAGGACGTACCCTGCACGTCCTCGGTCGTTAAGGGGTTAAGGGACGTCATCCAAGATGGCGCCCCTCGAATTCCGATTGGCTGATAGTATTCTATCAGCCAATCGGAATTAAGGTAGGAAAATTTGTAACAGTTCTTTTTTATTTTTTGTACTTTAGTTAGTTTATTTCATTGTATTTATTTGTAGATATTGTATTTAATTAATTTATTGATAGTGTAGTGTTAGGTTTAATTGTAGATAATTGTAGGTATTTTATTTAATTAATTTATTGATAGTGTAGTGTTAGGTTTAATTGTAACTTAGGTTAGGATTTATTTTACAGGTGATTTTGTAATTATTTTAACTATTTTAGCTATTAAATAGTTCTTAACTATTTAATAGCTATTGTACCTGGTTAAAATAAATACAAAGTTACCTGTAAAATAAATATTAATCCTAAAATAGCTACAATATAATTATTATTTATATTGTAGCTATATTAGGTTTTATTTTACAGGTAAGTATTTAGCTTTAAATAGGAATAATTTATTTAATAATAGTTAATTTATTTCGTTAGATTTAAATTATATTTAACTTAGGGGGGTGTTAGTGTTAGGGTTAGACTTAGCTTTAGGGGTTAATCCATTTATTACAGTAGCGGCGAGATTCGGTCGGCAAATTAGGGGTTAATAATTGAAGTTAGATGTCGGCGATGTTAGGGAGGCAGATTAGGGGTTAATACTATTTATTATAGGGTTATTGAGGCGGGAGTGAGGCGGATTAGGGGTTAATAACTTTATTATAATAGCGGCGCGGTCCGGTCGGCAGATTAGGAGTTAATAAGTGTAGGCAGGTGGAGGCGACGTTGTGGGGGGCAGATTAGGGGTTAATTAATATAATATAGGGGTCGGCGGTGTTAGGGGAAGCAGATTAGGGGTACATAGGGATAATGTAAGTAGCGGCGGTTTACGGAGCGGCAGATTAGGGGTTAAAAATAAAATGCAGGGGTCAGCGATAGCGGGGGCGGCAGAATAGGGGTTAATAAGTGTAAGGTTAGGGGTGTTTAGACTCGGGGTACATGTTAGGGTGTTAGGTGCAGACGTAGGAAGTGTTTCCCCATAGGAAACAATGGGGCTGCGTTAGGAGCTGAACGCGGCTTTTTTGCAGGTGTTTTTCAGCTCAAACAGCCCCATTGTTTCCTATGGGGAAATCGTGCACGAGCACGTTTTTGAGGCTGGCCGCGTCTGTAAGCACCGCTGGTATCTAGAGTTGCAGTGGCGTTAAATTATGCTCTACGCTCCCTTTTTGGAGCCTAACGCACTGAAAACCCAGCCATTCTGTAAACTCTAAATACCAGCGGTATTTAAAAGGTGCGGGGGAAAAAAAGCACGCGTAGCTAACTCACCCCTTTGGCCGCAAAACTCTAAATCTAGGCGTATGTTTTTCTACTGTTTTATTGCCGACGTGTTAATTTGATAGACATTAACAAAAAGCGTCTTTAAATTTAATGTATTGTTGCCAGCAATTAAACAGCTCTAGCTGCCTGGGAAATTAAGATATGATAACAAAACTACATATTTCTAGAAACTACACCCCATCTGCATCAAATGAGGTCTTATTTGTATTTGTATCACATATCTGAAGTGTGCAACAAATAAGCGAATATCACACTTGTAAAAAAAAAAAAAAAGAAAGAAATTAAGCAAAGCGGCATGTTTATTTATATCTTACACACTCCAAATTTGTGCTAGCAATACATGCAGCCCCCTCATTTGATGCGCCAAGGGGTGTACTACTAAAACTGTGTACCTTGTATACTGTATCTTAAATTCCCAGGTGGCTACAGCTGTCTAATTATAGACATCACCCTAAATGTTTAAAGACAATTTTTGAATAAGATTTTCAAGGTTGCCATATCTGCAGTTAAACCGCTCTAGTCACCTGGGAAGTTAAATTAGGGTACATAAAGTACACATTTGTAGAAACTACACCCCCTGACACATCAAATGAGGGGCTATATGTTCTTCTAGCACAAAAGTGGAGTGCGCAAATATTCATGGAATATGGTGCTTTGTTTAGAAAATATTTTTTTTCTAAGCAAAGTGACATGTTCATTTATGTCTTATGCACTTCAAATTTGTACTAGCAATACATGCAGCCCCTCATTTGATGCATTAAGGGGTGTACTTTGCAAAACTGTGTATCTTGTATATTGTATCTCTAATTCCCAGGTGGCTACAGCTGTTAAACTGCAGACATGGCTACCATGAAACACTTTAAACGTATAGGGGTTATATAAGCAATTAAACAGTTGTATCTACCTCATTAATTAACTAACCTAATTCTAAATGATTTTATTTTATGTTTAAACATTTAACACTCTTTTGCATCACCCACACAAGCATTACAGGCACTCACACTGGTTGAATTAGCACATGGATATCCATGTGAGCAGTAACGCCACGTCAAGGCTTCAACCCTTGCTACTGACCATTCACACACCTTTCATGTCTGTCACTGTCTGATACACTCACAGAAGCACCAACCTCTACATACATCAAGACTTTCATCCCTACTACTGACCATACACACACCTTTTGTATCTTTATTCACTCACAGAAACACAACCCCTTTTTTTTTAGGTTTTCCTAAATTAAAACACTTAACAGTAAATCAACAAAACATCACATAACCACATAAAGTAAAACAAAACAAATCAGACAGAAAAGGAAAAAGGGGGACAGAGAGAAGAAAAAAAAACCTACTTCTATCTCCACTCACCCCTCTCTCAGTCAATGTTCCCGAGTTCCAGTCCTAGACTTAAACTGCTATAATTAATAGCCAAAAAAAAATTCCTATAGGCTTCAGTGAAACCCAAAGGGGCCAACATTTGCTTCTGTATAGTAAGTGGATATAAATTAATTATAAATCTCCAGTTGTGAATGAATTCCTCGGCCCTATCCTTGAACTGGAATACTGTATTATGTGATTCAAACACTAGTTGTTGGAGGAGCATATTACGAAAATGGGAGAATCTAGGTGGTGGTACATCTTTCCATGTTTTCAAGATCAAAATTCTAGTTACCATAATTATCGTATTTAGTATCTTAATATTCTTAGATTTAACTTCAGCTAGATTGGGGTGTATCAGAAACATTACATGAGAGGCTTGTATTTTAAAATTATCATAGAACTGCCTGTTGTACCAATGGTTGACTTTGCCCCAAAGTTGATTTATTTTTGGGCAATAGAAAAGCATATGTATAATATCTGCATTTAATAGATGGCATTTTGAACACCACTGTTGTATTGCAGCAGAGAATTTAGACATTTCAATAGGAGTTAAGTATGTATTATGTAATAATTTGGTATGTGATTCTTTCCAGGCAATTGATATATTCAGTTTCTCTGATACGGAAAAACTCTGAGAGATATTCGTTAGCTCAAATCAGGGGAAAATAATGGCACCAAGAAGAGACCAAAGTTTGGGAAAAGACTTGTCCCTGTTTAGCTAACATGATATTGTATAAGAGGGAAATTGTAAATTTGCCCGATACAGCCTTTTTAATACATTCATGAATCTCAGACCACCGAACTGACAGCTCTGAACTGTCTGCGGCCACGCCGTGGCTCAGTTGGTTCATCTGTCTTACTTGAACTGTCACTATATGATGACAGCCCATGGAAAAAGTCGCTGTCAAAATCTTCTGCAGCAGATGTGTCATCAGAAAAGGAATCAGAGTCTAAGTTCATAAGAATCTCAGACGCTTCCTCAGCACTCAAAGATATGATGCTGCTAGAAATAAAAGATATAGATTTTACTGCAAAAATAAGCTTTTTGCAGAAAAAATGAAAGGATTTTAGATTATTGGGAGAGCTGAGCAAAGAGGATGCTTACTCACCTAACACATAAGCCAAAAAACTGATCATTAAAATCTTATTAATTTTTCATAGATAGCACCCCTCTACCATTGGTAATTTGTAACCACTTGTAAATCACTGCATTTTCACTGATTACTACAGTGATCATTTAGTTAGAATATATAATGCAATACATTTTTTTAAAGATATATTAGTTAATTTTTAGAAAATATATTTTGGGGGTCTCAAGGCAGTTTTGATTTTTATTTATGAGCCCCTAAAGACCCCCACATCTTTTTTTTACTTTTTTTCAACATTTAGTTTAATAACTTTTTTTTTTTTTTGCAGATGCCACATACTATATACCGTTGCAAAGGTTGGGTGATTACCTTTTTAACGGTGGGTCTTGTCACTGCTTCGATTCCTGCGATACAGGCTTCTAAGCATGCCCCTATCTCCCTATAACTGACAATTGTCTATTGTCAATAAAGTTGCGCAGTGATGTCATCACGTCATTGGGCGTGACGTCACCGCACGTAATGTGAAGCCCCGGCGATGCCTGTCACTATACAGGCCTGATTGCCGGGGTAGGAGCCAGTTGGAGTCCCCAGATCTCCCTCAAAGTGGGAGAGTGCTAGCAACTGTCATTAGCACTCAAGGGGTTAAATGGCACTTAATATTAATCATTGGACACAGTCAAGATAGATAAAACCAATTTTGGTTTATAATGATGTGATTTAAGAATACTGCAACACATTCACCTAGATTTAGAGTTCTGCGTTAGCCGTCAAAAGCAGCGTTAAGGGCTCCTAACGCTGCTTTTGGCCGCCCGCTGGTATTTAGAGTCAGTCAGGTACAGGTCTACCGCTCACTTCCCTACCGCAATTCCAGGCTACCGCAGATCCCCTTACGCCAATTGCGTATCCTATCTTTTCAATGGGATCTGCCTAACGCTAGTATTTGGAGTCTTGGGAGAAGTGAGCGGTAGAGCCTCTACCGACAAGACTCCAACCGCAAAAAAAAGTCAGTAGTTAAGAGCTTTATCGGCTAACGCGTGAATATAAAGCTCTTAACTACTGTGCTCTAAAGTACACTAACACCCATAAACTACCTATGTACCCCTAAACCGAGGCCCCCCTATATTGCAGCCACTGTAATAAAACTTTTTAACCCCTAATCTGCCAACCGGACACCGCCGCCACCTACATTATGCCTATGAACCCCTAATCTGCTGCCCCTAACATCGCTGACCCCTATATTATATTTATTAACCCCTAATCTGCCCCCCCCAACGTCGCCGCTACCTAACTACACTTATTAACCCCTAATCTGCCGACCGGACCTCGCCGCCACTATAATAAATGTATTAACCCCTAAACCGCCGCATTCCCGCCTCACAAACACTAGAATAAATTGTATTAACCACTAATCTGCCCTCCCTAACATCGCCGACACCTACCTACAATTATTAACCCCTAATTTCCAGCCCGCACCATCGCCGCTACTAAAATAAATTTATTAAACCCTAAACCTAACTCTAACCCTAAAACCCCCCTAACATAAATATAATTTAAATTAAATGAAATAATATTCCTAAAATTAACTAAATGATTCCTATTTAAAACTAAATACTTACCTATAAAATAAACCCTAATATAGCTACAATATAACTAATAATTACATTGTAGCTATTTTAAGATTTATATTTATTTTACAGGCAACTTTGTATTTATTTTAACTTTGTTCAATAGCTATTAAATAGTTAATAACTATTTAATAGCTACCTAGTTAAAAACCGAAGTTATGCTTACCTGATAAATTTCTTTCTCTTGTGATGTATTGAGTCCACGGATTCATCCATACTTGTGGGATATTCTCCTTCCTAACAGGAAGTGGCAAAGAGAGCACCCACAGCAGAGCTGTCTATATAGCTCCTCCCTTAGCTCCACCCCCCCAGTCATTCGACCGAAGGCTAGGAAGAAAAAGGAGAAACTATAGGGTGCCGAGGTGACTGAAGTTTTTTAAAATAAAAATATACTACCTGTCTTAAACAGACAGGGCGGGCCGTGGAATCGATACGTCACAAGAGAAAGAAATTTATCAGGTAAGCATAAATTCTGTTTTCTCTTGTAAGATGTATCAAGTCCATGGATTCATCCATACTTGTGGGATACCAATACCAAAGCTTTAGGACACGGATGAAGGGAGGGACAAGACAGGTACCTTAAACGGAAGGCAACACTGCTTGTAGAACCTGTCTCCCAAAAATAGCCTCCGAAGAAGCAAAAGTATCGAATTTGTAAAATTTGGAAAAAGTATGAAGCGAAGACCAAGTCACCGCCTTACAAATCTGTTCAACAGAAGCCTCATTTTTAAAAGCCCATGTGGAAGCCACTGCTCTAGTAGAATGAGCAGTAATTCTTTCAGGAGGCTGCTGGCCAGCAGTCTCATAAGCCAAACGGATGATGCTTTTCAGCCAAAAAGAAAGAGAGGTAGCCGTAGCCTTTTGACCTCTCCGCTTACCAGAGTAAACAACAAACAATGAAGATGTTTGACAGAAATCTTTAGTTGCTTGTAAGTAGAACTTTAAAGCACGAACCACATCAAGATTGTGCAACAGACGTTCCTTCTTTGATGAAGGATTAGGACACAGTCAAGGAACAACAATTTCCTGATTGATATTCCTATTAGAAACAACCTTAGGAAGGAATCCAGGTTTGGTACGCAAAACCACCTTATCTGCATGGAAAACAAGGTAAGGTGAATCACACTGTAAAGAAGATAACTCAGAAACTCTTCGAGCCGAAGAGATAGCTATTAAAAACAAAACTTTCCAAGATAGAAGCTTAATATCTATGGAATGCATAGGTTCAAACGGAACCCCTTGAAGAACTTTAAGAACTAACGCCTAGATTTAGAGTTCTGCGTTAGCCGTCAAAAGCAGCATTAGGGGGTCCTAACGCTGGTTTTGGCCGCCCGCTGGTATTTAGAGTCTTGTAGGTAAGGGTCTAACGCTCACTTTCCAGCCGCGACTTTTCCATACCGCAGATCCCCTTACGTCAATTGCGTATCCTATCTTTTCAATGGGATCTGCCTAATGCCGGTATTTAGAGTCTTGGCTGAAGTGAGCATTAGAACTCTAACGACAAGACTCCAGCCGCAGAAAAAAAATCAGGAGTTAAGAGCTTTATGGGCTAACGCCGGTTCATAAAGCTCTTAACTACTGTGCTCTAAAGTACACTAACACCCATAAACTACCTATGCACCCCTAAAATCGAGGCCCTCTTACATCGCCGCCATTTTTTAACCCCTAATCTGCCGACCGCACACCGCCGCAACCTACATTATCCCTATGTACCCCTAATCTGCTGCCCCTAACATCGCCGACCCCTACATAATATTTATTAACCCCTAATCTGCCCCCCCCAACGTCGCCGCTACCTACCTACACTTTTTAACCCCTAATCTGCCGACTGGACCTCGCCGCTACTATAATAAATGTATTAACCCCTAAACTGCCTCACTCCCGCCTCAAAAACCCTATAATAAATTTTATTAACCCCTAATCTGCCCTCCCTAACATCGCCGACACCTAACTTCAAGTATTAACCCCTAATCTGCCGACCGGACCTCGCCGCTACTCTAATAAATGTATTAACCTCTAAAGCTAAGTCTAACCCTAACACCCCCCTAAGTTAAATATAATTTAAATCTAAAGAAATAAAATAAAATCTTATTAAATAAATTAATCCTATTTAAAACTAAATACTTACCTGTAAAATAAACCCTAATATAGCTACAATATAAATTATAATTATATTGTAGCTATTTTAGGATTAATATTTATTTTACAGGCAACTTTGTATTTATTTTAACCAGGTACAATAGCTATTAAATAGTTAATAACTATTTAATAGCTACCTAGTTAAAATAATTAAAAAATTACCTGTAAAATAAATCCTAACCTAAGTTACAATTAAATATAACACTACACTATCAATAAATGAATTAAATAAACTACCTACAATTATCTACAATTAAATCAACTAAACTAAATTACAAAAAAACAAAACACTAAATTACAAAAAATAAAAAAAATTACATGAATTTTAAACTAATTACACCTACTCTAAGCCCCCTAAAAAAAATAACAAAGCCCCCCAAAATAAAAAAAATGCCCTACCCTATTCTAAAATAAAAATTTAACAGCTCTTTTACCTTACCAGCCCTTAAAATGGCCTTTTGCGGGGCATGCCAAAGAAAACAGCTCTTTTGCTTTTAAATAAACATACAAACATACCCCTAATCTAACCCAAACACCCCTTAAAAAACCTAACACTAAGCCCCTGAAGATCTTCCTACCTTATCTTCACCACGCCGGGTAATCCCTTCTCCAATCCTTCTTGGAGAAAAGACAATATTCTAGGAATCCTAATCTTACTCCATGAGTAACCCTTGGATTCACACCAATAAAGATATTTGCGCCAAATCTTATGATAGATTTTCCTGGTGACAGGCTTTCTAGCTTGAATCAGGGTATCAATGACCGACTCAGAGAAACCACGCTTTGATAGAATCAGGCTTTTAATCTCCAAGCAGTCAGACGCAGAGAAATTAGATTTGGATGCTTGAACAGACCTTGGATTAGCAGGTCCTGCCTCATTGGCAGAGTCCACGGTGGAACAGATGACATGTCCACTAGGTCTGCATACCAAGTCCTGCATGGCCCCGTAGGTGCTATCAGAATCACAGAAGCTCTCTCCTGCTTGATTCTGGCAACCAGACGTGGGAGGAGAGGAAACGGTGGAAATACATAGGCCAGATTGAAGAACCAGGGCACTGCTAGAGCATCTATCAGTACCGCCTGGGGATCCCGGGACCTGGACCCGTAATGAGGAAGTTTGGCATTCTGACGGGACACCATCAGATCCAATTCTGGTGTGCCCCATAGCTGAGTCAGCTGGGCAAATACCTCGGATGGAGTTCCCACTCCCCCGGATGATTATCAAATTAATTATTTTTATAATTTGATAAAATAATTCTTCTGATATAGACAGCTCCCCACAGATGATGTAACATTACCTGATACAATGTGTGTTATACACAATAGTAATATTTATTCCTAAAATCAAAGTATCCGAAAAAGTAAAATGATAATGTTTAGAGAGGATACACTATATAACCTTAACCTAACTATAACAATTTAAAAAAAAATATATGAAAAATATTCTATAAAATAGTATATAATATGAAAAATAGTTTATGAGAGAGCATATACCAATAATATAATAATATAAATAGAATATAAATATTATTACTTTTCAGTCTGTTTATACTCTGTTTCAAATTTAATAATGATAATTTTTTGTTTATATTGAAACTTACAACTTTGAGAAACAATTAGGATCGTGAAATTCCTATAATCCTTATGATTTTAGTTAGTAAGTCACTAATTCTACCCAAAATCATTTTGTGTGAAAAACAATTCTTACGTTTAAAGAATCAACTAAAAAAGCTTATCATGAAAACCCTTTAAATATTGCATTTTCTGGAAATGTATATAATGGTTTATATTTATTTTTATGCATATCATGCTGCTTTATAGGAAGAAAATTGATATGATTCTAGATCGGAAACAATGATATTATGCACCTTTAAAAGTTCAAAGTTTGAAGCACCAATGGAGGAGGACTCTGTATAAAAAGCAACAGTCATACTAAGCTCATCTCGATAAATGCTATTGAAGCTGAAACGCGTTGATGAGGAGCTGTGACGCAATGAATGCTAAGAATATCAGAGCGCTCTGAGAATCATCTAGCTAGAGATCGTGCAAATAAAGAAATTTAGGAATTCAATATATAGTATCACTGGCAAGCCGCTCTCCTTATTGGTTATCCGGAAGTCACGTGACCGGAGACCACGGAGAACACCAACTGCTGAACGATAAAGCAGGCTGAATGTACAGCTACTATTAGAGTAGTGAATTTGTGAATTCGTATTCCGATGAGTCCAGTCCCTACACTTAGAATATAGCACGCAATATTTTAAGCTAAATGCTTTATGTTGAAACTTGTTAAGAGGATATTTAAATATCAACTAAATAAAGTGTTTAACCCCTAAACCGCCGCTCCCGGAGCCCACTGCCACCTACATTATATTTATTAACCCCTAATCTACCCCCCATACACCGCCGCCACCTACATTATATTTATTAACCCCTAATCTGCCCCCCTACATCGCCGCTATATTAAATTTATTAACCCCTAAATCTAAGTCTAACCCTAACTCTAACACCCCCTAATGTAAATATAATTTAAAAAAATCTAAATAAATATTCCTAGCATTAACTAAATTATTCCTATTTAAAACTAAATACTTACCTATAAAATAAACCCTAAGCTAGCTACAATATAATTAATAGTTACATTGTAGCTAGCTTAGGGTTTATTTTTATTTTACAGGCAAGTTTGTATTTATTTTAACTAGGTACAATAGTTATTAAATAGTTATTAACTTTTTAATAACTATCTAGCTAAAATAAATACAAATGTACCTGTAAAATAAAGAAACAATCAGTAACACTAAGGGTGTGTTACTACTAGGGGGGCGCACAGGACCCTATATAATTATTATGTAAATAGGCTAAGAGAGAAGAGAACAAGAAATTACATATAATAACTATAATAAAATATACTATATGAAATAATGTAAACAAATAAGAAACAATTCTTATAAATATGGGACTATGAGAAACATAGGATACAACACAAATAATAACAAATACAGTAATAAGAAATTCCTGAAAGGTTCTTATCTGGAAATGCTGTCTTCGTCTGCAATGTTATATAGATGGTAAATGTCCCAATTGGGGTGGGAATAGTCCCAAATGATGAATGTGATCAAATACCAGGATGATCAATGATCAGGAACACAGATGATCACTGGAGTCAGCTGCTTTGTCAGGGAAATCAGGATCTAAGAGCAAGTTTTCTCTGTGAAAAAAAATCACAAAAAGACAAAGGCGCCTCCTACAGTTGGTGAAAGAGATTTGTTAGGTTATTAAAAAAGTACTCACAAGTGGGGCAGCAACCAATTGTGCTAAATCAAACAGACTGGGATCTCACAGTGTCCCAGCTCACTGACACTGCAAGGAAACTGGTTTCTCCAACGTCTTGCCGGACTGATAGATCTCAGACTCTCACAAAGAGGTTTAAATAAAACCAAATTTTATTAATAAAATAAAAATCTCAGTGTCTCATGACACTAGATATTAAAAGAACAAGCAATGCGTTTCTCAGACTGCTGTCTGTTTCATCAGGCTTTCATCAGGCTTCATAGAGTTCACATAATACACAAGAAGATATGTTCATGTGACCACACACAGTACAGAGGTTTAGCTTAGAAACTCTATAGAGTCATCTTTTGAGGATTGGCATTAGTAGAATAAATATACTGTTAATACATTAGAAAAATACCCTATTAGGATCAGACACTTCTCATCCTTTATGTTAAAAATTAGAATAGTTCTTCCCTATAGGTTAAATCTGTTCTTACCGCCCTATATTGATAGCTGTAAATTAAAGTCAAGTACAGTATTAAATTACTCAAATGGAAAACTATTCCTGGCAGAGCTAGCAGGAGGACATCTATGCCATTATTATATCGAAAGTTATATAATCCTAAATTAGACCTAATCTAACCGCCCTAAACAGGACATCTGTACGAGAAGGTAAATCAAGTTTAAGACCAATATAGTCCAATATCAAATAACTCAAAAAAGAAAATTACTCCTGGCAGAGTTAACGAGACGACCCCCCTAAAGACGCCCTCTAGATGGAGGATAACTATGCCACTATCATACCGAAGAGTATATAATCTTAAACTAATTCCTAGCAACAGCTGCTACGATATAGTAACACACTGTCATAAAAACCAACTCCTATGCTATTGAATATACTGCTGACAATGGCAAACTGAACCATTAGTAACACACTGTCATAAAAACCAACTCCTATGCTATTGAATATACTGCTGACAATGGCAAACTGAACCATTAGTAACACACTGTCATAAAAACCAACTCCTATGCTATTGAATATACTGCTGACAACGGCAAACTGAACCATTATAAACTACCCATTAATTAGAATGTCAATTATTAATAAATTCAAGTTAAAATTATAAGAACATAAATGTTAAAAATTATAAACCACTATAAACCACCCATTAATTAGAATGTCAATTATTAATAAATTCAAGTTAGAATTATAAGAACATAAATGTTAACCATTAGTAAAATCACGGACATATGGTAAAAGGCACCTTTCTCTGCAGTGATAAGCTAAAGATACCTTTCTCTGCAGTGACAGGTATAGAATTAGGCTATATTTAAGTATACATTTTATGTGAAAAGCATAGAAGGGACGTAAAATCGGGCCCTAAAGCAAAGGGATTAAATTGGGTAGATACCGGCAGAGATCAGAAATACCAGGATGTAACACATATGCACTGCAGAGATTTATGAAAATTAGAATAATAAAGGTAACTTTTCCCCTGTAGCGACATCAGAACAAATCAGAATGAAGTTCGAAACTACACCAATCAGAGATAAGTAATAGAACATACCCCTTATGCAAGTATCCAATAAGGACACGGAATTGTCGCACACCCCCAGAAATAGCCAATTAGAGAAAAAACATACAAATACCGAACGAACAAAAAATCAAGTCAACAAATAGCCGTAAAATGACTATTTGATATATTGATACGGGGTTATAAGCAACACCATGACCATATTGACACCTATAGTAGGAACTACCTAAATATAGGGAAATTCGAGGAAAATATTAGATCCAAAGATACGGAGGTTTTTGAGAAACACTTCCGGTATCGCAGAAAGGTCACTAAAAACCGGGTATTTAAATCCCCTGTCAGATAGAGAAAACCAGTCTTAAGAAAGGTCATTATTCGACCGAAACGCGTTGGCTGGTAAGTTGTATTCCATATTGTTCACCATATTGTAGCAGTCTACACTATTATATATTCTTTTTGGCAGAGGGTCTGTGAGCTAGCGAGTAGAGGGACAAAAGCTCGAAGAGGCTTAGGGACCGCACGCTCGAGGGCAAAGGGACCCAGGGAACCTTGAACAGAATTTGCACACATAGAACCAGGGACCGTGCACCAGCAAGCAGAGGGACACAAGCTTGAATAAGCTGAGGGACTGCTTGCTTGAGAGAAAAGAGAGACTCAGGGCACCTTGGAACCCTTGTACACATAGGACCGTGAGGAAATTGAAAAATTTTTTTAGTAACATCTTTTACACTGTTTGTCAATTTCAATGTACTGACTCACTCTTAATTGGATTAGTCAGACAATCCACTGTTAAACTGGTTATATTGTTTTATTATATATTTCGCATTTTATAAAACACATTTTAGGGTCTACACTGTATTGAGGATGAATCACTAGATTGTTTTTTACTGCAATTGACATTTTTACTTTAATTTCACTATAGTTTTACTACCTTTGGCACATTTTTGCACAACATCACATGTTTTTGTTCTTTTTATATGTTTTTTGAAAACCTTTTTTTATCACGTTTATGAAAATTCCAAAGCAGGTTTAATATTTTAGGAGACGCTTGAGCAGTTATAATAAATATAGGAGTCACTTGTTTTATTAAGGAGACACTAGAAGTTCACATCGTTTTAGGCTTTGCCAGTCTTTGTCATATCACTATTTTGCTGCATATGTATCTAGGTCCGGTTTAGGTTGATAGTATTTAACCAATCCGGAGAACCAATTGAATTTTGTTTGCCACCCATAACCTACAGAAGGTATTTTTTGCGTATTTTGTGGTATACTGACTATCCTACTAGTTTTTTATATATAGCTCCAATGAATGGTTGGAATGAGGATTAGATTGTTAACATGGATCCATGAGGGATATTAAGATTGTTTTCAACTTCTAAGCAGAGATTCGCTTTAAGATCCTGAGGATTGTTTTTACTTCATTGTTTTTTACCATATTGTTTTTTAAACTGTTTGTCATTTTTAATAAATGTTGCTTATACTGTTGAAATACTATATCGGACTTTATCAATACTTTATTAATACTGGTCCCATTGCATAAACTTTCATTTTCATTGATGCAAGATTACAACTGAAAAGTAATATTTGATTTCGATTTTTTAGTGTATCTAGACCCTGCCTTCTACGGTTGGCGCTTTGATATATATCCAATTCATTCTATTTCCATATTTTGACCACTAGGGGTCAATCTATCGAAGCCAAGGGTCACTTTTCAGCAGGCGCTTGGTGTATTGTTATAAGCTTACACTTATTAACCCCTAATCTGCCGCCCCCGCTATCGCTGACACCTGCATTTTATTTTTAACCCCTAATCTGCTGCTCCGTAAACCGCCGCTACTTACATTATCCCTATGTACCCCTAATCTGCTGCCCCTAACACCGCCGACCCCTATATTATATTTATTAACCCCTAATCTGCCCCCCACAACGTCGCCTCCACCTGCCTACACTTATTAACCCCTAATCTGCCGACCGGAGCTCACCGCTATTCTAATAAATGTATTAACCCCAAAAGCTAAGTCTAACCCTAACACTAACACTCCCCTAAGTTAAATATAATTTACATCTAACGAAATTAATTAACTCTTATTAAATAAATTATTCCGATTTAAAGATAAATACTTACCTGTAAAATAAATCCTAATATAGCTAAAATATAAATTATAATTATATTGTAGCTATTTTAGGATTAATATTTATTTTACAGGCAACTTTGTAATTATTTTAAACAGGTACAATAGCTATTAAATAGTTAAGAACTATTTAATAGCTAAAATAGTTAAAATAATTACAAAATTACCTGTAAAATAAATCCTAACCTAAGTTACAATTAAACCTAACACTACACTATCAATAAATTAATTAAATAAACTACCTACAATTACCTACAATTAACCTAACACTACACTATCAATAAATTAATTAAATACAATTCCTACAAATAAATACAATTAAATAAACTAGCTAAAGTACAAAAAATAAAAAAGAACTAAGTTACAAAAAATAAAAAAATATTTACAAACATAAGAAAAATATTACAACAATTTTAAACTAATTACACCTACTCTAAGCCCCCTAATAAAACAACAAAGCCCCCCAAAATAAAAAATGCCCTACCCTATTCTAAATTACTAAAGTTAAAAGCTCTTTTACCTTACCAGCCCTGAACTGTTCCGATCAGCCAATAGAATGTGAGCTCAATCTGATTGGCTGATTGGATCAGCCAATCGGATTGAACTTGATTCTGATTGGCTGATTCCATCAGCCAATCAGAATATTCCTACCTTAATTCCGATTGGCTGATAGAATCCTATCAGCCAATCGGAATTCGAGGGACGCCATCTTGGATGACGTCCCTTAAAGGAACCGTCATTCTTCAGTTGTACGTCGCCGGAAGAAGATGGGTCCGCGGTGGAGGTCTTCAGGATGGAGCCGGTCGTCATCGGATGAAGATAGAAGATGCCGCTTGGATCAAGATGGTTGCCGGTCCGGATCGCCTCTTCTTCCCGGATAGGATGAAGACTTTGGACCCTCTTCTGGACTTCTTCAGTGGATGTCTAGCCCCCGCTTGGGTTGGATGAAGATATCGGAGCCAGGACCGATCAGTGATACCCGGTGAGGTGAAGACAAGGTAGGAAGATCTTCAGGGGCTTAGTGTTAGGTTTATTTAAGGGGGGTTTGGGTTAGATTAGGGGTATGTGGGTGGTGGGTTGTAATGTTGGGGGGGGCGGTATTGTATGTTTTTTTTTACAGGTAAAAGAGCTGAACTTCTTGGGGCATGCCCCGCAAAGGGCCCTGTTCAGGGCTGGTAAAGTAAAAGAGCTTTTAACTTTAGTAATTTAGAATAGGGTAGGGCTAAATATAATTATAATTTATATTGTAGCTATATTAGGATTTATTTTACAGGTAAGTATTTATCTTTAAATCGGAATAATTTATTTAATAAGAGTTAATTAATTTCGTTAGATGTAAATTATATTTAACTTAGGGGGGTGTTAGTGTTAGGGTTAGACTTAGCTTTAGGGGTTTATACATTTATTAGAGTAGCGGTGAGCTCCGGTCGGCAGATTAGGGGTTAATAATTGAAGTTAGGTGTCGGCGATGTTAGGGAGGGCAGATTAGGGGTTAATACTATTTATTATAGGGTTAGTGATGCGGATTAGGGGTTAATTACTTTATTATAGTAGCGGTGCGGTCCGCTCGGCAGATTAGGGGTTAATAAGTGTAGGTAGGTGGAGGCGACGTTGTGGGGGGCAGATTAGGGGTTAATAAATATAATACAGGGGTCGGCGGTGTTAGGGGCAGCAGAATAGGGGTACATAAGGATAACTTTGTTGGAGGCGCTTTGCGGTCGGCAGATTAGGGGTTAATAAGTGTAGGCAGATGGAGGCGAAGTTGAGGGGGGCAGATTAGGGGTTAATAAATATAATACAGGGGTCAGCCGTGTTAGGGGGAGCAGATTAGGGGTACATAAGGATAACGTAGGTGGCGGTCGGCAGATTAGGGGTTAAAAAATTTTATTCGAGTGTCGGCGATGTGGGGGGACCTCGGTTTAGGGGTACATAGGTAGTTTATGGGTGTTAGTGTACTTTAGAGTACAGTAGTTAAGAGCTTTATAAACCGGCGTTAGCCCAGAAAGGTCTTAACTACTGACTTTTTTCCTGCGGCTGGAGTTTTGTCGTTAGATGTCTAACGCTCACTTCAGAAACTACTCTAAATACCGGAGTTATAAAAATCCCATCGAAAAGATAGGATACGCAATTGACGTAAGGGGATCTGCGGTATGGAAAAGTCGCGGCTGAAAAGTGAGCGTTAGACCCTATTTTGAGTGACTCCAAATACCGGCGGTAGCCTAAAACCAGCGTTAGGAGCCTCTAACGCTGGTTTTCACGGCTACCGCCAAACTCCAAATCTAGGTCTATGTGTGGTATTTTTTTCTTGCTTTAGCGCCCTCTCATCTCCTCATTTTTTTCTCTGTTTTACTGTGGCCACTTTGGAGAGGTGGTCAGGGAGTGGCTTGGATCAGTTTTAGACACTTAGCGCTGTATATCTTTGTTCTTTCTATAATTTTATTCTATGCAAAACAGAAAGAGATGCAGTCATACAGGAAAGAATAGCATCTCAATAGCTTGTTCTATGGCCTGGTTGCCATCTGGGAGTAACTTATTTCTACCCAATTGTGTATTCCACAAAGAAAAACTTTCCTGTAGCATATCAGTCTGATCCCATCAACATGGTCAGTCTAGCCCCAAAATGAGCAGGCATGGAAGTTATTCTAGCTTTTGTTCTATCTCAGCTGAGTGAGTCTCTCTATTTTCTTTTTTTTTACATTTTATTTTTAAACCAACAATGCATACAGTCATACAAGTTGCATACATTGCGCCACGCAGGGCGGAATGCCACAACATACGGTGAGCATAGGAGTAGAAAAAACAGGCATATTTAGAAAAAAAAAAGTTAGCGCTAAAAAATCCATGCTGGTATATTGTCTAACAAGTTCTACTGTGAGTTAGGTAGCCATCACCTATAGAATATATGTATACAATGTTGGGCTTTTTTTTAATATATTACATCAAAACTAAACAACAAAAAACAAACATAAACTAACCACAATAAGACTAATAATTTCTCCTTTTGTTGAAGTAGGTGGCCCCTCGCAAAACAAACATGTAGACCCCCACTCATACAAGTCATGAAGTTTACACTGGGTTTTCCATAAATGAATACTAAGGTAGATTCTCGTAGGGGAGATCTTTGAAGCTCATGTATCAGGCCAATTAGACTGTTGTCTGGATTAATGCAGAAAATATATACTACATAGCTGTGAATATCTTAACTGGGTGATGACTCAAGAGGAATGCTCCCAAATCTCAATGCACTATATTAACACAATGAGGTCAGCATTAATATATACTTGTTCAGAATTAAAATGGTATCTCTGAACTATGTCTAACATAGAGAATTAGAGAATTACATTCCCATTATGCAGTACATTTTCCAGACACGACAGTTTTTAATAACATGATCCTGGGAGGAATTTAAGATGTGGATAGACTGTCAAATTTGATAGGACATGGACATCTGTAAATTGAGTCAGCAGATTAGTATGAAGGCGTTAGAGGGGTACATTGCATCGCGTTAAAATATTGTGCGCATATAATTCCTCCAGGCCACGGTATGGAAAACTTAGCCAGCCTTATGGGGGTAGCACAGCATGGGATCATTCCCATATATATGCAGTAAGGGACATCAAAAGGTATATTACAGATATTTCAAATAAAAAAGGGCTGCCTACCTTCAGTATATATGCAGATTCGAATACACAACCCTATTCATAGTGGGATAGTAGCGAGTTAACTTGCAAGTTATATTCCCAATAGTAAAACTACTGCTGTAATTGGGAACAACCTATAAATATAGCTGCCAGATAAGTAACATTCTATTGTCCTAGGTGGTACAAAGCATTGATTATCAAGGTACTGTACACATCAATTATTCAAAAAGAAGTACTAATAGTCCAGGAGATAAGGTACTAGTACAGGGAGGGTCTTTGAGGCTCTTGCATTAGACTGTCTGAATTAATGCAGGGAATATTTACTACAAATTTATAAAAGTCTTAACTGAGTGTTATCCTAACAGAAATGTCCCAAAAATTACAATACATCATGCTATCTCAATGGGGTAGATACAGACAATTATCGTGTGGGCATTATTCATTATGCAATACATCTTCTACTTACAGCTGTTCTTGATGGCTTGAGTCTGTTTCTATACAGGTGTCAGGTTGAGCAGAATTTTACAATAATTTGCTGTTAGATCGTATCAGAGAGCTAAAGAAAGTGTGATGCAATACCAAAGTAACCACTAGAGGTCCTCAGAGATTAACGATCCACTCCTTTTGCAAGGAGTTGGAATATAGAAAATAGAGAATATAATATACTGTAGCATGCAGCACACTCGTCAAGGCTGTCAACCAAAAAGAACCCACAAGAAATTCATATCTGCTAAATAAAGTAAAATATATCAATGTTAATGAAAGGCATCTCCGGGTTCCAGACATCTACAGCCTTTGCGATTTCCATTGTTCTAGATATTGTAATAAAGGGCTAATAGAGAAAAAGAAGATGTATATGCTCAAAACAGAAACCCACTACAGTTGAGAAAAAGAGCATAACAATTAGTGGCTTAATTATGATATACTTTACAGTTAATAAAAACACATTTGTGAACAAGCTGTTATAGACTGTTAATCAGACTCAAACAAAATCACAGCTTAAAACAGTAACACATAAACTTAACAATTTGCTGGAACAGTCCCATATGACCACATGACCAGACTCAGGCCTAGATTTGGAGTTCGGCGGTAGCCGTCAAAACCAGCGTTAGAGGCTCCTAACGCTGGTTTTGGCCGCCCGCTGGTATTTGGAGTCAGTGATTAAAGGGTCTAACGCTCACTTTTCAGCCGCGACTTTTCCATACCGCAGATCCCCCTACGCCATTTGCGTAGCCTATCTTTTCAATGGGATCTTTCTAACGCTGGTATTTAGAGTCGTTTCTGAAGTGAGCGTTAGAGCTCTAACGACAAAATTCCAGCCGCCTGAAAATAGCAGGAGTTAAGAGCTTTCTGGCTAACGCCGGTTTATAAAGCTCTTAACTACTGTACCCTAAAGTACACTAACACCCATAAACTACCTATGTACCCCTAAACCGAGGTCCCCCCACATCGCCGCCACTCGATTTAAATTTTTAACCCCTAATCTGCCGACCGCCACCTACGTTATACTTATGTACCCCTAATCTGCTGCCCCTAACCCCGCCGACCCCTATATTATATTTCTTAACCCCTAACTTGCCCCCCACAACGTCGCCGCAAGCTACTTAAAATAATTAACCCCTAATCTTCCGACCGCAAATCGCCGCCACCTACGTTATCCCTATGTACCCCTAATCTGCTACCCCTAACATCGCCGACCCCTATATTATATTTATTAACCCCTAATCTGCCCCCCTCAACGTCGCCGACACCTGCCTACACTTATTAACCCCTAATCTGCCGAGCGGACCTGAGCGCTACTATAATAAAGTTATGAACCCCTAACCCGCCTCACTAACCCTATCATAAATAGTATTAACCCCTAATCTGCCCTCCCTAACATCGCCGACACCTAACTTCAATTATTAACCCCTAATCTGCCGACCGGAGCTCACCGCTATTCTAATAAATGTATTAACCCCTAAAGCTAAGTCTAACCCTAACACTAACACCCCCCTAAGTTAAATATAATTTTTATCTAACGAAATAAATTAACTCTTATTAAATAAATGATTCCTATTTAAAGCTAAATACTTACCTGTAAAATAAATCCTAATATAGCTACAATATAAATTATAATTATATTATAGCTATTTTAGGATTAATATTTATTTTACAGGTAACTTTGTAATTATTTTAACCAGGTACAATAGCTATTAAATAGTTAAGAACTATTTAATAGTTACCTAGTTAAAATAATAACAAAATTACCTGTAAAATAAGTCCTAACCTAAGATATAATTAAACCTAACACTACCCTATCAATAAAATAATTAAATAAAATACCTACAATTACCTACAATTAACCTAACACTACACTATCAATAAATAAATTAAATACAATACCTACAAATAAATACAATTAAATAAACTAGCTAAAGTACAAAAAATAAAAAAGATCTAAGTTACAGAAAATAAAAAAATATTTACAAACATAATAAAAATATTACAACAATTTTAAACTAATTACACCTACTCTAAGCCCCCTAGTAAAATAACAAAGCCCCCCAAAATAAAAAATTCCCTACCCTATTCTAAATTAAAAAAGTTACAAGCTCTTTTACCTTACCAGCCCTGAACAGGGCCCTTTGCGGGGCATGCCCCAAGAATTTCAGCTCTTTTGCCTGTAAAAGAATAAATACAATACCCCCCCCCCCCAACATTACAACCCACCACCCACATACCCCTAATCTAACCCAAACCCCCCTTAAATAAACCTAACACTAAGCCCCTGAAGATCTTCCTACCTTGTCTTCACCATACCAGGTTCACCGATCCGTCCTGAAGAGCTCCTCCGATGTCCTGATCCAAGCCCAAGCGGGGGCTGAAGAGGTCCATGATCCGGTCAAAGTCTTCATCCAAGCGGGGCAGAAGAGGATCTTCCATCCGATTGAAGTCATCATCCAGGCGGCATCTTCGATCTTCTTCCATCCGGAGCGAAGCGGCAGGATCCTGAAGACATCCAGCGCGGAACATCCATCCGGACCGACGACTGAACGACGAATGACTGTTCCTTTAAGGGACGTCATCCAAGATGGCGTCCCTCGAATTCCGATTGGCTGATAGGATTCTATCAGCCAATCGGAATTAAGGTAGGAATTTTCTGATTGGCTGATGGAATCAGCCAATCAGAATCAAGTTCAATCCGATTGGCTGATCCAATCAGCCAATCAGATTGAGCTCGCATTCTATTGGCTGATCGGAACAGCCAATAGAATGCAAGCTCAATCTGATTGGCTGATTGGATCAGCCAATCGGATTGAACTTGATTCTGATTGGCTGATTCCATCAGCCAATCAGAAAATTCCTACCTTAATTCCGATTGGCTGATAGAATCCTATCAGCCAATTGGAATTCGAGGGACGCCATCTTGGATGACGTCCCTTAAAGGAACAGTCATTCGTCGTTCAGTCGTCGGTCCGGATGGATGTTCCGCGCTGGATGTCTTCAGGATCCTGCCGCTTCGCTCCGGATGGAAGAAGATCGAAGATGCCGCCTGGATGATGACTTCAATCGGATGGAAGATCCTCTTCTGCCCCGCTTGGATGAAGACTTTGACCGGATCATGGACCTCTTCAGCCCCCGCTTGGGCTTGGATCAGGACATCGGAGGAGCTCTTCAGGACGGATCGGTGAACCTGGTATGGTGAAGACAAGGTAGGAAGATCTTCAGGGGCTTAGTGTTAGGTTTATTTAAGGGGGGTTTGGGTTAGATTAGGGGTATGTGGGTGGTGGGTTGTAATGTTGGGGGGGGGTATTGTATTTATTCTTTTACAGGCAAAAGAGCTGAAATTCTTGGGGCATGCCCCGCAAAGGGCCCTGTTCAGGGCTGGTAAGGTAAAAGAGCTTGTAACTTTTTTAATTTAGAATAGGGTAGGGAATTTTTTATTTTGGGGGGCTTTGTTATTTTATTAGGGGGCTTAGAGTAGGTGTAATTAGTTTAAAATTGTTGTAATATTTTTATTATGTTTGTAAATATTTTTTTATTTTCTGTAACTTAGATCTTTTTTATTTTTTGTACTTTAGCTAGTTTATTTAATTGTATTTATTTGTAGGTATTGTATTTAATTTATTTATTGATAGTGTAGTGTTAGGTTAATTGTAGGTAATTGTAGGTATTTTATTTAATTATTTTATTGATAGGGTAGTGTTAGGTTTAATTATATCTTAGGTTAGGACTTATTTTACAGGTAATTTTGTTATTATTTTAACTAGGTAACTATTAAATAGTTCTTAACTATTTAATAGCTATTGTACCTGGTTAAAATAATTACAAAGTTACCTGTAAAATAAATATTAATCCTATAATAGCTATAATATAATTATAATTTATATTGTAGCTATATTAGGATGTATTTTACAGGTAAGTATTTAGCTTTAAATAGGAATAATTTATTTAATAAGAGTTAATTTATTTCGTTAGATGTAAATTATATTTAACTTAGGGGGGTGTTAGTGTTAGGGTTAGACTTAGCTTTAGGGGTTAATACATTTATTAGAATAGCGGTGAGCTCCGGTCGGCAGATTAGGGGTTAATAATTGAAGGTAGGTGTCGGCGATGTTAGGGAGGGCAGATTGGGGTTAATACTATTTATGATAGGGTTAGTGAGGCGGAATAGGGGTTAATAACTTTATTATAGTAGCGCTCAGGTCCGCTCGGCAGATTAGGGGTTAATAAGTGTAGGCAGGTGTCGGCGACGTTGAGGGGGGCAGATTAGGGGTTAATAAATATAATATAGGGGTCGGCGATGTTAGGGCAGCAGATTAGGGGTACATAGGGATAACGTAGGTTGCGGCGGTTTACGGAGCGGCAGATTATGGGTTTAAAAAAATATGCAGGGGTCAGCGATAGCGGGGGCGGCAGATTAGGGGTTAATAAGTGTAAGGTTAGGGGTGTTTAGACTCGGGGTACATGTTAGAGTGTTAGGTGCAGACGTAGGAAGTGTTTCCCCATAGCAAACAATGGGGCTGCGTTAGGAGCTGAACGCTGCTTTTTTGCAGTTGTTAGGTTTTTTTTCAGCTCAAACAGCCCCATTGTTTCCTATGGGGGAATCGTGCACGAGCACGTTTTTGAGGCCGGCCGCGACCGTAAGCAACTCTGGTATCGAGAGTTGCATTTGCGGTAAAAATGCTCTACGCTCCTTTTTTGGAGCCTAACGCAGCATTTGTTTGAACTCTCGATACCAGAGTTAATTTTATGGTGCGGCCAGAAAAAAGCCCGCGGAGCGTTAGCAGCCCTTTTACCGCCGAACTCCAAATCTAGGCCTCAGTTTCTCCGATATAGATCTGCATTAAACTGGGGGAAATTGTACCAGTAGTCTACCACTGTGTGGTGGGTTGGGGCATCTGTACGTATGATCAGTGTTCCGTAGTTAACAGGATAGAGTAATAGCCAGCAGGGTTCTGCCCTGAGGTGTCAGAGAATCATAGGAGCTAATTAATATAGATGGATTGCTTGCCCCATAGCGTCTTTGTTCTACCTATTATCCAATGCCCACTGATCTGCAAATGTACCGCGTGTTATTTTCTTCTTTGAGATTAAAGCCATCAGTATCTGCCAGCAGTTCCACTGTAGGTGTTAGCATTAGCTGAGTCGTTTGCAATTGTAATCTTCAATATAACTCCCTAGCATGTTGCTGGTTTATGGCTTGAGAGATAGCTTTGTTTAATGACTGTTGGGAGAAAGAATAAATGTCAGAATCACACCACAGTAGGGGCCTGCTGTTGTTCAACGTTGTGTCTTTCATATCTGTAGTGGCTTCCTCCTCCCTAAGCTGTGGTGCGGAGTATTGAGCCGATGCAGTTAAGTTATGCAGTGGAGACATCTGCCACCCCTGGAATCTCTCAGTATGTTCCGCTGGAATCATGCAAGCCCTCTCATTGATTTGGCGCCTTTTTGAAGCAGAGCGCAAAGGATCTCCTATTTGGGCTTCTGTAAGCAATCTTTGTAAGGAATATTCCAGCTTATTTAATGCCGGAAGAAATAAGTCTTGTAGAGAAGTTATAAGGTCTTGTGTTAGGAGAACCGGATCAACAGGAAAAGTCTCCATTGTTGCTTCCATAGCTTCTGTTGCGACAACCGGGGGCTAGGGCCGATGGTACGCCCTACACTAATAAATTTTCGACTGGCGAGGACCAGGACATGGTCACCCAGTAAGAAAAAGGCAGTGGGGATTGAATGGTCGCCTTGGAGCAAGAAAAAACAGCAGATTTTTAGAAATATAGAGCGGAGCTCCTGCCGTTTGCTTCCACTCGATAGTCCCGCCCACCGGAAGTCAGCGAGTCTCTCTATTTTCTTATTTATGCAATTTGCTCTTGGGTCTCTCTAAGAGTAAAAGGGGAAACCAGACATGGACTCCTTGCACACATGTCTTAGAGAGATGCATCTGCACCTCACTGACGAGGCCCACAGAATGCCGACATTATCATCTGAGGTCACTTCTCTGGCTTTTGCTAGAGATCAAGTGCAGTTTTCTGTGCTTGGTCTTGGCTGAAAGATTTGCTGACTGGAGACCTGCCCCTTCATCCTGGGGTCCTTTCCCTTCATGGTTTGGGCTACTGCTGCTATTGGGGAGTGGTGGCTACTCCTTAGGAGTAGAGAAACTGAGTAGTAGGGTAGAGAAACTGAGTAGTAGGGCCGTCCCCTTGGCCTTTTGGTATTGTCCCTGGACTTCAGCTACATGATGCTTTTGGGGGGGGTGCTCCAAAATCCAGCCTAAAGAGGCGATAGGGCAATTATGACCACCAATGTGCCTAACGTTCCCCACACACTTTGGATATTGATTGCTGAGAACTTCTGAGAGAAGATTGGTTTGGCTCATGTCCAGCAGGTTGTTTTGGAGGGTGTTTTGAAGATGCCAAGGGCAAGTTTGCACTGTGTCCAGTTTTTCCATTCAAGAGGGATTTTTGATGTGTCTTTCATCGATGAGCATCTTTTACAGACCTGCTATCAAAAGACTAATGGTATGGCTTCTGCTCCAGAGTTGGCTCAGGCTGGCATGAGATTTGTTGCCTGTGTGCCGAGGGAGAGAAGAATCCCAGTGACAGTACATATGTACAATCCGTGGGTCACTTATGTGGAATTTTGTCTGTTTCTTTGTCGCTACTTTGATGATGTTCAAGGAGGTAGCAAGCTGAAGAATCAGTATGTGTCTTTCAAAGGGAAACACAAGTTCTGGGTGCAGTTTGTGCCAGATGAATTAGGTATTGGTAGAAAGAAACATCCTCCACAGACTTTCACATTGGTGGAAATAGAGGTTTCCTATACTATGATGACATGCCTGTTTTTTGCCATAGTTGCAACCTGTTTGGTCATATTGCTAAGAATTATCCAGGTTCCAGAAGTCTAAATTGCAGTGAGGAGTATAATCTTGTTGCCCACTGCAGAAAACGCCGGACCTGTGACCTGTGTGGCTCTTCATGTCATCTGTGCAGTATGTGTTCTTTGATGTCACAGGGGCTTGATGGAATGAAGTCTTCCTATGCTGATGTTGCAAAAAAAAAGTCTTCTGTTGCAGTTGAGCCATCTGTGAATGAAGTCTCTGATCAGGCATTGAAGTCTATATTACCTCTTTTGTGTATGGATGATGTGTTTGTGGTATGTAAGACTCAGGCTGGTTTGAGGAGTGTGAAAACTTTGCTTGAATGTTTTTGTATGACTATATATATATATATATATATATATATATATATACACACACACATACATATACACACATACATATACACACATACATATACATATACACACATACATATACATATACACACATACATATACATATACACACATACATATACATATACACACATACATATACACACATACATATACATATACACACATACATATACATATACACACATACATATACATATATACACATACATATACACATATACACATACACACATACATATACACATATATACACACATACATATACACACATACATATACACACATACATATACACACATATACACATACACATACATATATATATATATACACATATACACATACACATATACACATACATATACATATATACACATAAGGGTTAACATAATGAGTCTATCCAATCTTGTGAACAAGGTCTTATCATTGACATATAGATTCCTTTAAAATATAATTTACTGAAACATGACCCATATTACCTCTGTATTAAAACTTTAAAAACAAAAGTCAAAATAAAATGTTAAAATACAATATATTTGTCAAAACGGAACCTATGTGCATTCTATGCTCTTTATGCTTAATTACAAATATGTATATAAATAGAAAGATATTTAGCAATGTGTGCATTATAATAATCATGTTTCCATTATTGCCTCTAATTATGACTTTTGACATATGATGTTTTTAAAAATACCTTTTTCATAAAGATCGGCAATGTACAATTTGCTCTAAGTTTGTCTGATCCTAAGAGTGATTTACTTCCTGACACGTGGTTTACTTCCTTATACATCATAAGTCACAGGGCCACTGAGGACCTATCATCAATTGTTAAGGGAGGACCACAAAGCCAATCAGGGCTAGGCTAATACAGCCCACATGCATAGCATAGTTGTTATGTTTAGAAGGTGACAGCCTAATATGGGAAGAGTCCACAACCTGAGCCTACAACAAAATGTTAATTAATAAAAAATTGATTATCCTATGTTCTTATTTATACGAATATGCGGCTGCTAGTGAGATACTATTAGACTCTAATATACATGTTGTTCTAAAAATAAGACTAAAAAGTGAAAGAAATGTGATAATAGTACAGGGCAATAAACTATAATGTGTGCAAATAACAGAGTAGAAGTGTAACATTATTAAAGTTTTTGGTAATGATAGGGAAATTGATTTGTGTGGATGGCCTGTGACTGATGATGCAATTGAGGTGTTGGGTGTGAAATATGATGTGGATTTGAAAGGCTTAGAAAGTTGGGAGAATGTTTTTGATAAAGTGAGTAGAAAACTTCAGCTTTGGTCTTTAAGAACTTTATCTTTGAAAGGAAAACTTTTAGTTATTAAATCGGTTTTGATCCCTATTATGTTAAATTTAGCTTTAGTTTTCCCTCCTCCTGATTGACTATTGAGAGTTTTGTTTTCAATTTTATGGAGTTATGGTATGGGGCATTAGAACAGAGATATTGTTGTTAATAGTAACAATAATGTTGGTGGTAAGGGTTTTCCAAATGTGCCCAACAAACCCCCCAAAATAAAAAAAAACTAACTCTAACAAAAACCTAAGCTACCTATTGCCCTGAAAAGGGCATTTGTATGGGCATTGCCATTAAAAGGGTATTTAGCTCTTTTGCATTGCCCTGAAAAGGGCATTTAGCTCTTTTAAGAAAGCCTAAAGCCTAATCTAATTAAAACACCTAAAAAAAAACTAAAAAAAAAACCTAACACTAACCCCCGACGATCCACTTACAGTTTCTGAAGTCCGGACATCCACGTGGCGAGAAGTCTTCATCCAGGCGGCGAGGTCTTCATCCAGGCGGCATTTTCTATCTTCATCCAGGCAGCAAGAAGTCTTCATCCAGGTGGCGAGAAGTCTTCATCCAGGCGGCTTCTTATATCTTCATCCATCCAGGTGACATCTGCTATCTTCATCCCAGCGGCATCTTCTATCTTCATCCCGGCGGCGAGGAGCGGGTCCATCCTTGAAGCCATCCGGCGCAGAGCATTCTCTTCATACGGTCACCGCCGTACACTGAATCTTCAATGCAAGGGAGCCTTTTCAAAATGGCATCCCTTGCATTCCTATTGACTGACTGATTTGATTTTTGAAATTCAAATCAGCTAATAGGATGAGAGCTACTGAAATCCTATTGACTGTTCAAATCAACCAATAGGATGAGAGCTACTGAAATTCTATTGGCTGATTTGAATAGCCAATAAAATTTTACTAGCTCTCATCCTATTGGCTGATTTGAATTTCAAGAATCAAATCAGCCAATAGTAATGCAAAGGACGCCATTTTGAAAAGGCTCCCTTGCATTAAAGATTCAGTGTACAGCAGTGACCGTATGAAGAGGATGCTCTGCGCTGGATGCCTTCAAGGATGGATCCGCTCCACGCTGCCGGGATGAAGATAGAAGACGCCGCCAGAATGAAGATAGAAGATGCCGTCTGGATGAAGATAGAAGATGCTGCCTGAAGACTTCTCACCGCCTGAATGTTTGGACTTCAGAAACTGTAAGTGGATCGTCGGGGGTTAGTGTTAGTTTTTTTTTTTTCTTTTTTGGGGTGTTTTTTTTTAAGATTAGTGTTTGGGCTTTCTTAAAATAGCAAAATGCCCTATTCAGGGCAATGCAAAAGAGCTAAATGTCCTTTTAAGGGCAATGCCCATGCAAATGCCCTTTTCAGGGCAATGGGTAGCTTAGGTGTTTGCTAGAGTTAGGTTTTTTATTTTGGGGGGTTGGGTGGTGGGTTTTACTGTTGGGGGTATTTGTATTTTTTTACAGGGACAATAGCTGATTTCTTTAGGGCAATGCCCTACAAAAGGCTCTTTTAAGGGCTATTGGTAGTTTGTTGTAGGCTAGGGTTTTTTATTTTGGGGGGCTTTTTTATTTTTATAGGGTTATTAAATTAGATGTAACTATTTTATTTTGAATAATTGTGTTTGTTATTTTTTGTAATTTAGTATTTGTTATTTTTTGTAATTTTAGAATTAATTTTTTAGTAGTGTTAGGTTTTTTAATGTGTAATATAGTTTATTTAATTTGTAGGTATTTTAATTTTAGTCTAATAGTTATGTTGAGTTAATTGTTAGTTTAAACTTAGTTTTTTTTTAATTTCACAAGTAAGTTTCTATTTATTTTAAGATAGGGATATTGTAATTTTAATTTAAAGTTAGGGGGTTGTTAGGTTTAGGGGTTAATGGTTTAATGTATTTTTTTGCGATGTGGAGGGCTGGCGGTTTAGAGGTTAATAGGTTTATTTAGTTGCAGTGATGTGGGAGGCCAGAGGTTTAGGGGTTAATAACTTTATTTAGTGGCGGCGATGTCGGGGAGCGGTGGAATAGGGGTTAATAAGTTTAATATAGTGTTTGCGATGCGGGAGGGCTGTGGTTTAGGAGTTAATAGGTAGTTTATGGGTGATCGTGTACTTTGTAACATTTTAGTTATGAGTTTTGCATAACAGTTTTGTTTCCCAAAACTCATAACTACTGCTTTCAGATGGCGGTATGGATCGTGTTGGTATAGGCTTTAATGCAAGCTTTTAGCCTCACCATACAACCTGTAATACCGGCGCTATGAAAATCCCAAACAAAAACGCAATTTTTTGAGTGCGGGATTGACGTTGCGTTACAGGCTAAAATGCTTGTGGTACAGCTATACTGACAAGACTCGTAATGGCTGCGTTACTGTTTTTACGCTGAAATTTTTTCAGAGTTAAAACATTAACGCAAAACCCGTTATCTAGGTGATGGTTTGGAGAATGTTAGTGGGGGGATGTGGTGTGAAAATAGAATGGTGTCAAAAAATGTTGGAGAAGAAGGAAGGTCTTGTGGTGATTGGGGGTTTGAATGAGAAGGAATGTGTGTTTGTGTGTAATAAGCATTTCATGAACATGCAGAAATATATAAGTTGGATGATTGTGCATTAAGGCTGTGACACACTGCAAGCGATGTGGCGCGAGGCAAAGCAGCAGCTCTGCTCCGCGTTGCATTGCTTCTTGAAGATCAAATATTTCATCTCTGCGCGCTCAGCTACGCGACCTGACGCAGCAGAGTGTTCAGAGATGAAAAGGCAGGACACACTGAGCACGCACAGCCGCATCTACACGCTGCGCGTCGCTCCATTGCAGTGTGTCACAGCTTTTAGTGTTTGCTGACAAGGGATTTTTGGAAAGTTTAGTGGCTTTTTTTGTTAAAGTGAGAGTGTTATTCATTTGTTTTGGAATTGTGAGTATGCTAGGGATGTTTGGAGAAGTTTGAGTAGGATAATTAAGGGTCTGACTGGAGTGTAGGTTTTTACTTTTAATATGATGATGTATGGTTAGTTATTAAATCGGTTTTGATCCTTATTAGGTTATATTTAGCTTTAGTTTTTCCTCCCCCTGAGAGGATATTTAGGAGAATTTTTAGAGTTTTTTTTTCTGGAGTTCTGGTATGGAGCGTTTGAAAAGAGATTTTGTTGTTGTTAAGAGTAAGAGTGTTGGTGGTAAGGGTTTCCTGATGTGGAGAGATTCTTGGCTGTGAAATATGTTAGTAGGTGTGTGTTTCTGAGTAGTAAGGATTGCAAGGCTGGCTGTATGGTAAAGTATGCTTGTGAAAATGTTTTAAGACTATATGGTTTGTTTGAGATTGATAGAAAGAAACCGCTATGTTTTGCTGTTCTGTGGTTTTATAATAGGGTGGACTGTTGGATTTCAAAATATGGTTTATGGAATATTAGTAGGAAAATGTGGTATGAAAATAGAATGGTGTTGAAAATGTTGGAGAAGAAGGAAGGTCTTGAGTTGATTGGGGATTTGAATGAGAAGGAATTTGTGCTGGTGTGGAAATATGTGTGTAATAAGCAATTGATGAATAGGCACAAAGATGTTAGTTGGATGAGTGTGCATAAGTGTTTGCAGACAAGGGATTTTCAGAGAGTGCATTGTTTAGCTGCTTCAGAAGTGTGTCCTAGAGATAGTGGTTATCAAAGTGAGAGTGTTATTAATTTGTGTTGGAATTGTTAGTATGCTAGGGAAGGTTTGGAGAAGTTTAAGTTGGATGATGATTAAGGGTCTGACTGGAGTGCAGTTTTTTACTTTTAATATGATGATGTATTGTTTATGTGGAAGTGGTGTGGATAAGGAGGAAGCAAGATTCATATGGTTGTGTGAAGAAGGGGTTGTGGGATGTTCGTAATATATTAGTTTTTAAGAAAGAGGTAGTTAGTGTACGTGATTGTGTGGGAATGATCCATGGAAAATTGTTTTTTTATTTTTATTTTGATAGGAGGCGATATGGGGAATTAGATTCTGAAGGCATCTGGAAGATGAAGGATTGGACTTAAGTTTTTTTTTCTTTTCTGTATTTGAATTATGTTTAATTTATTCTGAGTGATTATTTAAGTTTTATGTTTGTATTTTGAATTCTTTCTGATGACAAACATTTAAGTCAATATTTCAGTTGTTTTGTAACAAGCGATTTGTTTGTTTGCATTTGTTATTATGATTTTATTCTGTATATATGTATATATGATTATTTTTCTAATAAAAAAATTAGGAACTATATGTCTGAGGTTTGTTGTTTCTCTTGTTCAGAGAAGAATTGCCTGGCATGTCAGCACTGGACTGTCATTGGGCAGGGTCAGACTGATATGCTACAGGATATTTTTTATCTGTGAAAAGGCATCAACGTGTGCTAAAAGAGTATGCACCCTGAGTGGCACTGAAAATGAACAGGCATGGAAGTTATTCTTGCTTTTGTTCTGTCTCAGCTGAGTGCATCTCTCTATTTTCTTATTTATACTTTTATTCTAGCCATAAGACTTTACTTTAGGTTATGTGCTGTATATAGATCATCATGCTGCTAATATAAAACGTGTTATGATTTCACTACCTGCTAGACAGGTTTTGCTATGGGTGAGCCCTGTTATTGAGGGTGAAATTGTAGCGCAGAAACTGGCAGAGAACTGAAACAGAGATCTAAATATAAGGAGTGCAGAAAACAGCTGTGAGACTGCAATAACAGAGAACATGTAAGTAGTGCTGAGACAGTCAGGGGTGACAGATAATGAGGTGACAAACTGAGAAGAGACTGACTAATGAGGTGCAGAGACTGACAGAAAAGGGGCAACAAGAGACAGAGAAGGTGACAAACTGAGATAAACAAAACAAAATGTACAAAATATGTTAGAATGTTAACAAACGATATCTATGTACACAGGTTAAAATACTCCCCTCTGTATGTACCGCTGCCGTCTATCAGTCTCTCCCAAAATGAGACTGTGGTAATTGTAGTGGTGTGTGGTATAGAGGCGCAGGTGTTTTCTTATTCTGTGCTCCAAAATTGCCTGGGAATAAAAGGACTTTATTTCTATGTGTGTAGATCAACACCATATAATTGTGCAGTATACTTACTCTGAAAAAATTCAGAGTCCAGCTTCCTCTCAAGAGTCTAGTCTGATTGGTATTTTGCAATTAGGTATTCCCCCAATCCACTTTAGCTGTGAATATAGGATAACGTACTTTAAAATGCAGTATACAACTAGTGCAAAATGTGCAGTATACTTACTCCGATAAAATCGGAATCCGGCTCCTTTTGCAGCACTCCCGCTAGTATAATTGAAGGAAATCCAAAAAAGGCAGCAAGCAAAAGTTCATAAAATTACAAATTTATTTAAAAATGTCACTATGGACAGATAGATAAAAGCTCATAGTTAGAAAGCTCTACGCGTTTCAACGAGTGTCTCGTCTTTTTCAAGAGCAGTAAAAGGTAAGATGCTGCCTTTGGATTTACACAGGTGCTTTTATACAAAAATAATTAATGTTCCTTTTCCGGTCTGACCGGAGCCAGACTCACAAAATTTACAATATTTACAAGAATTGAGATGTCAATAATGTCAGCCGGTTTCTGTTTAGATCATTATTAGTTTGCAAAAAATGCAGAGATCTAATTATAATTATATAAATCGGATGACAGTATGTAAGTTTCACCTTGTTTTTAGGACCAATCAAAATCAATTAAACGGTAGTTCCCTTTCGAGTTCATATTGGACATAAGTTCTAAATCAGGTCCGCTTCTGACTTGTGATCACGTGTTAGACGGAAGAGCCAATCCTGGATGTTTTTCGGCAACCTTTTGTTTCCATTCCATTTTTGTCAGATGTAAAATAGTTCCTTATCGGCTTATCCATAATCTTTGTTAAAAGTCCAGTATTTATGTGCAACAATCTAAAAATTATAGTGCAGATCACTAAAGATTCAGTTGACAAAGAGGAACCAAACAAACAATAGAACTTTACATTTATATAGAAAAAATTACTTTTCAGAAATCGTTATGTTGTTCTGAACCGGATATGTATAACAATTTGGATAGTATTAAAGAAAAATAATATTAAAAATATAAAGATAAAATAAAAATATACATAAAAAATGCATATGAATAAATTGTAATTAATTTGTTACGAATGTTATACTGCTACTCCAATACATATGAATAAATTATAATTCATTTGTTATGAATGTTATACTCTTCGATTTTTTCAATGCCTATCCAGAATAGATGATTTTTGTTTTTATAACATTGGCAGTTGTTAAAATGGATGGGGACACCATGATCGTCCTTCTTTTTTTCTAATTTAAAAAGATGTTCGAGTATTCTAGTTTTTATAAATCTTGAGGTTTGACCTAAATATTGTATTTTACATTCACATTGTAATAGATATATTACATATTTAGTTTTGCAACTAATGAAATCTCTAATTGGATATGTTTTACCTGTTATTGTTGAACTGAAAGTTTTATATGTCTTTTTTGTGTGGTTGTATGCTTTGCAATGCCCACAAGTATAACAGCCTGTCAAATTAGAAATCTGAATAGGTTTAGGAAGATTCATTCCTTTAATGAGAGATGGTGCTAACTTTTGTTTAAAGTTTGTGCCTTTTCTAAAAGTGATAGATGGTCTATTTGGGATAATGGTTTTTAAATATTCATCATTTTTTAACACTTTACAATCTTTATTTATAATGTGTTTTATTTGTCTGTGACCACAATTGAAAGTGGTAGTGAATCTTGGAAAATGAGTCTTGAAAGGTTCTTGTTTTTGGGTGGTTTTTTATATTAATGTTGTCCTATCTCTGTTTGCTACTTCTGTTCTGACCTTTTCTAATTGATTTGTTTCATATCCCTTTGCTTCAAATCTTTCTTTAATAATTTTTGATTGTATATCAAAGTCAGTTATAGTATCACAATTTCTTCTCATTCGAAGGAATTGTCCTTTGGGGACTGCTTTCAACCATGTTGGATGATGGTCACTATCCTTCCTAATATATGTATTAGTGTCACATTTTTTAAAATAGGTTTTTGTGTGTATGTTACCTTCTAATATATATATGGTTAAATCTAAGAAAGTGATTTCTGTTTTACTAGTTTCAGGTGTCAGAACAATATTCATATTGTTATTATTCAAATGAGAAACAAAAGTATTAATTTTGCTTTCACTATCATTCCATATGCACAAAATATCATCTATGTATCTTTTCCAGGACACCAGGCCCGCCCCAAGAGCGCCATTGGACCACACATAGGTGTGTTCAAAGTGGTCCATATAAATATTGGCGTAACTTGGGGCGAACCTGGTGCCCATGGCAGTACCACATACTTGTAAATAATAATTTCCATTGAACCAAAAGAAATTATGTTTTAGAATAAACTCAATCGATATAATTATAAATTCCAAGAGTGCTGATGATAGATCTGGGTCTTGTTTTAATCTCCACTCAACGGCTTCTATGCCCTTTTTATGGTCAATGATAGAATATAGGGAGGTTACGTCCATTGTCAGCCAGGGGTAACTAGATTCCCATTTTAAATCTTGTAATAAATTAAGTACTTGTTTGGTATCTTTGAGATATGATTTTGCTGTTTGTGCATATGATTGTAATAGATGATCTATGAAGGCTGAAAGATTACAGGTTAAAGAGTCTATCCCACTAATGATTGGTCTACCGGGTGGTCTTGTTGAATGTTTATGAACTTTCCTGGAGAAAGTAAAAAATAGGTGTTTTAGAATCTGTTTTGTATAAAAAAGCATATTCGTCTTGAGAAATAATTTCTCTATCTGAAGCTTGCAATAATATTTGATTTAATTCTGTTGTATATGCTTTTTTGGGGGTTTCCCTTAGTGTTGTATAGGTGTTGGTATCTGATAGTATTCTATTTGATTCTTCCATATAATAGCTGCGATCCATAATTACAATACTTCCCCCCTTATCTGCCTCCTTCATGATTATATCTTGTCGTTTGTTAAGATTTTGATAGATTTCATATACTTCCTTAGTTAGATTCGAATATTTGGGTTTTGAGTGTAATTCTTCTAAGTCTTGTAGTAGTAGTTTACTAAAAACTTCTATATTTGGACCTTTACAATGACTTGGATAAAAAGTAGATGTATTTTTGAAATAAGTTCTTGGTTCTTTGTTTTGTGTTGTAATGAGCTGGTTCTGATTCAATGTTTCTTTCCTTGCAAAAAATCTTTTCACTGTGAGGTTTCTGATAAATTTTTGTGCATCGATAAAGAGTTGGAATGTGTTTACACTTTGTGTTGGAATAAATTTTAGACCCTTTGAAAGCACTTGTTGTTCTTTATTAGTGAGAGTAAATGAAGAGATATTATGTATGCCTAGTCTCTCTGGCACCTCCTTCTGTGTCTTTGTTCTTCCTCCTCTTCCCCCCCCTGTATGATCTGGTGTTCTCTCTCTTTTTCTTTGATTTGTTCTGTCTAAATGTAGTGGGGAGTAACGGTTGGGATGGACCCACTCCTGATGGTGGGAGTTGTAGTGTGTCTCTGATTTGTGTCTCTCCTTGTGTGTGTTTTTTTGAAAAGGGTGAGTAGAATCTGATCCAGAGTGGTGAAGTTTGGTGTCCTCTATATCAGTGCCATGATCATTGTGAGGTCTTGTGTTTCCTTTTCTATGTGTATTGTTCCTGTGATCTTGGTTATCATTTCTATTTCTATGGTCTTGATTATCGTTTCTGTGATTCCATGAATTATCACGTCTGTAATTGTGATACCCTCTTTCATTATCCCTTCTCCCTTGGTAGTTAGAACTTTGGTTTTGTGAATCTTTTTTACCATAAAAATCTTCTCTTTCATCATTTCTAGAGTGTTCCCTTCGTGAAGTGATATTGTTTCTGTGATCAAAGGAGACCTCTCCTGTGGTGATTCGTGTTGTTCCTAAAATTCAAATGTTCCTTATTCCTATAATTATTATTTGTGTGTGTGTGAAAATTCCTACTCTGTGGATTTCCTCCTCCAGAGTGATCTACTTGTGAATTATTTCTTCTATGTGGAAGTGAGTGTTGTTTCAACTGTACATATTGTGTACCATTTTTAAAATCTTCACTGTCTCTTAAATATTTATTATATTTGTTCTCCCCAATCTGATCATCTAGTTCTTTAATTTTTGTTTTTACAGTTTCAAATTTATCGTTACATATTTTGTTAGTTAAAAAAGGGGTAAGCTCCGTTTCTAATGTACAAATTTCTTTTTCAATATTTTTTAAAGCTAAATCCTGATGTTCATATAATAAACTTACTAGATCTGTGGAGCATTTGTGTAAGACTGTATTCCATTTTTTCATAAAAATGGGGTTCTCTGTGCCAAATGCAGGGACTTTAGAGACCCTCAAACCTCTCAGTACTATTTCTTCATTTAAATATCTGCTAAGAAAAGTAATCTCCCACCATTTTTTATTTTCTTTAATATATAATTTATGTAATTTATTTGTAATTATTTCCCAGTTGGGATTTTCATTATCTGTTGATTTAAAGGCACTGTCATATTTAATTTGTCGTGCAGTTCTCCAGTCTGAGAGGGTGTTTTTAGCCATAATGGGAAAAATACAATAAAGATAAACAAAACAAAATGTACAAAATATGTTAGAATGTTAACAAACGATATCTATGTACACAGGTTAAAATACTCCCCTCTGTATGTACCGCTGCCGTCTATCAGTCTCTCCCAAAATGAGACTGTGGTAATTGTAGTGGTGTGTGGTATAGAGGCGCAGGTGTTTTCTTATTCTGTGCTCCAAAATTGCCTGGGAATAAAAGGACTTTATTTCTATGTGTGTAGATCAACACCATATAATTGTGCAGTATACTTACTCTGAAAAAATTCAGAGTCCAGCTTCCTCTCAAGAGTCTAGTCTGATTGGTATTTTGCAATTAGGTATTCCCCCAATCCACTTTAGCTGTGAATATAGGATAACGTACTTTAAAATGCAGTATACAACTAGTGCAAAATGTGCAGTATACTTACTCCGATAAAATCGGAATCCGGCTCCTTTTGCAGCACTCCCGCTAGTATAATTGAAGGAAATCCAAAAAAGGCAGCAAGCAAAAGTTCATAAAATTACAAATTTATTTAAAAATGTCACTATGGACAGATAGATAAAAGCTCATAGTTAGAAAGCTCTACGCGTTTCAACGAGTGTCTCGTCTTTCTCAAGAGCAGTAAAAGGTAAGATGCTGCCTTTGGATTTACACAGGTGCTTTTATACAAAAATAATTAATGTTCCTTTTCCGGTCTGACCGGAGCCAGACTCACAAAATTTACAATATTTACAAGAATTGAGATGTCAATAATGTCAGCTGGTTTCTGTTTAGATCATTATTAGTTTGCAAAAAATGCAGAGATCTAATTATAATTATATAAATCGGATGACAGTATGTAAGTTTCACCTTGTTTTTAGGACCAATCAAAATCAATTAAACGGTAGTTCCCTTTCGAGTTCATATTGGACATAAGTTCTAAATCAGGTCCGCTTCTGACTTGTGATCACGTGTTAGACGGAAGAGCCAATCCTGGATGTTTTTCGGCAACCTTTTGTTTCCATTCCATTTTCGTCAGATGTAAAATAGTTCCTTATCGGCTTATCCATAAACTTTGTTAAAAGTCCAGTATTTATGTGCAACGATCTAAAAATTATAGTGCAGATCACTAAAGATTCAGTTGACAAAGAGGAACCAAACAACAATAGAACTTTACATTTATATAGAAAAAATTACTTTTCAGAAATCGTTATGTTGTTCTGAACCGGATATGTATAACAATTTGGATAGTATTAAAGAAAAATAATATTAAAAATATAAAGATAAAATAAAAATATACATAAAAAATGCATATGAATAAATTGTAATGAATTTGTTACGAATGTTATACTGCTACTCCAATACATATGAATAAATTATAATTAATTTGTTATGAATGTTATACTCTTAGATAAAGGCCGCTACTCTAATATCTTTATTTAATCCGTAATGGCCATAGGTCTTTAGCGTGTGTATCCACCAAAGTTCTCTCCTATTTAATGATTTTTCTATCTCACCTCCTCTCCAATGTAGGGAGACTTTTTCAATGCCTATCCAGAATAGATGATTTTTGTTTTTATAACATTGGCAGTTGTTAAAATGGATGGGGACACCATGATCGTCCTTTTTTTCTATTTTATACAGATGTTCGAGTATTCTAGTTTTTATAAATCTTGAGGTTTGACCTAAATATTGTATTTTACATTCACATTGTAATAGATATATTACATATTTAGTTTTGCAACTAATGAAATCTCTAATTGGATATGTTTTACCTGTTATTGTTGAACTGAAAGTTTTATATGTCTTTTTTGTGTGGTTGCATGCTTTGCAATGCCCACAAGTATAACAGCCTGTCAAATTAGAAATCTGAATAGGTTTAGGAGGATTCATTCCTTTAATGAGAGATGGTGCTAACTTTTGTTTAAAGTTTGTGCCTTTTCTAAAAGTGATAGATGGTCTATTTGGGATAATGGTTTTTAAATATTCATCATTTTTTAACACTTTCCAATGTTTATTTATAATGTGTTTTATTTGTCTGTGACCACAATTGAAAGTGGTAGTGAATCTTGGAAAATGAGTCTTGAAAGGTTCTTGTTTTTGGGTGGTTTTTTATATTAATGTTGTCCTATCTCTGTTTGCTACTTCTGTTCTGACCTTTTCTAATTGATTTGTTTCATATCCCTTTGCTTCAAATCTTTCTTTAATAATTTTTGATTGTATATCAAAGTCAGTTATAGTATCACAATTTCTTCTCATTCGAAGGAATTGTCCTTTGGGGACTGCTTTCAACCATGTTGGATGATGGTCACTATCCTTCCTAATATATGTATTAGTGTCACATTTTTTAAAATAGGTTTTTGTGTGTATGTTACCTTCTAATATATATATGGTTAAATCTAAGAAAGTGATTTCTGTTTTACTAGTTTCAGGTGTCAGAACAATATTAATATTGTTATTATTCAAATGAGAAACAAAAGTATTAATTTCGCTTTCGCTATCATTCCATATGCACAAAATATCATCTATGTATCTTTTCCGGGACACCAGGCCCGTCCCAAGAGCGCCATTGGACCACATATAGGTGTGTTCAAAGTGGTCCATATAAATATTGGCGTAACTTGGGGCGAACCTGGTGCCCATGGCAGTACCACATACTTGTAAATAATAATTTCCATTGAACCAAAAGAAATTATGTTTTAGAATAAACTCAATCGATATAATTATAAATTCCAAGAGTGCTGATGATAGATCTGGGTCTTGTTTTAATCTCCACTCAACGGCTTCTATGCCCTTTTTATGGTCAATGATAGAATATAGGGAGGTTACGTCCATTGTCAGCCAGGAGTAACTAGATTCCAATTTTAAATCTTGTAATAAATTAAGTACTTCACTACCACTTTCAATTGTGGTCACAGACAAATAAAACACATTATAAATAAACATTGGAAAGTGTTAAAAAATGATGAATATTTAAAAACCATTATCCCAAATAGACCATCTATCACTTTTAGAAAAGGCACAAACTTTAAACAAAAGTTAGCACCATCTCTCATTAAAGGAATGCATCCTCCTAAACCTATTCAGATTTCGAATTTGACAGGCTTTTATACTTGTGGGCATTGCAAAGCATGCAACCACACAAAAAAGACATATAAAACTTTCAGTTCAACAATAACAGGTAAAACATATCTAATTAGAGATTTCATTAGTTGCAAAACTAAAAATGTAATATATCTATTACAATGTGAATGTAAAATACAATATTTAGGTCAAACCTCAAGATTTATAAAAACTAGAATACTCGAACATCTGTATAAAATAGAAAAAAAGAAGGACGATCATGGTGTCCCCATCCATTTTAACAATTGCCAATGTTATAAAAACAAAAATCATCTATTCTTGATAGGCATTGAAAAAGTCTCCCTACATTGGAGAGGAGGTGAGATAGAAAAATCATTAAATAGGAGAGAACTTTGGTGGATACACACACTAAAGACCTATGGCCATTACGGATTAAATAAAGATATTAGAGTAGCGGCCTTTATCTAAGAGTATAACATTCATAACAAATTAATTATAATTTATTCATATGTATTGGAGTAGCAGTATAACATTCGTAACAAATGAATTACAATTTATTCATATGCATTTTTTATGAATATTTTTATTTTATCTTTATATTTTTAATATTATTTTTCTTTAATACTATCCAAATTGTTATACATATCTGGTTCAGAACAACATAACGATTTCTGAAAAGTAATTTTTTCTATATAAATGTAAAGTTCTATTGTTGTTTGGTTCCTCTTTGTCAACTGAATCTTTAGTGATCTGCACTATCATTTTTAGATCGTTGCACATAAATACTGGACTTTTAACAAAGTTTATGGATAAGCTGATAAGGAACTATTTTACATCTGATGAAAATGGAATGGAAACAAAAGGTTGCCGAAAAACATCCAGGATTGGCTCTTCCGTCTAACACGTGATCACAAGTCAGAAGCGGACCTGATTTAGAACTTATGTCCAATATGAACTCGAAAGGGAACTACCGTTTAATTGATTTTATCGGAGTAAGTATACTGCACATTTTGCACTAGTTGTATACTGCATTTTAAAGTACGTTATCCTATATTCACAGCTAAAGTGGATTGGGGGAATACCTATTTGCAAAATACCAATCAGACTAGACTCTTGAGAGGAAGCTGGACTCTGAATTTTTTCAGAGTAAGTATACTGCACAATTATATGGTGTTGATCTACACACATAGAAATAAAGTCCTTTTATTCCCAGGCAATTTTGGAGCACAGAATAAGAAAAACACCTGCGCCTCTATACCACACACCACGACAAACTGAGAAGAGACTGACTGAAAAGGAGCAACAAGAGACAGTCAGAGGTGACAGCTAATGAGGTGACAAACCGAGAAGAGACTGACTGAAAAGGGGCAACAAGAGACAGTAAGAGATGACATCTAATGAGGTGACAAACTGAGAAGAGACTGACTGAAAAGGGGCAACAAGAGACAGTCAGAGGTGACAGCTAATGAGGTGACAAACCGAGAAGAGACTGACTGAAAAGGAGCAACAAGAGACAGTCAGAGGTGACAGCTAATGAGGTGACAAACCGAGAAGAGACTGACTGAAAAGGGGCAACAAGAGACAGTAAGAGATGACATCTAATGAGGTGACAAACTGAGAAGAGACTGACTGAAAAGGGGCAACAAGAGACAGTCAGAGGTGACAGCTAATGAGGTGGCAAACTGAGAAGAGACTGACTGAAAAAGAGACAGAGAATGTGACAAACTGAGAAGAGACTGACTGAAAAGGAGCAACAACAGACGGAGAAGGTGACAGTTCATGAGGTGACAAACTGAGAAGAGACTGACTGAAAAGGGGCAACAAGAGACAGAGAAGGTGGCAGCTAATGAGGTGACAAACTGAGAAGAGACTGACTGAAAAGGGGCAACGAGAGACAGTCAGAGGTGACAGCTAATGAGGTGACAAACTGAGAAGAGACTGACTTAAAAGGAGCAACAAGAGACAGAGAAGGTGAAAGCTAATGAGGTGACAAGCTGAGAAGAGACTGACTGAAAAAGTACAACAAGAGACAGTCAGAGGTGACAGATAATGAGGTGACAAACTGAGAAGAGACTGATTGAAAAGGGGCAACAAGAGACAGTCAGAGGTGACAGCTAATGAGGTGACAAACTGAGAAGAGACTGACTAAAAAGGGGCAACGAGAGACAGTCAGAGGTGACAGCTAATGAGGTGACAAACTGAGAAGAGACTGACTAAAAAGGAGCAACAAGAGACAGAGAAGGTGACAGCTAATGAGGTGACAAGCTGAGAAGAGACTGACTGAAAAAGTACAACAAGAGACAGTCAGAGGTGACAGATAATGAGGTGACAAACTGAGAAGAGACTGATTGAAAAGGAGCAACAAGAGACAGTCAGAGGTGACAGATAATGAGGTGACAAACTGAGAAGAGACTGATTGAAAAGGAGCAACAAGAGACAGTCAGAGGTGACAGCTCATGAGGTGACAAACTGAGAAGAGACTGACTGAAAAGGGGCAACAAGAGACAGTCAGAGGTGACAGCTCATGAGGTGACAAACTGAGAAGAGACTGACTGAAAAGGGGCAACAAGAGACAGAGAAGGTGACAAACTGAGAAGAGACTGACTGAAAAGGAGCCGAAAGAGACAGAGAATGTGACAAACTGAGAAGAGACTGACTGAAAAGGGGCAACAAGAGACAGTCAGAGGTGACAGCTAATGAGGTGACAAACTGAGAAGAGACTGGCTGAAAAGGGGCAACAAGAGACAGTCAGAGGTGACAGCTAATGAGGTGACAAACTGAGAAGAGACTGGCTGAAAAGGGGCAACAAGAGACAGTCAGAGGTGACAGCTAATGAGGTGACAAACTGAGAAGAGACTGACTAAAAAGAGGCAACAAGAGACAGAGAAGGTGACAGCTAATGAGGTGACAAACTGAGAAGAGACTGACTGAAAAGGGGCAACAAGAGACAGTCAGAGGTGACAGCTAATGAGGTGACAAACTGAGAAGAGACTGACTGAAAAGGGCAACAAGAGACAGAGAAGGTGACAAACTGAGAAGAGACTGACTGAAAAGGGGCAACAAGAGACAGTCAGAGGTGACAGCTAATGAGGTGACAAACTGAGAAGAGACTGGCTGAAAAGGGGCAACAAGAGACAGTCAGAGGTGACAGATAATGAGGTGACAAACTGAGAAGAGACTGACTAAAAAGGAGCAACAAGAGACAGAGAAGGTGACAGCTAATGAGGTGACAAACTGAGAAGAGACTGACTGAAAAGGGGCAACAAGAGACAGTCAGAGGTGACAGCTAATGAGGTGACAAACTGAGAAGAGACTGCCTGAAAAGGAGCAACAAGAGACAGTCAGAGGTGACAGCTAATGAGGTGACAAACTGAGAAGAGACTGACTGAAAAGGGGCAACAAGAGACAGTCAGAGGTGACAGCTAATGAGGTGACAAACTGAGAAGAGACTGCCTGAAAAGGGGCAACAAGAGACAGTAAGAGGTGACAGCTAATGAGGTGACAAACTGAGAAGAGACTGCCTGAAAAGGGGCAACAAGAGACAGTAAGAGGTGACAGCTAATGAGGTGACAAACTGAGAAGAGACTGACTAATGAGGTACAGATACTGGCTGAAAAGGGGCAATAAGAGACAGAGAAGGTGAGGGAAAGATGTATATACTGGAGGGCTCCTGTTCACTTATACAGTATGTGTACGCTCACACAGTATATGTGCACTCTCACACAGTATATGTGCACTCTCACACAGTATATGTGCACTCTCACACAGTATATGTGCACTCTCACACAGTATATGTGCACTCTCACACAGTATATGTGCACTCTCACACAGTATATGTGCACTCTCACACAGTATATGTGTACGCTCACACAGTATATGTGTACTCTCACACAGTATATGTGCACTCTCACACAGTATATGTGCACTCTCAAACAATATGGGGCATATGTATCAAGCTCCGATTGGAGCTTGATGCCCCGTGTTTCTGGTGAGCCTGCAGGCTCACCAGAAAGAGCAGTTATGAAGCAGCGGTCACAAAGACCGCTGCTCCATAACCTGTCCGCCTGCTCTGAGCAGGCGGACAGACATCGCCGGAAATCAACCCGATCGAGTACGATCGGGTTGATTGACACCCCCCTGCTGGCAGCCGATTGGCCGCGAGTCTGCAGAGGGCGGTGTTGCACCATCAGCTCTTGTGAGCTGCTGGTGCAATGATGAATTGATGAATATTCAGCGAAGTCTGGCGGACCTGATCCGCACTGGCGGATCAGGTCCGGCAGACTTTCATAACTAGAGGCCTATATGTGCACCCACACAGTATATGTGTACTCACATAGTATATGTGTACTCTCACTCAGTGTGTGCGCACTCTCACGCAGTGTGTGCGCACTCTCACGCAGTGTGTGCGCACTCTCACGCAGTATGTGCGCACTCTCATACAGTATGTGCGCACTCTCACACAGTATATGTGCACTCTCACACAGTATGTGTGTACTCTTACACAGTATATGTGCACTCTTACACAGTATATGTGCACTCTCAAACAGTAAGTTCACAAAGTATGTGCGTACTCTCACACAGTATATGTGCACTCTCACACAGTATGTGTGCACTCTTACACAGTATGTGCGCACTCTCACACAGTATATGTGCACTCTCACACAGTATATGCGCACTCTCACACAGTATATGCGCACTCTCACACAGTATGTGCGCACTCTCACACAGTATGTGCGCACTCTCACACAGTATGTGCGCACTCTCACACAGTATGTGCGCACTCTCACACAGTATGTGCGCACTCTCACACAGTATGTGCGCACTCTCACACAGTATGTGCGCACTCTCACACAGTATGTGCGCATATGTGGGCTATTTCTTGGGGCGGGCAGACTGGGCAGTGTCCGGGGGCGCAATAGGGAGCAGTGGGGAGCATTTAAAAAAAAAAAAACTTTAAAAATAAACTTTTTATTTTTTTACTATTATTTTTTTTTTTATTGTGTTAAAGTGGAGGTTGCTTGATAAACTACTGGTATAGCAAAGGTTAAAATACACAGATCACAAGCATAGGGGGCGTGTTAAGACCGGATAACTACTTAGAGCTAAAACTGAAAGTAAAAAGGAGAGGAAAGCAGTCTCCTAACTCACTGATCTGTGTCACTAAAGAGGTTATGTTTTATGCATATGACAAATTATTCATGGTCTTTACATAATGATATGTACAGATGTTTTCGTTTTACTGAGCTAATTAAAAAAGGTGATTTATAAAAATTGGGTTTCCACATACAAAGGAACAGGTTTTCTGTTAAGAACTGTTGAATAAAAAAAAATATTTTTGAAATTATGCCTTTTTTTTTTGTATTTATTTACTTATTGCTTACAGTAGTGACGTTTCGGTGACAAAGTATCCCCTTCCTCCCCAAAATGTCACTACTTTTCACAGTAAAAGATATAATTTGAAAAAGATTAGAGAGTGCAAGTTTTTTGTTTTGTTATACTCATCCTTACTAGCACCCTGGCAGTTGTCATATTAAGTGAGAGTTCTCTCCTTTGATACTGTATACATATATATATATATATATATATATCAAGGCTCAAAAATTCCACTCGCCAATTCGCAATTTGAAATTTATGCAGGGGCGAGTAAGTTTCTATCCTGCTCAGCTGCTGGCTTTTGTGCGTTTATGTGACGCCGCCATTGCATTTCTCTCCATTTGCATACTATATAAACAACACTGCGGCCCCCTCTAGTAAATATAGGGTTAAGGAAGCAGCAGCAGTAGGTGAACGCGTTTTGTTTTGTGCACGCAGATACAGGTAGTAAAGTTTCCATCATGGCAACGTTAGCTAGCAGAAGTACTGCCCAGGGCCGCCAGGAGGGCCTGCTGGAGCCCTGACTTACAGAGCATCGAGCATTAGTCCTGCTTGCAATTAAAGCCAGAGGTGACTCACTAATTGATGCCTATCAATGATCGTGCAGCTGCCTGCTTTCCTTAGCATTACCTTATCTATTTGGCTATTTAATTTTAAATAAAACCTTTATGAAATGGGCCGGGAGGGGTACGCCTGGCTGCTGCTAATATCATCATGCACACCCATCCACCAGGCCGGCCGAACTCACTCTCCAGACTCAGCCAGTAGAAACTGTAAAATTGTAAGCTAAAGTTTGATTGGTGAGGGGGTGGGAAAGTGGTTGCGTCAAAATAGTGCCTGGGAAGTGAATGGCCATATAATTAAGGGCATGATGTAAGTAACGGTTGCAGTCATACACTGGACCGGAGGAGAAGGGAGGGATACCTGCTGCAGAAAGAATAAAGGTAGGCTAAGGCCACTGCCAATGCCCCACATAAAAAATAAAGATTGTTTTTTCAGCACACAACTTACTGTGTTTTTCTCCTAGATGTATAATTTGGTCCCTACATCAAATTGTGGTTATTTAAAGTTAATTATATCATCACTGTGTTGCCTTAACTAAAATCTAGAGATAAAGTAATATTATAAAAATGTTCTTTTTTTTATTGTTGATGGTCATAAATTAGTGGGAAAAAAAATGTAGCTGATCTAAGTCTTTATCCAGACAGACATACAAGACACAGGGCTATTTGAAAGGTCCATTACTGCTTAGCAACAAAAAAAAAACAAAAAAAAACTTTTTTTATGTTTAGCTTTCATGTGATGCTATTTAATCTTATCATTAAAGGGACACTGAACCCAATGTTTTTCTTTTGTGATTCAGATAGAGTAGGCATTTTTAAGCAAGTTTCTAATTTACTCCTATTATCAATGTTTCTATGTTCTCTTGCTATCTTTATTTGAAAAAGAATGTCCAGAACCCTGGACAGCACTAGTTTATTGGTGGATACATTTTCCACCAATCAGCAAGAATAAGAATAGTGGAGTGGATTAAGCGCCTAAGACTTTAATGCCTATGGCTCTGAACAGTGGCTACCTAGCCAGCCTATAGATGAATTGGTTTGTATGGGGTATGTTCAAAGCGTCTCAAATGGGCAAGATAATGTTGTGTGTGACTTAGGGACCCTTAGAGAAAGGGGTTGAATAGAGGGGTTAATTAAAATATTTATTCCATACAATAAAATTGTGGTTCCACAATAAACATATACAATTGTATGAAAACTAAAATTCTTAAAATTATTCTTAGATGATCTTAAATGATGTCAGTCCACAAACTGACTAGTGGTGATGATGATACAAATGTATATTGATGGCTTGACTTTGGCCTTCTACCTCACACTGGATTGTGTGGATGCAGTTGGGAGGTATTCAGGACCTGACTCAGCGGGTATAAAGCCACTTTGCTAAACCTTCTTTTTATTATTAAACAGTATGTGGCTACTAGTCCCCGTTGAGGCCTGAGGTGTATGCTGCTTGTGGATCTGTGAGCTAGCTGCAACTGCTCCAAAAAATGTACTATATATATATATATATATATATATATATATATATATATATATATATATATATAAACCAAGTGAAAAATGTATTCAAAATTAATCAAATTAAGTCAGTGATTAATCCAAAAATCAAGTTAATCAATGTGTCCCAAAAAGTTGAAGCAAAAAACAACTAATTGTAAATGTATTAAAAAAGAAGTCAAACTTGTTTCCTGGTGGTGAGGAATCCAGTAGTGTGAATCTATTTCATGGTGGTAAAAATCTAGTGATGAGAATCTGATTAGATTCTAGTGGTTCCTTTCTTATCCAGTTTAGTCCCCGATGCAGTATCCTATAAAAGTATTAAAAATAGTGTAGAACGTTCAAGCTTTAAATAAGTAATTAAAAATTAGCTTACCAGCTAATAGTCAACGCGTTTCGGCCCCTTCAAGGCATTTCTCAAGACTAGTAACTGTCCCTGGCTGGTGGCCCTTTATACTGAATTTCTGGCCCACTTTGTTTGATTGTGGGTGTGGCTTCAGGCCGGAAGTGTTCCGTGTGTGCATATGTTTGATTTGTGTTACTTTCCTGATTGGCATATCGTTGCAGTTTCATGTCTATGTATTAGCATATTTTAACATGTATTATTTAAAATGTTATCAAAATCCTTCTATTGTATATCTTTGTCCCTCCGTTTTTTCTCTTTTCTTATTGGCTATGGGAATATTTCCCTTTCAGAAAAGGTGGGTATGTCTGGCCTTCTCAAACATGATTGGCAATGCCCACTTCCTACAAGCTTTCACTCCTAATGTGAACAGCTGAGACATTGTTACAGCCGAGATCCGATTACTTATGTAGACACTTCTTTAAGGTCTCACTATCCAACCATGAGTATTGTAGTCTATTTATTATAGAGGACATTTTTGCAGGATGTGTTTTGGCCACCGCATCAGCAATTGTGGCGTTCCTGCCTCTTATTTCTAATTGGCTCTTTCTATCTGGGAGTATCTATTGGACCTGGTTTGTACTTTTATCTCTTAATTTTCATTGGCTCTTGTTGCTCGCTAGTCTTATTGGGCCTGGTTTGTTTACTTTTTCTCATGTGGCTTTAAACACAGCTGTTCACATGAGTTCTATGAGGAGAATAATCTATGGATGTGTTAGCTACTTCTTTTGGAGCCTATAAAACGTATACGTTTATTCTTAAATGTATTCAGTCATTTGGAACATTTCAATTGTGTCAATACCCTGTATGGAGTGTGAAAAAGACAATAACAATGCATATACCCATATAGAATGCATATGTCAATACAAGATATCTTTGTTCAGAGGCCAATACAAAATGATAACATTGCACTCACATCAGAGTAATTTAAATAAAGGATAAAAATGGTAAAAATAGGGGATTGGAATAAGTGCGCTATGGTTATTAGATAAAGTGTATTCAATCATTTCAAACATTTTGATTGTGTCTATATCCTATATGGAGTGTGAAAAAGACGGTAACAATGCATATGCCCATATAAAATGCATATGTCAATACAAAACTTCCCTTGTAGATATAGAGGTTGTTTTGTGTAGATTAGGGATTGATTGCCAAAGCATAGAAGATGCACGTAGTATATCCATTATCTTTTTCATCAATCCCTAATCTACACAAAACAACCTCTATATCACTCCAAAATATAAGTAATTTTCACAAGATGTAAAATCTCACATAACTATAGGGAATAGAAATTAGAGGGAGTTGATCTAGACTCCATCAGCATAGAGAGTACAATCCCAGAGATAAGACAATTCATAGGGAGTTATCTTACCCTATATAATAAGATGACAACTTTATTCTTCTCCTTCACTACATTTCAGCCCTAATCCATGGGAAGATAAGAAATAAATACAAGCCTAGTCATGAATATAAGCCTAGTCGTGAGATTCGACATACAAGGGCTGACATATTGCCTATAAAGGACTGCAACACCATCCCTATATTTAACAATTTATAATATTTTATACCATTTTTTATCCTTTATTTATACTCTGACGTGAATGAAATATTATAATTTTATATTGGCCTCTAAACAAGGGAAATTTTGTATTGACATATGCATTTTATATGGGTATATGCATTGTTACTGTCTTTTTCACACTCCATATAGGATATAGACACAATCGAAATGTTCGAAATGATTGAATACACTTTATCTAATACCCATAGCGCACCTATTCCTAACCCCTGTTTTTACCATTTTTCATCCTTTATTTAAATTACTCTGATGTGAGTGCAATGTTATCATTTTGTATTGGCCTCTGAACAAAGATACTGTATCTTGTATTGACATATGCATTCTATATGGGTATATGTATTGTTATTGTCTTTTTCACACTCCATACAAGATATTGACACAATTGAAATGTTCCAAATGACTAAATACATTTAAGAATAAACGTATACGTTTTATAGGCTCCAAAAGAAGTAGCTAACACATCCATAGATTATTCTCCTCATAGAACTCATGTGAACAGCTGTGTTTAAAGCCACATGAGAAAAAGTAAACAAACAGGGCCCAATAAGACTCGCAAACAACAATAGCCAAATGAAAATTAAGAGGCGTGACCACTACAGACAGCTAATATCGCTGTAGAAATTATGTGAACAGCTGTGTTTTCGAATCAGCACGAGAAAGGGTAAAAGTAAACAAACCGGGTACAATAGATACTCCCGGATAGAAAGAGCCAATTAGAAATAAGAGGCAGGAACGCCACAATTGCTGACACGGCGGCCAAAACAAATCCCGCAAAAATGTCCTCTATAATAGATATAAGACTACAATACTCATGGTTGGATAGTGAGACCTTAAGGAAGTATCTACATAAGTAATCGGATCTCGGCTGTAACAATGTCTCAGCTGTTCACATTAGGAGTGAAAGCTTGTAGGAAGTGGGCATAGCCAATCATGTTTGAAAAGGCCAGGCATACCCACCTTTTCTGAAAGGTAACCATTCCCATAGCCAATAAGAAAAGAGAAAAAACAGAGAGACAAAGATATACAATAGAATGCTTTTGATAACATTTTAAATAATACATGTTAAAATATGCTAATACATAGACATGAAACTGCAACGATATGCCGATCAGGAAAGTAACAAAAATCAAACATATGCACACACGCAACACTTCTGGCCTGAAGCCACGCCCACAATCAAACAAAGTGGGCCAGAAATTCAGTATAAAGGGCCACCAGCCATGGACAGTTACTAGTCTTGAGAAAGGCCTTGAAAGGGCCGAAACGCGTTGACTATTAGCTGGTAAGCTCATTTTTAATTACTTATTTAAAGCTTGAACGTTCTACACTATTTTTTATACTTTTATAGGATACTGCATCGGGGACTAAACTGGATAAGAAAGGAACCACTAGGATCTAATCAGATTCTCATCACTGGATTTTTACCACCATGAAATAGATTCACACTACTAGATTCCTCACCACCAGGAAACAAGTTTGACTTCTTTTTTATACATTTACAATTAGTTGTTTTTTGCTTCAACTTTTTGGGACACATTTATTAACTTGTTTTTTGGATTAATCACTGAGTTAATTTGATTAATTTTGAATACATTTTTTCACTTGGTTTATATATATATATATATATATATATATATATATATATATATTTTTATATATCAATTTTATATGTTTCTGCACATGCATTTTTTCACAAAATTTTTGACACAAATTTAACCAAGTACATTTTTTGGAGCAGTTGCAGCTAGCTCACAGATCCACAAGCAGCATACACCTCAGGCCTCAACGGGGACTAGTAGCCACATACTGTTTAACAATAAAAAGAAGGTTTAGCAAAGTGGCTTTATACCCGCTGAGTCAGGTCCTGAATGCCTCCCAACTGCATCCACACAATCCAGTGTGAGGTAGAAGGCCAAAGTCAAGCCATCAATGTACATTTTTACAATTAGTGTAAGAAGTGAGCGCCTAGAAGGCAGAGGTGGATAAGAACATTAAACAATTACATTTAATAATGCATAACAAATTTACAAGAATCAAAAACATGGATCCATGAGTACATAAATAACAATAAAATATAATAGATTACAATAATACACAATAATTAATGAAAAATAAAAAATGATAAAATGATATGATCAGACAGGTGGTTATACCACATCAGAATGATAGGGTACCGTCTCTGATACAGCTGTATTTATTGTGAAAAAACAGTAAATTGTCCAGTGATATATGCCAATATTAAAGTGACCCAAATTGTAAATCCAGTATATGTGTCCAATAAAATGTTTATCCAATAAATTTGATGTGTCCAAGTTAATATAGTGTTCAGTGTGTACAAAATCTTCTATAATAAAAAACTTCAAAAAGACAAATCCAAAAAAAGGGGAATCCAAAATATAAATGATACAAAAAATGGGTGAAAAGTGCCAAAAAATTTGTAAGAAACAAAAAAATCAAAACAAAAATGAGTAGAATGTAAAAATGTGAATTCAGTGATCAAAACATGTAATAAAAAATGTTGAAAAAAATGGAGGTGATTCTTGAGTGGTTACTTTTCCTTATAATCCCATTGTATATAGTGATAAAAATGAAAATGAATAAAAATTCCAGTGAGAAAAATAAAAAAAACAATACTGTAGACAATTTGTAAAATACTTGTTTAAGGTATCAGAAATTAACTCACCAATTATATGTCGACGCGTTTCGGCCTGATAACAGGCCTTTTTCAAGACTGTATAACTTGGTGAGAAATCGTACTGTTTATAGGGCAAGTGGTCCAATCAAATGTTTGTGTTTGGGCGCCAAAAATACCTTGGGAACTGCCCCAAAGAAATGTATTGTGGGTATGGGCTACCTTTTGTATATAAACCCTTTTTCGTTCGTTTTTAATATTTATTCTATTATCTGCCAAACATATGCCATTAGTAATAGCATGCCCCACTTGTGTGTAAACAGAATTTTGGTATAGAGTGTAAGTTTGCTTGTAATCATGTAGGAGTTTCAATTGTTTGTTTATCAACTGCCGTTATCCTCAGAAACGTAACTTCCGGTTTGGTGACGTCATATCCGGTTACCTACTTCCGGTTTCGGTTTCGCCGGATATTTATGTAGTTCTTGTTATGAACAGGGGGGAAAAACCAGTATGTGATTAACTGGTATAAATAATGGCACTATATTCATATTGTATGTACCAGCATCATTATAAATAAGGATTAGGTGTATACTCAATTATACAATTAAATGGAACTTCAGTTGTATAGGAAAAATAATGGATAAGAGAATACAATGAAATAATAATAAAATTATGAGCCGTCAATTCAGGCATAATATATATAAATATAAAATTAAAATTAAAAATAAAAATAAAAAACAGCATCAGGGATGACAATTATTATATATGTATAGTTATCATATTTTAAAGGTAAAATATCTAAATGCTGATATAGAATTTGACCAGACTGTATTTGGATGATATAAATGTAAAAATATGGAAATGGAGGTGTATATACAATTTCTCTATTCCCCTCCATGGTTGGAACGAACATAGATAAAACACATGATAAAACAAATATAGAGATCCCATAAGAAATCAATGACCTATTTCCATACATGACATTATAAAAAATAAATTATGAACTAGAGAGAATACATTTAAAAAAATAAATAATAAAAAATACATTTTAAAATTGTATTCAAAAATACATTTAAAAATACATTTAAAAATAAATTTAAAACATAGAATTAAAAACATATGGGAAGGACATAGGGGCATGTTATATTGAGAGAATGCAAAAAATATATCAACTGCTATATATATGAATGTTCAAAAAATATATTAAAAAAATATATTAAACCAATGAATTAACATGTACTTGTAGAATTGAATGTAGAAAGCACATTTAAAGGTAAGCAAAGATTAGCTTTGGCTATAGGATTAGAAGATGGACATAGAGCTTGTGATAGAGTAAGTATGATGTATATGTGTTAGGAATAATCGGAGTATTGTGGAATAAAGGTCCAATCTTCAGGGGATACTTAAGATAGGTGATCAATTAGTGTTGATCTAGTTCTCTATACGATATTGCATAAAGATAGAATTCAGATAGAATTAATATAAATAAATAGACACATGTATAACTAAATAAATGGGTAAATGTGTAAATTGCACCACATCTTGGAGAGGATGCCTATAAAAAATTCCTTAGAATATATTTAAAAAAGGGGGTAAAAAAACTTTCTTAAAAATATATTAAAATACATATAAAATTCTTATAACTATAAATTATGTGGATATATCACTAAATTGAAAGGGTTGTATATAGTCACTAATTGGGCTGTCTAATTTAAACCTTACCAAAAAAGTTTGTCTTAAGTGTATGTTGGTGGAGGGGTGTTAACCCAGTTATTTCCTGAGTTGCAGAAGATGTGACAAATCTTCCTTATTATTAAGCCCTTTCGGATACAGGCTATCTAATGTGAATATCCATTTGGATTAATTGAAGAGTAGTTTTTGATCATGGTTACCGCCTCTCCAATTTTTGTTTACTTTTTGTATACCGAAATATTTAAAATCTTTGACATTCCCACCGTGTTTCAATGTGAAGTGCATATATAGTGCAGTATCTGTATTCTTTTTTTCAATACATAATATGTGTTCTCTGATTCTGTCTCTTAGCATTCTAGAGGTCTGCCCTATGTATTGTAAACCGCAAGGGCATTGTATCAAATAGACAATACCTCTGTCTCCACATCTAATTAGACTGTGAATATTGTATTTTTCATTTTTAGAACTTGAAAAAAAATGATTAGTCTTTAGGCCATTCTTACATGCCTTACAGCTTGGGCAGGGAAAAAGGCCTCTGATGTCCTTACTAAATGTGTTTGTCGTGTTTTGTCTTCTTTGTCCCGGAATACTTGGATCTATCATATTTTTCAAATTGTTCGTTTTCCTATATATAAACTTAGGGTGGGGAGTAAGTCTTTCTCCAATTGTATCATCCTCTTTCAATAGTGGCCAATGCCGTTTAACTATTATTTCTATAATGTGTTTATTTTCACAATACTCAGTAATCATTGGAACATCTATGATGTTGTCTGAATCTTGTTTGATATGTTTAATTTTGTATTTCATAAGATCTTTGCGATCAACTCTCCTAACTTCTTCGATCTTCCCATCTAGGATGTCTTCTTTATACCCTCTATCCAGAAAACGTTGTTTCAAGATTTCAGCTTGTTCCTCACACCTTTTATAGTTAGAGCAGTTTTTTTTACTCAAAGTAGTTGGCCTTTTGGAATATTTGCTTTCCAAGTCATGTGATGGCAGCTTAAGTTATGGATATAATTGTTACAATCAACCTCCTTAAAGAAGGTTGATGTCTCTATTTGCCCATTTCGGATCTCTATTTTCAGATCTAAAAAGTTGATCTTATTCTTACTGAATTTGTGGGTAAATTTTAGGTTCATTGTGTTCATATTCATTACCTTGATCATATGCTGAAGATCAACAAGTGTTCCTCTCCAAATTAAAAAAATGTCATTGATATATATCTGACATATAGTACCAGGTCCGCGCAGGCTGGGCAGTAGTCCCAAAATATTTGTTCCCACTTGCCCATATAGAGATTTGCGTAGCTCAGCGCGAACCTGATCCCCATAGCCATACCACATAATTGTTTATAAAATTGATTCTCATTGTTAAAATAATTATGGGTTAAAATATAACTTATACCATCAAGGATAAAGGTGCGTTGTGCTTCCAGTATATCTGCATCTTTCCTAAGAAAAAAGTCCACTGCTTCAATACCTCCTCCTTGGGGGATACTCGTATATAGCGATGCTACATAGCATGTTGCCATAATGAATTGATCCTCCCACTGTATTTTGTCTAATTTATTCGCTAGTGACATATTTCTGAAGATTTATGTCTATGTACTCTGAAAGATTACTTGATATAGACCCTATCCCCGAAATGATGGGTCTCCCAGGTGGTTTAATCAATGACTTGTGTATTTTTGGAAGTTGATAAAACACTGGGGTAGTTGGATGTGTTATTGATAAATAATTGTATTCTTTGTCATTTAGAATTCCCTGTGTTTTGGCTTTCGTGATCAAATCTTCCAGTTCTTTTTTGTATTTTAACACTGGATTACCGGGTAACTTCTGATAAGTGTTTGTATCGCTTGAGATTCTTTTACATTCTTCGTCGTAATCGCTCCTATTCATGACAACTATGCCTCCTCCCTTGTCCGCTGGCTTTATAGTCAAACTATGGTTGCTTTCGAGTTTTTTGATAGTATCTAATTGCGACTTCGATAGGTTGTACTTTACTTTCTTAAGTGAATTTTGACTTAGGTTTTTTATATCTTGGCATACATTCATCTCAAAGGTCTCAATGGCGCTCCCCTTGCTGTTAACAGGATAAAATGAGGACCGTGGTTTTAAGTTTGTATGTACAAACTCATTATTTGTGACAGTCCCTGATGTGATATAATTTCGTTCAATTGGTGATTTAAAAAAATACCGTTTAAGCGTTAATGTTCTGACAAACTCTTTCACACTGATAAATGTCTGGAATTTATCCAGACATTTTGTGGGTGCAAAACTTAGGCCGTATGTTAGTACGGATACTTCCTTCTTTGATAATTCTATTGAGCTTAGGTTGTATATACCTTTTTCATGGTCCTTGTGTACTAATGGATCTGAGCTTGATGCTTGTGGAGTTAGGTTAGGGACAGCGTTGTCTGATTGGTGTTTCCTTCATCCTTTTACTCTGACACCCCCTCTTTTCCCTCTGTGGGTTTTCTTTTTAAGATTGGACTTAGTGGTTCTTCTAAGTCTGTGTTCTTTCTTTTTACAGCTATTCTCTATTTTACTTTCTCTCTGGGGGGTAAGGGGTTTACCCCTAAAAAAGGAGTAGGAGAGGAAGGGTCAGAGGAGGGAGCTGAATTAGTCTCCTTGTGATTTTTTGGATTTTGTTGTGGTACAGAGGTCGGATAATGTTGTCTCCTTTCATGTGTTTGTTGATTATCATAATCATGTTGGATATGAGAGAATCTGTTGGGATTGGTACGGTATTCTTCTCTCCAATTCGGCCTTTGGTAAGAGTCTATATAGGCATTTTCTTGGCGTGATTGTATCCTATGGTCAGAATTTCTTCACCCATATCTAGGCATATCGTCCATGCCATCGGAAAAGGATATCTTCCTCCCTTGTATCTGCCTCCTATTCGGTGTCCTTGGTTGGTCATAATGGTATCTTGGATAGTTATGGTTGTAGTGGTAAGACTCATAATTGTGATTTCTATATGGTCTATTATCTTTATAAGAATCGTATGTGCTATTGTCATAATTCTGATAGAGACTATCGTTATCTGTCCTTTGGTTATAATGTCCATAACTCCCTTTACCATAATTTCGTGGAGTTCTCACAAATGTGTTGTCCCATTCTCTATTATATTTAGAAGTTTGCTCTGTATGGGCCTTGTTGAAATGGTACTCTCCTTTGTGATTGATTATAATTATGATAGCCTCTATGTTGGTTTTGATTTGTATGCCTATAGTAGTTTGTTTGTCTCCTATTGTGACGTACCTCTGTCCAATTATCTGTTCTCGCAATAGTCCGAGGTCTGGTATCATCATGCGGAACACAAGCATCTGGTCCTACAGGACTAATGTCAGGTTGTTGAATTTCTTGCTGTGCCTCAAAAGTGGCATTTTTGCTATTTTCCAATTCTCTATTTAGCTTTTTGTTTTTTTTTCTGAATGATATCTTCCCTAACCTTTGTGACCCATCTGACCATGTTTTCTTTTCTTTCTATTATTTCTTTATGTTCAACTTCTGTGATATTGATGTTGTTCAACATTGTTTTGTCATCCTTAATTTCTAAGTCGATTTTATTAATGAGTGATGTTCTATATTCAATAATCAATCTAATAAGTTGTCTAGATGTCTCTAGAAGTATGTTTATCCATTTATCTGTGAAAGTTGAGTCACATGTTTAAAAATCCACAGTCTTTGTTAATACTGACTCCCTTTGGAATTAGGTCTAAATCAAGACATTTTTAAAAAAAAGGAAATTTCTGCCTTGTATTTGACCTCAGAAATAAGTGACCTTTCTAGATTCTTAAAGATGGACATAATGTCTAGACTGTCTGGGTCATTTTGATAAGAGTTTGTCATATTGGTGGAAATGTCTAATGTGATGTCTCTCCTAAGTGATAATATATCTACCATAGTTCTCAAGGTCATATTGTAAAATATATTTTATATACTAATAAAAATGAGGGATGAGATATATAGGATAATATGTAATTGTGAGGAAAAATATAAGAATAATAACTGCTGCCAGACCTACTATCTAGGTAAAAAACAGTGTATTAAAAGAAGTGCGTGGGTCTAGCGCTAGTAAAAACACCTACAGCTCTCTTCGAAAGGATGCCTAGTCAGCCTACGGTTAATAATACAATTAGTGTAAGAAGTGAGCGCCTAGAAGGCAGAGGTGGATAAGAACATTAAGCAATTAAATTTAATAATGCATAACAAATTTACAAGAATAAAAAACATGGATCCATGAGTACATAAATAACAATAAAATATAATAGTTTGCAATAATAAACAATAATTAATGAAAAATAAAAAATGATAAAATGATATGATCAGACAGGTGGTTATACCACGTCAGAATGACAGGGTACCGTCTCTGATACAGCTGTATTTATTGTGAAAAAAACAGTAAATTGTCCAGGGATATATGCCAATATTAAAGTGATCCAAATTGTAAATCCAGTATATGTGTCCAATAAAATGTTTATCCAATAAATTTGATGTGTCCAAGTTAATATAGTGTTCAGTGTGTACAAAATCTTCTATAATAAAAAAACTTCAAAAAGAAAAATCCAAAAAAAAAGGGAAATCCAAAATATAAATGATACAAGAAATTGGTTAAAAATGCTTAAAAATTTGAAATTTGTAAGAAACCAAAAAAAAGTAGGTAACCGGATATGACGTCACCCATACCCACAATACATTTCTTTGGGGCGGTCCCCAAGGTATTTTTGGCACCCAAACACAAACATTTGATTGGACCACTTGCCCTATAAACAGTAAGATTTCTCACCAAGTTATACAGTCTTGAAAAAGGCCTGTTATCAGGCCGAAACACGACGACATATAATTGGTGAGTTAATTTCTGATACCTTAAACAAGTATTTTACAAATTGTCTACAGTATTGTATTTTTTATTTTTTTCACGGGAATTTTTATTCATTTTCATTTTTATCACTATATACAATGGGATTATAAGGAAAAGTAACCACTCAAGAATCACCTCCATTTTTTCAACATTTTTTATTACATGTTTTGATCACTGAATTCACATTTTTACATTCTACTCATTTTTGTTTTCTTTTTTTGGTTTCTTACAAATTTAATTTTTTTGGCACTTTTCACCCATTTTTTTGTATCATTTATATTTTGGATTCCCCTTTTTTGGATTTTTCTTTTTGAAGTTTTTTATTATAGAAGATTTTGTACACACTGAACACTATATTAACTTGGACACATCAAATTTATTGGATAAACATTTTATTGGACACATATACTGGATTTACAATTTGGATCACTTTAATATTGGCATATATCACTGGACAATTTACTGTTCTTTCACAATAAACACAGCTGTATCAGAGACGGTACCCTATCATTCTGACGTGGTATAACCACCTGTCTGATCATATCATTTTATCATTCATTATTGTTTATTATTGTAATCTTTTATATTTTATTGTTATTTATGTACTCATGGATCCATGTTTTTTTATTCTTGTAAATTTGTTATGCATTATTAAATTTAATTGTTTAATGTTCTTATCCACCTCTGCCTTCTAGGCGCTCACTTCTTACACTAATTGTATTATTAACCTTAGGCTGACTAGGCATCCTTTCAAAGAGAGCTGTAGGTGTTTTTACTAGCGCTAGACCCACGCACTTCTTAATATACATTTTTATCATCATCATCACCACTAGTCAGTTTGTGGACTGACGTCATTTAAGATCATCTAAGAATAATTTTAAGAATTTTAGTTTTCAAACTATTGAATATGATTATGTTTATTGTGGAGCCACAATTTTATTGTATATAATAAATATTTTAATTAACCCCTCTATTCAACCCCTTTCTCTAAGGGTCCCTAAGTCACACACAACATTTCCTTGCCCATTTGAGGTGCTTTGAACATACCCCATACAACCCAAATCAGCAAGAACAACCCAGGTTTTTCACCAAAAATGAGCCAGCATCTAAGCGTACATTCTTGCTTTTCAAATAAAGATACCAGGAGAATGAAGAGCATTTGCTTATAGGAGTAAATTAGAAAGTTGCTTAAAATTGCATGCTCTATCTGAATCACAAAATAAAACATTTGGGTTCAGTGTTCCTTTAACAATTCTCATTTATAATTTATGGTTTTAGCCTGGGAGTTTGTGTCTTTGTGTGTTCCTGTGGGTATTTGTTTGAGTGTATGTGTCTGTGTGTGTTTTTTGGGGGGGTTGTATGAGTGTGTGTCTATGTGTCTTTTTCTGTGGGTGTCTGAGAATATGTTTTGCAATAAACATATGAAAAGAAGGGTGGAGTAGTGGGCGTGGTGTGGGTATGCAGTGGGCGTATTAGGGGCTGGTGATGGGTGGGATCAGAAGTGGCGAGTAACATTTTTGGCCTGGCTAGTAACTTAGGACCTGAAATTTTGAGCCCTGTGTGTGTGTGTGTATATATATATATATATATATATATATATATATATATATATACACTACAGTATATTATTATTATACATACTGTCTATGTGTGTATGTATAAACACGACACATAAAGTCTATTGCCTATAATATCATATAATCTGTTTGGCTGTCAAGTATTTGTTTGAAGGACAGTCCCTGACGAAGTGCCTACGGACAGTAAATGCGTCAGACCTTGTTGTTTCCAGGTTCCCCCTGAGCCCTGCTGTACCCTGTCTATTTTACGGATGTACGAATAAAAGTTTTTTTTTAATCTCACACAGCTTGCGGTGTCATTGCTGTACAGGTTACTTTGTTGTTTGTTTGAAGGACAGCTGGCAACACTAGGTGTGGGGTGTTAGAAAACAAAACGGCACTATGTTACGTTACGCGTGTTCCCAGTGTATGTATGTATGTATATAGATATATATATATATATATATATATATATAGATATATATAGTAGGATACAAACTTCAGCTCAACCCTCCTGCCGTCAACAGCCTGGGTGCAAGGATGTAATAACATACAGGAACAGAGGATGCACTCTCAGGTCTTTTTCAATCCAAGTATACAATACTTTATTGTGTAACGTTTTCGGGGATCTGGTCCCCTTCGTCAGCATACAATAGTGACAAATCAAACATCTTTTATAGTGTGAGTATTAGAGCAAATCAAACCAACCTGATAATCCCCAGTAGTGCCAAATTTTCCGTGTTTGGAACGCATATTGCGTTCCACTGTTAGAGCCGAAACCGGAAGTTCAATTGCGTCACTTCCGTCTGAGCCGATATGTCAAATATACAAAATGTGTGCACTATACAATCTTAACTCAAGTGTCAACTATGAACATTGCAAGTGTATCACAACACCATCACATGTGTATCAATAAATAGATATGTGGAAAACATATACTGATTGAACCACATGCCACCAATTGCAAATGGTTGCCATAGAAACCAATAACACTCTGGAAGCGTAGGGGCCACAGCGAAAGGAATTTTTTAAGTAAAAGCAACATTACTTGTATGCAAATCTAAAGTGCACAACATGTGTATCAATGAGTAACAAAGTATGACATCAAAAGGTGACTTTAAACAGATTATACCCTGTGTAAAATACAAACGATAAGGGTTGTAAGCCACAGACCAGTTTCTTTTGCAGTTATAAATTGGTCAACTATAACAAAGAGTGCTGGATCTTTTATACATGTCCTATAATGGACTTGCTAATACCTCAATGTGTCATCAGACTTTATTCTAGAACTAGTTGTTATACTAACAACCAAATAGAATTATTGTAGAAAACACAGAAAGGCTATATCGTTACAGTATTGTACTGTAAATTATCAGTGTAGTAGCAGGAGATCTTATCCAAATACCAGTGACCCATTGTCTTCAGAAAACCAAAACGTTAAATGGGATAACTTGAATTACAAAACTGGATTTGTATTTAGATCTGCGGTTAGTAATCAACATAATACTCTTATATGAAAAAGCTTGCACGTAAATTAAGCACAACTCTTATACATCCATATTCAGATACAGGTTTCTCCAACAAGAATTTTTCAAACTTTACATTCTTGGATGCTAATATTTGTTACTCTCAATACGTTCCCATAATCATAATAACATCAGCAGCCCACAAAGGGTCATAGGTGTGAGTATAGGTACACATCCACTCCCACAATGTCCTAAAACATGAATGTCCTGGGGTTTGCCTATTGGTGGCATAGAATACAAGAAATACAAGAAAACCCTCAGAGAGTTTGAAAAGAAGAGTGACAACCACCAGGAGGCCTGACTTCCACACAGGGAAAGGGATACCAGATGTTTCCAATCCCGTGTGCTGTGAGCATAATGTGAACAGACACCCACAAAAAGGGGGATATCTATACCCCAGGGACGCACTCCCAGTATGTGTCACACTAATCAGACTTATAGAAGACCCTTAAAGTCTGGGATCGTATTCAAGCCACCAGGGTATATGGTTCCCAGCCGATAAATCCATTGTGCCTCACACTTGAGTAGTAGCTTGTTACGGTCACCACCTCTCTCCAGAACTGGAATGTGATCAATTAGAATATATCGGATGGAGGAGATGGAGTGGCCTTTCCTAGCACAATGCCTCGCCACTGGTTGGTCCGAATCACCGCGTTGTAAGGCAGTTCTAATTGCATGTTGGTGATTGGCCATACATTCCCATAATGTTCCTGAGGTCTTGCCTACGCAAAAATTAGAACACGGGCAGAACAATAGATATACTACATGTGTAGTAGTACACAAATGGAGTGTCTGATGATAAAGATACGGTTGGTGTGTGGGTGGTGGAACGTTTTGGTACTAATTAGGCCGTTGCATGTTGTACAACCTAGGCAGCGGTAGGAGCCTCTGATGTTGCTCCTTGTACCTGTGGAATAACTTCGTTTCGGATCTGTTTTGATCAGTAGGTCTTTGAGGTTGCTACCCCTCTTGTATCCTACCATTGGTTGTAGATTGGTAGCAAATGGTAGTTTCGGGTCAGACGTTATAATTGGCCATTGTTTACAGAGGATTTGTCCCGTTTTTCTAGTGCCAGGTGTGAAAGTAGTGGACATAATCAATTTATCAGATGAATCCCTCTTAGGTTTAGATTGGATTAGTTCCAGTTGTGTCATCAGACACTCCATTTCGTGTACTACTGCACACGTAGTATATCTATTGTTTTGCCCATGTTCTAATTTTTACGTAGGCAACACCTCAGGAACATTACGGGAACGTATGGCCAATCACCGACATGCAATTAAAACTGCCTTACAACGCGGTGATTCGGACCAACCGGTGGCAAGGCATTGTGCCAGGAAAGGCCACTCCATCTCCTCCATCCGATATATTCTAATTGATCACATTCCAGATCTGGAGAGAGGTGGTGACCGTAACAAGCTACTACTCAAGTGTGAGGCACAATGGATTTATCTGCTGGGAACCATATACCCTGGTGGCTTGAATACGAACCCAGACTTTAAGGGTCTTCTATAAGTCTGATTAGTGTGACACATACTGGGAGTGTGTCCCTGGGGAGCTGAGACTCTGTGTTTGCACTGGGTATAGATATCCCCCTTTTTGCGGGTGTCTCTTCACATTATGCTCACAGCACACAGGATTGGAAACATCTGGTATCCCTTTCCCTGTGTGGAAGTCGGGCTTCCTGGTGGTTGTCATTCTTCTTTTCACACTCTCTGAGGGTTTTCTTGTATTTCTTGTATTCTATGCCACCAATAGGCAAACCCCAGGACATTCATGTTTTGGGACATTGTGAGAGTGCATGTGTACCTATACTCACACCTATGACCCTTTGTGGGCTGCTGATGTTATTATGATTATGGGAACGTATTGAGAGTAACAAATATTAGCATCCAAGAATGTAAAGTTTGAAAAAACTTTGTTGGAGAAACCTGTATCTGAATATGGATGTATAAGAGTTGTGCTTAATTTATGTGCAAGCTTTTTCATATAAGATTATTATGTTGATTACTGACAGCAATCCAGTTTTGTAATGCAAGTTATCCCATTTAACCGTATTGGTTTTCTGAAGACGATGGGTCACTGGTATTTGGATAAGATCTCCTGCTACTACACTGATAATTTACAGTACAATACTGTAACGATATAGCCTTTCCGTGTTTTCTACAATAATTCTATTTGGTTGTTAGGATAACAACTAGTTCT